>NC_091152.1:54344870-54519468 GCF_040958095.1 Procambarus clarkii | reverse complement strand
TGGTGATGCCAGGGTGTGTGTGGTGATGCCAGGGTGTGTGTGTGGTGATGCCAGGGTATGTGTGTGGTGATGCGAGGGTGTGTGTGGTGATGCAGGGTGTGTGTGTGGTGATGCCAGGGTGTGTGTGTGGTGATGCGAGGGTGTGTGTGGTGATGCCAGGGTGTGTGTGTGGTGATGCCAGGGTATGTGTGTGGTGATGCCAGGGTGTGTGTGTGGTGATGCCAGGGTGTGTGTGGTGATGCCAGGGTGTGTGTGTAGTGATGCCAGGGTGTGTGTGGTGATGCAAGGGTGTGTGTGTGGTGATGCCAGGGTATGTGTGTGGTGATGCCAGGGTGTGTGTGTGGTGATGCGAGGGTGTGTGTGTGGTGATGCCAGGGTATGTGTGTGATGATGCGAGGGTGTGTGTGTGGTGATGCGAGGGTGTGTCTGTGGTGATGCCAGGGTGTGTGTGTGGCTATGCGAGGGTGTGTGTGGTGATGCCAGGGTGTGTGTGTGGTGATGCGAGGGTGTGTGTGGTGATGCCAGGGTGTGTGTGTGGTGATGCCAGGGTGTGTGTGTGGTGATGCCAGGGTGTGTGTGGTGATGCCAGGGTATGTGTGTGGTGATGCCAGGGTGTGTGGTGATGCCAGGGTGTGTGTGTTTGGTGATGCCAGGGTATGTGTGTGGTGATGCGAGGGTGTGTGTGGTGATGCCAGGGTATGTGTGGTGATGCCAGGGTGTGTGGTGATGCCAGGGTGTGTGTGGTGATGCCAGGGTGTGTGTGGTGATGCGAGGGAGTGTGTGTGGTGATGCCAGGGTGTGTGTGTGGTGGTGCGAGGGTGTGTGTGGTGATGACAGGGTGTGTGTGGTGATGCCAGGGTGTGTGTGGTGATGCCAGGTTGTGTGTTGTGATGCCAGGGTGGGTGTGTGGCGATGCCAGGGTGTGTGTGGTGATGCCAGGGTATGTGTGGTGATGCCAGGGTGTGTGTGGTGATGCGAGGGTGTGTGTGGTGATGCGAGGGTGTGTGTTTGGTGATGCCAGGGTGTGTGTGGTGATGCGAGGGTGTGTGTGGGTGATGACAGGGTGTGTGTGGTGATGCCAGGGTGTGTGTGTGTGGTGATGCCAGGGTATGTGTGTGGTGATGCCAGGGTGTGTGTGGTGATGCCAGGGTGTGTGTGGTGATGCCAGGGTGTGTGTGTAGTGATGCCAGGGTGTGTGTGGTGATGCAAGGGTGTGTGTGTGGTGATGCGAGGGTATGTGTGTGGTGATGCCAGGGTGTGTGTGTGATGATGCGAGGGTGTGTGTGTGGTGATGCGAGGGTGTGTGTGTGGTGTTGCCAGGGTGTGTGTGTGGTGATGCGAGGGTGTGTGTGGTGATGCCAGGGTGTGTGTGTGGTGATTCGAGGGTGTGTGTGGTGATGCCAGGGTGTGTGTGTGGTGATGCCAGGGTGTGTGTGTGGTGATGCGAGGGTGTGTGTGGTGATGCCAGGGTATGTGTGTGGTGATGCCAGGGTGTGTGTGGTAATGCCAGGGTGTGTGTGTGTGGTGATGCCAGGGTATGTGTGTGGTGATGCCAGGGTGTGTGTGGTGATGCCAAGGTGTGTGTGTGGTGATGCCAGGGTATGTGTGTGGTGATGCCAGGGTGTGTGTGGTGATGCCAGGGTGTGTGTGTGGTGATGCCAGGGTATGTGTGTGTGATGCCAGGGTGTGTGGTGATGCCAGGGTGTGTGTGGTGATGCCAGGGTGTGTATGTGGTGATGCGAGGGTGTGTGTGGTGATGCCAGGGTGTGTGTATGGTGATGCCAGGGTGTGTGTGTGGTAATGCGAGGGTGTGTGTGGTGATGCCAGGGTGTGTGTGTGGCGATGCCAGGGTATGTGTGTGGTGATGCCAGGGGTGTGTGTGGTGATGCCAGGGTGTGTGTGTGGTGATGCCAGGGTATGTGTGTGGTGATGCCAGGGTGTGTGTGTGTGATGCCAGGGTGTGTGTGGTGATGCCAGGGTGTGTGTGGTGATGCCAGGGTGTGTGTGTGGTGATGCGAGGGTGTGTGTGGTGATGCCAGGGTGTGTATATTGATGCGAGGGTGTGTGTGGTGATGCCAGGGTGTGTGTGGTGATGCGAGGGTGTGTGTGTGTGGTGATGCGAGGGTGTGTGTGGTGATGCTAGGGTGTGTGTGTGTGGTGATGCCAGGGTGTGTGTGTGTGGTGATGCGAGGGTGTATGTGGTGATGCCAGGGTAAGTGTGTGGTGATGCCAGGGTGTGTGTGGTGATGCCAGGGTGTGTGTGTGGTGATGCCAGGGTATGTGTGTGGTGATGCCAGGGTGTGTGTGGTGATGCCAGGGTGTGTGTGTGTGTGGTGATGCCAGGGTATGTGTGTGGTGATGCCAGAGTGTGTGTGGTGATGCCAGGGTATGTGTGTGGTGATGCCAGGGTGTGTGTGGTGATGCGAGGCTGTGTGTGGTGATGCCAGGGTGTGTGTGTGGTGATGCGAGGGTGTGTGTGGTGATGCCAGGGTGTGTGTGTGGTGATGCGAGGGTGTGTGTGGTGATGCCAGGGTGTGTGTGTGGTGATGCCAGGGTGTGTGTGTGGTGATGCGAGGGTGTGTGTGGTGATGCCAGGGTGTGTGTGTGTCGATGCCAGGGTATGTGTATGGTGATGCCAGGGTGTGTGTGGTGATGGCAGGGTGTGTGTGTGGTGATGCCAGGGTATGTGTGTGGTGATGCCAGGGTGTGTGTGTGGTGATGCCAGGGTGTGTGTAGTGATGTCAGGGTGTGTGTGGTGATGCGAGGGTGTGTGGGTGAGTGATGCGAGGGTGTGTGCGGTGATGCGAGGGTGTGTGTGGTGATGCCAGAGTGTGTGTGGTGATGCGAGGGTGTGTGTGGTGATGCCAGGGTGTGTGTGGTGATGCGAGGGTGTGTGTTTGTGGTGATGCCAGGGTATGTGTGTGGTGATGCCAGGGTGTGTGTGTGGTGATGCGAGGGTGTGTGTGACGATGCCAGGGTGTGTGTGGTGATGCCAGGGTGTGTGTGTGTGGTGATGCCAGGGTGTGTGTGTGGTGATGCGAGGGTGTGTGTGTGATGATGCCAGGGTGTGTGTGGTGATGCAAGGGTGTGTGTGTGGTGATGCCAGGGTGTGTGTGGTGATGCGAGGGTGTGTGTGGTAATGCGAGGGTGTGTGGTGATGCCAGGGTGTGTGTGTGTGGTGATGCCAGGGTGTGTGTGGTGATGCCAGGGTGTGTGTGTTTGTGGTGATGCCAGGGTATGTGTGTGGTGATGCCAGGGTGTGTGTGGTGATGCCAGGGTGTGTGTGTGGTGATGCCAGGGTATGTGTGTGGTGATGCCAGGGTGTGTGTGGTGATGCGTGGGTGTGTGTGTGGTGATGCCAGGGTGTGTGTGGTGATGCCAGGGTGTGTGTGTGTGGTGATGCCAGGGTATGTGTGTGGTGATGCGAGGGTGTGTGTGGTGATGCCAGGGTGTGTGTGTGGTGATGCCAGGGTGTGTGTGTGGTGATGCGAGGGTGTGTGTGGTGATGCCAGGGTATGTGTGATGTGATGCCAGGGTGTGTGTGGTGATGCCAGGGTGTGTGTGTGTCGCGATGCCAGGGTATGTGTGTGGTGATGCGAGGGTGTGTGTGGTGATGCCAGGGTGTGTGTGTGGTGATGCCAGGGTGTGTGTGTGGTGATGCGAGGGTGTGTGTGGTGATGCCAGGGTGTGTGTGTGGTGATGCCAGGGTATGTGTGTGGTGATGCCAGGGTGTGTGTGGTGATGCCAGGGTATGTGTGTGGTGATGCCAGGGTGTGTGTGGTGATGCGTGGGTGTGTGTGGTGATGCCAGGGTGTGTGTGTGGTGATGCGAGGGTGTGTGTGGTGATGGGAGGGTGTGTGTGTGGTGATGGGAGGGTGTGTGTGGTGATGCCAGGGTGTGTGTGTGGTGATGCCAGGGTGTGTGTGTGGTGATGCGAGGGTGTGTGTGGTGATGCCAGGGTGTGTGTGTGGTGATGCCAGGGTATGTGTGTGGTGATGCCAGGGTGTGTGTGGTGATGCCAGGGTGTGTGTGTGGTGATGCCAGGGTATGTGTGTGGTGATGCGAGAGTGTGTGTGTGTGTAGTGATGCCAGGGTGTGTGTGGTGATGCCAGGGTGTGTGTGTGGTGATGCCAGGGTGTGTGTGGTGATGCCAGGGTGTGTGTGGTGATGCGAGGGTGTGTGGGTGTGGTGATGCGAAAGTGTGTGGGTGTGGTGATGCGAGGGTGTGTGTGGTGATGCGAGGGTGTGTGTGGTGATACCAGGGTGTGTGTGGTGATGCGAAGGTGTGTGTGGTGATGCCAGGGTATGTGTGGTGATGCCAGGGTGTGTGGTGATGCCAGGGTGTGTGTGGTGATGACAGGGTGTGTGTGGTGATGCGAGGGTATGTGTGGTGATGCCAGGGTGTGTGTGGTGATGCCAGGGTGTGTGTGGTGATGCGAGGGTGTGTGTGTGGTGATGCCAGGGTGTGTGTGGTGATGCGAGGGTGTGTGTGGTGATGAGAGGGTGTGTGTACTGATGCCAGGGTGTGTGTGTGTGGTGATGCCAGGGTATGTGTGTGGTGAGGCCAGGGTGTGTGTGTGTTATGCCAGGGTGTGTGTGTGTGGTGATGCGAGGGTGTGTGTGTAGTGATGCCAGGGTGTGTGTGGTGATGCAAGGGTGTGTGTGTGGTGATGCGAGGGTGTGTGTGGTGATGCCAGGGTTTGTGTGTGGTGATGCGAGGGTGTGTGTGGTGATGCCAGGGTGTGTGTGTGGTGATGCCAGGGTTTGTGTGTGGTGATGCGAGGGTGTGTGTGGTGATGCCAGGGTTTGTGTGTGGTGATGCGAGGGTGTGTGTGGTGATGCCAGGGTGTGTGTGTGGTGAGGCCAGGGTGTGTGTGTGGTGATGCGAGTGTGTGTGTGGTAATGCGAGGGTGTGTGGTGATGCCAGGGTGTATGTGTGTGGTGATGCCAGGGTGTGTGTGGTGATGCCAGGGTGTGTGTGTGTGGTGATGCCAGGGTATGTGTGTGGTGATGCCAGGGTGTGTGTGGTGATGCCACGGTGTGTGTGTGGTGATGCCAGGGTAT
Organism: Procambarus clarkii; assembly: GCF_040958095.1. Lineage (NCBI taxonomy): Eukaryota > Metazoa > Arthropoda > Malacostraca > Decapoda > Cambaridae > Procambarus > Procambarus clarkii. The sequence continues at coordinate 54,514,404 of NC_091152.1, read as the reverse complement.
GTGTGTGGTGATGCCAGGGTGTGTGTGGTGATGCGTGGGTGTGTGTGGTGATGCCAGGGTGTGTGTGTGGTGATGCGAGGGTGTGTGTGGTGATGCCAGGGTGTGTGTGTGGTGATGCCAGGGTATGTGTGTGGTGATGCCAGAGTGTGTGTGGTGATGCCAGGGTGTGTGTGTGGTGATGCCAGGGTATGTGTGTGGTGATGCGAGGGTGTGTGTGTGTAGTGATGCCAGGGTGTGTGTGGTGATGCCAGGGTGTGTGTGTGGTGATGCCAGGGTGCGTGTGGTGATGCCAGGGTGTGTGTGGTGATGCGAGGGTGTGTGGGTGTGGTGATGCGAGGGTGTGTGTGGTGATTCGAGGGTGTGTGTGGTGATACCAGGGTGTGTGTGGTGATGCGAGGGTGTGTGTTGTGATGCCAGGGTATGTGTGGTGATGCCAGGGTGTGTGGTGATGCCAGGGTGTGTGTGGTGATGCCAGGGTGTGTGTGGTGATGAGGGAGTGTGTGTGGTGATGCCAGGGTGTGTGTGTGGTGATGCGAGGGTGTGTGTGGTGATGACAGGGTGTGTGTGGTGATGCCAGGGTGTGTGTGGTGATGCCAGGTTGTGTGTTGTGATGCCAGGGTGGGTGTGTGGTGATGCCAGGGTGTGTGTGGTGATGCCAGGGTATGTGTGGTGATGCCAGGGTGTGTGTGGTGATGCCAGGGTGTGTGTGGTGATGCGAGGGAGTGTGTGTGGTGATGCCAGGGTGTGTGTGGTGATGCGAGGGTGTGTGTGGTGATGACTGGGTGTGTGTGGTGATGCCAGGGTGTGTGTGTGTGGTGATGCCAGGGTATGTGTGTGGTGATGCCAGGGTGTGTGTGGTGATGCCAGGGTGTGTGTGGTGATGCCAGGGTGTGTGTGTAGTGATGCCAGGGTGTGTGTGGTGATGCAAGGGTGTGTCTGTGGTGATGCCAGGGTATGTGTGTGGTGATGCCAGGGTGTGTGTGTGATGATGCGAGGGTGTGTGTGTGGTGATGCGAGGGTGTGTGTGTGGTGATGCCAGGGTGTGTGTGTGGTGATGCGAGGGTGTGTGTGGTGATGCCAGGGTTTGTGTGTGGTGATGCGAGGGTGTGTGTGGTGATGCCAGGGTGTGTGTGTGGTGATGCCAGGGTGTGTGTGGTGATGCGAGGGTGTGTGTGGTGATGCCAGGGTATGTGTGTGGTGATGCCAGGGTGTGTGTGGTGATGCCAGGGTGTGTGTGTGTGGTGATGCCAGGGTATGTGTGTGGTGATGCCAGGGTGTGTGTGGTGATGCCAAGGTGTGTGTGTGGTGATGCCAGGGTATGTGTGTGGTGATGCCAGGGTGTGTGTGGTGATGCCAGGGTGTGTGTGTGGTGATGCCAGGGTATGTGTGTGGTGATGCCAGGGTGTGTGGTGATGCGAGGGTGTGTGTGGTGATGCCAGGGTGTGTGTGTGGTGATGCGAGGGTGTGTGTGGTGATGCCAGGGTGTGTGTATGGTGATGCCAGGGTGTGTGTGTGGTGATGCGAGGGTGTGTGTGGTGATGCCAGGGTGTGTGTGAGGCGATGCCAGGGTATGTGTGTGGTGATGCCAGGGTGTGTGTGGTGATGCCAGGGTGTGTGTGTGGTGATGCCAGGGTATGTGTGTGGTGATGCCAGGGTGTGTGTGTGGTGATGCCAGGGTGTGTGTGGTGATGCCAGGGTGTGTGTGGTGATGCGAGGGTGTGTGGGTGTGGTGATGCGAGGGTGTGTGTGGTGATGCGAGGGTGTGTGTGGTGATGCCAGGGTGTGTATATTGATGCGAGGGTGTGTGTGGTGATGCCAGGGTGTGTGTGGTGATGCGAGGGTGTGTGTGTGTGGTGATGCGAGGGTGTGTGTGGTGATGCTAGGGTGTGTGTGTGGTGAGGCCAGGGTGTGTGTGTGTGGTGATGCGAGGGTGTATGTGGTGATGCCAGGGTAAGTGTGTGGTGATGCCAGGGTGTGTGTGGTGATGCCAGGGTGTGTGTGTGGTGATGCCAGGGTATGTGTGTGGTGATGCCAGGGTGTGTGTGGTGATGCCAGGGTGTGTGTGTGGTGATGCCAGGGTATGTGTGTGGTGATGCCAGGGTGTGTGTGGTGATGCCAGGGTGTGTGTGTAGTGATGCCAGGGTGTGTGTGTGGTGATGCCAGGGTATGTGTGTGGTGATGCCAGGGTGTGTGTGGTAATGCGAGGCTGTGTGTGGTGATGCCAGGGTGTGTGTGTGGTGATGCGAGGGTGTGTGTGGTGATGTCAGGGTGTGTGTGTGGTGATGCGAGGGTGTGTGTGGTGATGCCAGGGTGTGTGTGTGGTGATGCCAGGGTGTGTGTGTGGTGATGCGAGGGTGTGTGTGGTGATGCCAGGGTGTGTGTGTGGCGATGCCAGGGTATGTGTATGGTGATGCCAGGGTGTGTGTGGTGATGCCAGGGTGTGTGTGTGGTGATGCCAGGGTATGTGTGTGGTGATGCCAGGGTGTGTGTGTGGTGATGCCAGGGTGTGTGTAGTGATGCCAGGGTGTGTGTGGTGATGCCAGGGTGTGTGTGTGGCGATGCCAGGGTATGTGTATGGTGATGCCAGGGTGTGTGGTGATGCCAGGGTGTGTGTGGTGATGACAGGGTGTGTGTGGTGATGCGAGGGTATGTGTGGTGATGCCAGGGTGTGTGTGGTGATGCCAGGGTGTGTGTGGTGATGCGAGGGTGTGTGTGTGGTGATGCCAGGGTGTGTGTGGTGATGCGAGGGTGTGTGTGGTGATGAGAGGGTGTGTGTGCTGATGCCAGGGTGTGTGTGTGTGGTGATGCCAGGGTATGTGTGTGGTGATGCCAGGGTGTGTGTGTGTTATGCCAGGGTGTGTGTGTGGTGATGCGAGGGTGTGTGTGTAGTGATGCCAGGGTGTGTGTGGTGATGCAAGGGTGTGTGTGTGGTGATGCGAGGGTGTGTGTGGTGATGCCAGGGTTTGTGTGTGGTGATGCGAGGGTGTGTGTGGTGATGCCAGGGTGTGTGTGTGGTGATGCCAGGGTGTGTGTGTGGTGATGCGAGGGTGTGTGTGGTGATGCCAGGGTTTGTGTGTGGTGATGCGAGCGTGTGTGTGGTGATGCCAGGGTGTGTGTGTGGTGAGGCCAGGGTGTGTGTGTGGTGATGCGAGTGTGTGTGTGGTAATGCGAGGGTGTGTGGTGATGCCAGGGTGTATGTGTGTGGTGATGCCAGGGTGTGTGTGGTGATGCCAGGGTGTGTGTGTGTGGTGATGCCAGGGTATGTGTGTGGTGATGCCAGGGTGTGTGTGGTGATGCCACGGTGTGTGTGTGGTGATGCCAGGGTATGTGTGTGGTGATGCCAGGGTGTGTGTGGTGATGCGTGGGTGTGTGTGGTGATGCCAGGGTGTGTGTGTGGTGATGCGAGGGTGTGTGTGGTGATGCCAGGGTGTGTGTGTGGTGATGCCAGGGTATGTGTGTGGTGATGCCAGAGTGTGTGTGGTGATGCCAGGGTGTGTGTGTGGTGATGCCAGGGTATGTGTGTGGTGATGCGAGGGTGTGTGTGTGTAGTGATGCCAGGGTGTGTGTGGTGATGCCAGGGTGTGTGTGTGGTGATGCCAGGGTGCGTGTGGTGATGCCAGGGTGTGTGTGGTGATGCGAGGGTGTGTGGGTGTGGTGATGCGAGGGTGTGTGTGGTGATTCGAGGGTGTGTGTGGTGATACCAGGGTGTGTGTGGTGATGCGAGGGTGTGTGTTGTGATGCCAGGGTATGTGTGGTGATGCCAGGGTGTGTGGTGATGCCAGGGTGTGTGTGGTGATGCCAGGGTGTGTGTGGTGATGAGGGAGTGTGTGTGGTGATGCCAGGGTGTGTGTGTGGTGATGCGAGGGTGTGTGTGGTGATGACAGGGTGTGTGTGGTGATGCCAGGGTGTGTGTGGTGATGCCAGGTTGTGTGTTGTGATGCCAGGGTGGGTGTGTGGTGATGCCATGGTGTGTGTGGTGATGCCAGGGTATGTGTGGTGATGCCAGGGTGTGTGTGGTGATGCCAGGGTGTGTGTGGTGATGCGAGGGAGTGTGTGTGGTGATGCCAGGGTGTGTGTGGTGATGCGAGGGTGTGTGTGGTGATGACTGGGTGTGTGTGGTGATGCCAGGGTGTGTGTGTGTGGTGATGCCAGGGTATGTGTGTGGTGATGCCAGGGTGTGTGTGGTGATGCCAGGGTGTGTGTGGTGATGCCAGGGTGTGTGTGTAGTGATGCCAGGGTGTGTGTGGTGATGCCAGGGTGTGTGTGTGGTGATGCCAGGGTATGTGTGTGGTGATGCCAGGGTGTGTGTGTGATGATGCGAGGGTGTGTGTGTGGTGATGCGAGGGTGTGTGTGTGGTGATGCCAGGGTGTGTGTGTGGTGATGCGAGGGTGTGTGTGGTGATGCCAGGGTTTGTGTGTGGTGATGCGAGGGTGTGTGTGGTGATGCCAGGGTGTGTGTGTGGTGATGCCAGGGTGTGTGTGTGGTGATGCGAGGGTGTGTGTGGTGATGCCAGGGTATGTGTGTGGTGATGCCAGGGTGTGTGTGGTGATGCCAGGGTGTGTGTGTGTGGTGATGCCAGGGTATGTGTGTGGTGATGCCAGGGTGTGTGTGGTGATGCCAAGGTGTGTGTGTGGTGATGCCAGGGTATGTGTGTGGTGATGCCAGGGTGTGTGTGGTGATGCCAGGGTGTGTGTGTGGTGATGCCAGGGTATGTGTGTGGTGATGCCAGGGTGTGTGGTGATGCGAGGGTGTGTGTGGTGATGCCAGGGTGTGTGTGTGGTGATGCGAGGGTGTGTGTGGTGATGCCAGGGTGTGTGTATGGTGATGCCAGGGTGTGTGTGTGGTGATGCGAGGGTGTGTGTGGTGATGCCAGGGTGTGTGTGAGGCGATGCCAGGGTATGTGTGTGGTGATGCCAGGGTGTGTGTGGTGATGCCAGGGTGTGTGTGTGGTGATGCCAGGGTATGTGTGTGGTGATGCCAGGGTGTGTGTGTGGTGATGCCAGGGTGTGTGTGGTGATGCCAGGGTGTGTGTGGTGATGCGAGGGTGTGTGGGTGTGGTGATGCGAGGGTGTGTGTGGTGATGCGAGGGTGTGTGTGGTGATGCCAGGGTGTGTATATTGATGCGAGGGTGTGTGTGGTGATGCCAGGGTGTGTGTGGTGATGCGAGGGTGTGTGTGTGTGGTGATGCGAGGGTGTGTGTGGTGATGCTAGGGTGTGTGTGTGGTGAGGCCAGGGTGTGTGTGTGTGGTGATGCGAGGGTGTATGTGGTGATGCCAGGGTAAGTGTGTGGTGATGCCAGGGTGTGTGTGGTGATGCCAGGGTGTGTGTGTGGTGATGCCAGGGTATGTGTGTGGTGATGCCAGGGTGTGTGTGGTGATGCCAGGGTGTGTGTGTGGTGATGCCAGGGTATGTGTGTGGTGATGCCAGGGTGTGTGTGGTGATGCCAGGGTGTGTGTGTAGTGATGCCAGGGTGTGTGTGTGGTGATGCCAGGGTATGTGTGTGGTGATGCCAGGGTGTGTGTGGTGATGCGAGGCTGTGTGTGGTGATGCCAGGGTGTGTGTGTGGTGATGCGAGGGTGTGTGTGGTGATGTCAGGGTGTGTGTGTGGTGATGCGAGGGTGTGTGTGGTGATGCCAGGGTGTGTGTGTGGTGATGCCAGGGTGTGTGTGTGGTGATGCGAGGGTGTGTGTGGTGATGCCAGGGTGTGTGTGTGGCGATGCCAGGGTATGTGTATGGTGATGCCAGGGTGTGTGTGGTGATGCCAGGGTGTGTGTGTGGTGATGCCAGGGTATGTGTGTGGTGATGCCAGGGTGTGTGTGTGGTGATGCCAGGGTGTGTGTAGTGATGCCAGGGTGTGTGTGGTGATGCCAGGGTGTGTGTGTGGCGATGCCAGGGTATGTGTATGGTGATGCCAGGGTGTGTGTGGTGATGCCAGGGTGTGTGTGTGGTGATGCCAGGGTATGTGTGTGGTGATGCCAGGGTGTGTGTGTGGTGATGCCAGGGTGTGTGTAGTGATGCCAGGGTGTGTGTGGTGATGCGAGTAGTAGGGAGTAAGAGCCACAGGTCATTTTTTTTTGGGGGGGAGAGGACCCCTGTGGACTGTAAGAGCCACAGGTAATTTTTTTTGGGGGGGAGAGGACCCCTGTGGACTGTAAGAGCCACAGGTAACTTTTTTGTTTTTCTGGAAATTCGTGTCTGGGAGTGAGGGTTTTCAGGTGAATTTTTGTCAGTCACTGATTTTAGAAGTTGTTAAAGTTCTTATAATGAAAATAATTTCCGAGACTTAGAAGTTTGTTAAAGTCTTATGATGAAAATAATTTCCGAGACTTAGAAGTTTGTTAAGGTTTCTTATGATGTAAATAATGTCATACGAGTTTGTTAAAAAGTTCTTATGGGAGAATTTTTTTCAGAGTTCCTACCCATAATAAAACAGATATTTAGGCTGTATATGTTTAAGTTGGATTCTTACTTAGAAACTAGTATATCTGAATCATTTCACAGCCATCCCCCTCCCTCACCTTTCCCTCCCCCTGCGTCTCCCACTCGTACCTCACACCCCCCTCCCTCCCCCCTTACCTCGCAATCTGTCGCCTCACCTGTGTTTACTTTAGACGTCAGCCAGACACGGCCTTCAGGTCACCTCGGTAATCGTATCTTATCTTCTCCATAATAATATCTGGACCGTCTCTCTCCTCCTATTTCCTTACAACTATTTCAGAGTTTCAAATAATCATAGAAGTTTATTTATATGTTTATGACCGAATTTGTAAAAGGACCATTTTCAGAGAATATTGTCTTAGATGTTTTGTTAAAGAAAACAGCCAACTTAGCCATAACATTTAGTTTTATATCCATTTACGGCTATTTCACCTGTAAAGACCAAAATTAGTCAGAGACAGTTTTAAGCTGAAATTTCATCAGAGTCCTGTAATCTGCGAAAATTTGACAGAGTCCATTTTATACCCAATTTTCGTCAGAGTCTACTTTGTGAGCAAAATTAGTCAGAGACAGTATTTAGCTCATATTTCATCAGAGTCCAATTATCAACAGAAATTCGCCAGAGTCTACTTTGAGAGCAAATTTCATCAGTGTCCTATAATCTGTGAAAATTTAACAGAGTCCATTTTATACCCAATTTTCGTCAGAGTCCAGTCTATGCTCAAATTCGCCAGAGTCTACTTTAATAGCAAAATTCATCAGAGTCCAGTTTTCTAGCAAAATTCATCAGAGTCCAGTTTTCTAGCAAAATTCATCAGAGCCCAGTTTATACCGAAAATTCGCCAGAGTCTACTTTGTGCCAAATATTCAGAGTCCAGTTTTCTAGCAAAATTCATCAGAGTCCAGTTTATACCGAAAATTCGCCAGAGTCTACTTTGTGCCAAATATTCAGAGTCCAGTTCATGATCGAAATTCATCAGAGTCCAATTAAAGACCCAAATTTGACAGAGACCACATTTTCGCTACTAGCAGTCCAATCCCCCTGAAATTTTAAACAGTCATATTTCAGACATAGTAAATATGAAGTAACAAATATAAAACTCTAGCTCTTGTCCTCTGTCCAAGTTCACTCATGTAAATTCATTACTATCAGTCCAAATCCCCCTGAGATTTAAACACCCAACTACATTTTCAGACATAGTAAATAAAAACCAGTTCAGTTATCAAGTTTCAACTCTGGTGCCCCAGCTTAGTTCATTTTGTACAAGTTCTTTATTTTCCAACTAAATCACCCTGAGATTTAAAATCACCTTATTTTCTAACGTAGTAAAATTAATCTGGACATTAGCCAAGTTCCATTTCCTCAGCCTTAGATCATCAGACATAAATATATTCGATCAAGTCCGTCTCCAGCCTAACTCTTATCCGAGTACACACATAACCCCAACCTGTGTAATTATCTTTCACCTCCTCCCACCTTCCTCCATCTCATCTCATCTCACCTTACCCTTCCCTCCCTTACCTTCTCATCCCCAACTTATCCAAACCTTCAATAATCATACTGTATTTGCATATTTTCTCTATATTCAGCTGCGTTCTTCACATTTTGTCCATGTTTTCTGTGTTCATTCCATGTTCTACAAATGTTCACAGTCCCATTCAGTTCATATTTTCACAAGTATCTCCATTTTTTCTGTAATCTTTCTCTTAGTCTCATTACTTTCTCTACAAATTCTAGTCATATTTTCTATGTTTTCATGTTCATCACATGTTCTCTTTACAACTTTTATACTCAATATTCATGCTAACTTCCATATTTGTGTTCTTTGTCAATAATCATGGTCCTCTACAAGTTCATGTTCCTCACAAGATCACTTCGTTTTTCACCTTTACTTACATGTTTTCTACATTCTTTGTCATATTCTCCATGTTCTTCACAAGTCCATTGTTCATTCTTTGTAATCCCTATTCTCCTTATCATGTTTTCATGTTCTCTGTAAGTTCATATTCCCAGCATGTTCACTGTATTCATCAACTTTTCTTACATATGTTCTTTGCCATGTTCCCCCATATGTTCTCTGGGTTTTTCCCCTTACATGTTATTTAACGTTCCTCAACTAAAACATAGTCACTTTCGTCATTTCTCAACTAAACTTATTATCCAGTCAACTAAAAATTGTCAAAGGAATCTTTCCAGCACTGTTCATAACTAAACTTATTCCCTAGTCATCAGAAAATAACCATGTTCTTCATGTTTCATTGTCATTTCATAACTAAAATTATCCATCAATCAACAGAAAAAAGTCATATTCATCATTTCGTAACAGCCATTATGTTTGCGTCAAGTAAGAAAATATAGTCAAAGATATCTATCATCGTCGTTCTTAACTGACATTTATACTTTGTGGAGCACTAAAAAATAGTCAAATGTAACTTTTTCAACACTTTCGTAACTAAAATTATATGTCGCTTAGCTAAAAATTGTCAAAGGAATCTTTTCAGCACAACTAACTTTATCCATCGTCAAGTAATTGAAAATAGTCTCGTTCATCATTTCGTACCAGCCATTATGTTTTCGTCAAGTAAGAAAATATAGTCAAAGATATCTATCATCGTCGTTCTTAACTGACATTTATACTTTGTGGAGCACTAAAAAATAGTCAAATGTAACTTTTTCAACACTTTCGTAACTAAAATTATATGTCGCTTAGCTAAAAATTGTCAAAGGAATCTTTTCAGCACAACTAACTTTATCCATCGTCAAGTAATTGAAAATAGTCTCGTTCATCATTTCGTACCAGCCATTATGTTTTCGTCAAATAAGAAAATATAGTCACAGATATCTATCATCGTCATTCTTAACTGACATTTATACTTTGTGGAGCACTAAAAATAGTCAAATGTAACTTTTTCAACACTTTCGTAACTAAAATTATATGTCGTTAAGTAAGAAAAATTGTCAAAGGAATCTTTCCAGCACTGTTCTTAACTAAACTTATTCCCCAGTCATCAGAAAATAACCGTGTTCTTCATGTTTTCATTGTCATTTCATAACTAAAATTATCCATCAATCAACAGAAAAAGCCATGTTCATCATGTTTTGTCTTTTTCCTTAACTAAAGTATTCATCAGTCAACTAAAAAATAGTTACTTCATCATGTTTCCTTGTCATTTCTTACCTGAAATATCACTTCTCTCATTTAAAATAGTCAGGTGTAGCCTCTTTCCAACACTGTTCTTAACTAAAGTAACCATTCACTTCGCTAGAATAGTCATATTCATCGTTGTTCCTAACTAAAATTATATGTCGTTAAGTAAGAAATATAGTCAAAGACACTCTTCGAGACATCAAAGACATCCTTTAAGACTTCAATGGGACTCTTCGAGATATCAAAAGACACTCTCAAACACTCAAAAATTTACTTGCATCCTCAAAGTTATTCTCAGAGGCATAAAAGTCATTCTCAGAGCTATCAAAATTATTCTCGATGTCATCAAAAAGTATTTTCTCGTTCATCAAAGTTAATCTCAGAGTTAACAAAGGTAATCTCTAACTCACTCTCGTACATCAAGTTGATCTCAGAGTTAACAAAGGTAATCTCAGAGTTATCCAAAGATATTCTCATGTCCACAAAAGTTATTCTGAGCTATCAAAGTTAATCTCAAACATCTCCGTTCATAAAAGTTATTCTCTAAGAGCTATCAAAAGTTATTCTCAGTCATCAAAGTTATTCTCTAAGTAACTTTCCGTTCATCAAAGATATTCTCTAAGTCCTGAAAGTTATTCTCTATGTCATCAAAAAGTTATTCTCTGAGCTAACAAAATACTACTCATGTTCTCAAAGACATTCTCCAATTCATCAATGTTGTTTCAAAGACATCAAAGTTAATCTCAGAGTTATCCAAAGATATTCTCAAAGTCATCTAAAGTTATTCTCTAAGACATCAAAGTTATTCTAAGAGTTATCAAAAGTTATTCTCAGTCATGTTATGTTATTCTCTAACTCACTTCCATTCATCAAAGACATTCTCTAAGCCCTCAAAGTTATTCTCTAAGACAACAAAGTCATTCCCAGAGTCATCAAAAAGTTATTCTCAGAGTCACCTTCGTTATTCAAAGAAGCCTACTGAGACATCCTCGTTCAACAAAACTGTCCTCAGAGCCATCAAAGTTATTCACAGAGTCATCAAAGTTATTCTCTAAGTATCTTTTCGTTCATCAGAGAAGCTTTCTAAGACCTCTTTATTCATCAAAGTTATTCTCAGTCATCAAAAGTTGTTCTCTAAGGCATCAAAGATGTTCTGTAAATCATAAAAGTTAATCTTAACTCACCTTCGTTCATTAGAGAAACTTTCCAATCCATATTCGTTGACCAGAGTTATTCTCAGAGTCATCAAAGCGATCTCTAATTCATCTTCGTTCTCCAAAAGTTGTTCTCTAAGACACCTTCATTCATCAAAGAAACTCTCCTTCTTCCATCATGTTATTCTTTAAGACATCTTCAGTCATAAAATTTTCTCTCCAAAATGTAACTAGTTCAGCTTTTCATACCAAGCCTGCACTTGTTAAAATATATTTTCGCAGTCACTTTACCCAAAACTGTTCTCTGAACTATCCTAACTTAACTTACCTTACTTTACCTATCTTACCTAACTTTACCTATCTTACCTAACTTAACCTGCATAACATAACTTTACCTATCCTAACCTAACTTACCTTACCTTACTTTACCTATCTTACCCAACTTTACCTATCTTACCTAACTTAACCTGCATAACCTAACTTTACCTATCCTAACCTAACTTACCTTACCTTACCTATCTTACCTAACTTTACCTATCTTACCTAACTTACCTTACCTTACCTATCTTAACCTGCTTAACCTATCTTACCTAACTTAACCTGCTTAACCTAACTTTACCTATCCTAACATAACTTTCCTTACCTTACCTAACTCAACCTGCTTAACCTAACTTACCTAACTTGCATAACTTAACCTAACTTACATAACTTAACCTGCTTAACCTAACTTACATAACTTAACCTAACTTACCTAACTTAACCTAACTTACCTTACCTTACCTAACTTATATAACTTGTCTTACCTATCCTATCCTAACTTAACTTGTCTTACCTAACTTAATCTTACATTCCCAAACTGATGTATCCTAACTTATCTAGTCCAACCAGACATGCTCTAACTTACATAAGTATTCCTTCTTGCCTTTTGTGTTTCGTCAATCAGTGTCTCATATTCATTTACTCATTTCATTAGTTAATTTCTCAAATGGTCACTTATGCATTTCAAGTGCTATTTGTTAGAGATTTGATATTTAAGCATTTCAAATAATTTTTGTTATATATGGGCATTTACTCATTTCAAGGGTTAATTTCTCAAATGGACATTTTTGCATTTCAAGTGTCATTTGTTTAAGATTGGGTGTTTAACCATTTCAAAGGATTTTTTTTGTTATATATGGGAATTTACTCGTTTCAAGGGCAAATTTCTCAAATGGTCATTTTTGCAGATCAAGGGTTATTTGTTAAAGTTCATCAAGTTGCTCATAAGTTGTATTTACTAGGTTCTATCATATGTTCTTATTCCCCAACCCCTTAACCTAACCTCTTGTAATCTTAGTGTATTTAGTAGGTTCTATCTTATGTTCTTATTCCCCAACCCCTTAACCTAACCTCTTGTAATCTTAGTGTATTTAGTAGGTTCTATCTTATGTTCTTATTCCCCAACCCCTTAACCTAACCTCTTGTAATCTTAGTGTATTTAGTAGGTTCTATCTTATGTTCTTATTCCCCAACCCTTTAACCTAACCTTTCAGATGTAGTTTATTGTGTTTTTGACATATTTGTTGAATATATTATCCTTTTCCTAACCTTTCAGATGTAGTTTTGTTTCTCCTTTTTGTATATTTTTACCCAAACCTTCTTTCCTTCTTTACTTTGATTCTCCTACTCCTTCTAACCCTCCTTTTCTATCTCTCTTCCTCCCCCTCTCTCTCCCTCATTTGCTCAAATGCTCTCTTGTTTCTCAAATTCAAGTCTTATTGCTCCCATTCTCACACCCTCACTCTCATTCACTTAGTTTTTCTTTTCTCAATTCAAGTCTTAGTGCTCCCATGCCCACAATCTCTCTCATTCTCTCTTCTTTGGTCCCATTTTCATCCGCCCCCTCTCTCTTACTCCTTGCTCTTTTTTCATGCTCTCACTCCCTTGAGCTCTTGTTTCTCAATTTCAAGTCTTAGTAGATCTGATTCTTTACTATTGTAATTTTTATTATTACTATGATAAAGAATGAACTTATATGTGAAAACAAAGTAAAGAAGGAAAGAAGGTTTGGGTAAAAATATACAAAAAGGAGAAACAAAACTACATCTGAAAGGTTAGGAAAAGGATAATATATTCAACAAATATGTCAAAAACACAATAAACTACATCTGAAAGGTTAGGTTAAAGGGTTGGGGAATAAGAACATAAGATAGAACCTACTAAATGCACTAAGATTACAAGAGGTTAGGTTAAGGGGTTGGGGAATAAGAACATAAGATAGAACCTACTAAATACACCAAGATTACAAGAGGTTAGGTTAAGGGGTTGGGGAATAAGAACATAAGATAGAACCTACTAAATACACTAAGATTACAAGAGGTTAGGTTAAGGGGTTGGGGAATAAGAACATATGATAGAACCTAGTAAATACAACTTATGAGCAACTTGATGAACTTTAACAAATAACCCTTGATCTGCAAAAATGACCATTTGAGAAATTTGCCCTTGAAACGAGTAAATTCCCATATATAACAAAAAAAATCCTTTGAAATGGTTAAACACCCAATCTTAAACAAATGACACTTGAAATGCAAAAATGTCCATTTGAGAAATTAACCCTTGAAATGAGTAAATGCCCATATATAACAAAAATTCTTTGAAATGCTAAAATATCAAATCTCTAACAAATAGCACTTGAAATGCATAAGTGACCATTTGAGAAATTAACTAATGAAATGAGTAAATGAATATGAGACACTGATTGACGAAACACAAAAGGCAAGAAGGAATACTTATGTAAGTTAGAGCATGTCTGGTTGGACTAGATAAGTTAGGATACATCAGTTTGGGAATGTAACATTAAGTTAGGTAAGACAAGTTAAGTTAGGATAGGATAGGTAAGACAAGTTATATAAGTTAGGTAAGGTAAGGTAAGTTAGGTTAAGTTAGGTAAGTTAGGTTAAGTTATGTAAGTTAGGTTAAGCCGGTTAAGTTATGTAAGTTAGGTTAAGTTATGTAAGTTAGGTAAGTTAGGTTAAGCAGGTTGAGTTAGGTAAGGTAAGGAAAGTTATGTTAGGATAGGTAAAGTTAGGTTAAGCAGGTTAAGTTAGGTAAGATAGGTTAAGCAGGTTAAGATAGGTAAGGTAAGGTAAGTTAGGTAAGATAGGTAAAGTTAGGTAAGATAGGTAAGGTAAGGTAAGTTAGGTTAGGATAGGTTAAGTTAGGTTATGCAGGTTAAGTTAGGTAAGATAGGTAAAGTTAGGTAAGATAGGTAAAGTAAGGTAAGGTAAGTTAGGTTAGGATAGGTAAAGTTATGTTATGCATGTTAAGTTAGGTAAGATAGGTAAAGTTAGGTAAGATAGGTAAAGTAAGGTAAGTTAAGTTAGGATAGTTCAGAGAACAGTTTAGGGTAAAGTGACTGCGAAAATATATTTTAACAAGTGCAGGCTTGGTATGAAAAGCTGAACTAGTTACATTTTGGAGAGAAAATTTTATGACTGAAGATGTCTTAAAGAATAACATGATGGAAGAAGGAGAGTTTCTTTGATGAATGAAGGTGTCTTAGAGAACAACTTTTGGAGAACGAAGATGAATTAGAGATCGCTTTGATGACTCTGAGAATAACTCTGGTCAACGAATATGGATTGGAAAGTTTCTCTAATGAACGAAGGTGAGTTAAGATTAACTTTTATGATTTACAGAACATCTTTGATGCCTTAGAGAACAACTTTTGATGACTGAGAATAACTTTGATGAATAAAGATGTCTTAGAAAGCTTCTCTGATGAACGAAAAGATACTTAGAGAATAACTTTGATGACTCTGTGAATAACTTTGATGGCTCTGAGGACAGTTTTGTTGAACGAGGATGTCTCAGTAGGCTTCTTTGAATAACGAAGGTGACTCTGAGAATAACTTTTTGATGACTCTGGGAATGACTTTGTTGTCTTAGAGAATAACTTTGAGGGCTTAGAGAATGTCTTTGATGAATGGAAGTGAGTTAGAGAATAACATAACATGACTGAGAATAACTTTTGATAACTCTTAGAATAACTTTGATGTCTTAGAGAATAACTTTAGATGACTTTGAGAATATCTTTGGATAACTCTGAGATTAACTTTGATGTCTTTGAAACAACATTGATGAATTGGAGAATGTCTTTGAGAACATGAGTAGTATTTTGTTAGCTCAGAGAATAACTTTTTGATGACATAGAGAATAACTTTCAGGACTTAGAGAATATCTTTGATGAACGGAAAGTTACTTAGAGAATAACTTTGATGACTGAGAATAACTTTTGATAGCTCTTAGAGAATAACTTTTATGAACGGAGATGTTTGAGATTAACTTTGATAGCTCAGAATAACTTTTGTGGACATGAGAATATCTTTGGATAACTCTGAGATTACCTTTGTTAACTCTGAGATCAACTTGATGTACGAGAGTGAGTTAGAGATTACCTTTGTTAACTCTGAGATTAACTTTGATGAACGAGAAAATACTTTTTGATGACATCGAGAATAATTTTGATAGCTCTGAGAATGACTTTTATGCCTCTGAGAATAACTTTGAGGATGCAAGTAAATTTTTGAGTGTTTGAGAGTGTCTTTTGATATCTCGAAGAGTCCCATTGAAGTCTTAAAGGATGTCTTTGATGTCTCGAAGAGTGTCTTTGACTATATTTCTTACTTAACGACATATAATTTTAGTTAGGAACAACGATGAATATGACTATTCTAGCGAAGTGAAAGGTTACTTTAGTTAAGAACAGTGTTGGAAAGAGGCTACACCTGACTATTTTAAATGAGAGAAGTGATATTTCAGGTAAGAAATGACAAGGAAACATGATGAAGTAACTATTTTTTAGTTGACTGATGAATACTTTAGTTAAGGAAAAAGACAAAACATGATGAACATGGCTTTTTCTGTTGATTGATGGATAATTTTAGTTATGAAATGACAATGAAAACATGAAGAACACGGTTATTTTCTGATGACTGGGGAATAAGTTTAGTTAAGAAATGATGAAAGTTATTATTTTTAGTTGATTGACGATGGATAAAAGCTAGTTATGAACAGTTTTGGAAAGTTTCCTTTGACAATTTTTTTCTTACTTCATGAAACATAGCGGCTGTTAAGAAAGGGCTGAAAGAAGTTTCCTTTGACAATTTTTAGCTAAGAGAAAGGTTGTTTTAGTTAAGAACAGTGTTGAACGAGGCTATTTCTGACTATTTTTAGTTGACTGGATAATAAGTTTAGTTGAGAAATGACGAAAGTGACTATGTTGTTTAGTTGATTGGCGAAAGATTTTTTAGTTATGAAATGACAATGAAACATGAAGAACACGGTTATTTTCTGATGACTAGGGAATAAGTTTAGTTATGAACAGTGTTGGAAAGATTCCTTTGACAATTTTTGGTTGATTGGATAATAAGTTAGTTGAGAAATGAGGAAAGTGACTATGTTTCAGTTGATTGGCGAAAGATTTTTAGTTAAGAAGTTACAAGAAAGGTTTGTCTTTGTAAATTTGGAACTGAATAAAGTGTAGATTTGTTTAAGAACGGGGTTGGTAGAACTAATAAGTTGACTGCGAGAATTACTTTGACATAGTTTTTGCAAATAAAAACTTGGTGACTAAAATTGTTGAGGAAACTGTATTGCTGATGCTAATATTTGACAAAAAACTAGTTAGTGAATGGAAGAAAGAAAGAACATAAAAAAATTGAGGTTAAGTAAGGGAATGAACACAGTGAACATACGGTGAACACAGAAAACATGTAATAAAAAGTTGATGAATAGAGTGAACATGCAGGGAATATGAACTTGTAGAGGAACATGAATATTGACAAAGAACACAAAATATGGAAGTTAGCATGAATATTGAGTATAAAAGTTGTAAAGAGAACATGTGATGAACATGAAAACATAGAAAATATGACTAGAATTTGTAGAGAAAGTAATGAGACTAAGAGAAAGATTACAGAAACAATGGAGATACTTGTGAAAATATGAACTGAATGGGACTGTGAACATTTGTAGAACATGGAGTGAACACGGATGAGAATACGAAGAACACAGTGAATATAGAGAAAATATGCAAATACAGTACGATTATTGAAGGTTTGGATAAGTTGGGGATGAGAAGGTAAGGGAGGGAAAGGGTAAGGTGAGATGAGATGAGATGGAGGAAGGTGGGAGGGGGTGAAAGATAATTACACAGGTTGGGGTTATGTGTGTACTCGGATAAGAGTTAGGCTGGAGATGGACTTGATTGAATATATTTATGTCTGATGATCTAAGGCTGAGGAAATGGAACTTGGCTAATGTCCAGATTAATTTTACTACGTTAGAAATAAGGTGATCTTAAATCTCAGGTGATTTAGTTGGAAAATAAAGAACTTGCACAAATGAACTAAGCTGGGGCACAAGAGTTGAAACTTCATAACTGAACTGGTTTTTATTTACTATGTCTGAAAATGTAGTTGGGTGATTTGGACTGAGAGTAATGAATTTACAAAAGTGAGCTTGGACAGAGGATAAGAGCTAGAGTTTTATAATTGTTTACTTCATATTTACTATGTCTGAAATACAGAGGGTAAAAATTTCAGGGAAATTGATGGTTTATTTACAAAGATATGAAAGAGAACTAAGGCGGGGACGAGAGCTGGAGCTCGATAACTGACTTGATTTTATTTACGGTGTCTGAAATACAGAGGGTAAAAATTTCAGGGGAATTGATGTATTATTTACAAAGATATGAAAGAGAACTAAGGCGGGGACGAGAGCTGGAGCTCAGTAACTGATTTTATTTTATTTACTAACTTTGAAGTATGTCTGCTTTAAATTTCGGGGAAATTGGTCTGTTACTAACGATCTTAGTACAATGAACTAAGGTGGAGGACGAGAGCTGGAGCTCGATAACTGACTTGATTTTATTTACGGTGTCTGAAATACAGAGGGTAAAAATTTCAGGGAAATTGGACTGTTACTAACGAAGATACGAGAGAGAGCTAAGGCGGGGACGAGAGCCGGAGCTCAGTAACTGACTTGATCTTATTTACTAACTTTGAAGTATGTCTGCTTTTAAATTTCGAGGAAATTGGTCTGTTACTAACGATCTTAGTACAAAGAACTAAGGTGGAGGACGAGAGCTGGAGCTCGATAACTGACTTGATTTTATTTACGGTGTCTGAAATACAGAGGGTAAAAATTTCAGGGAAATTGGACTGTTACTAACGAAGATACGAGAGAGAGCTAAGGCGGAGGAAAAGCGCTGGAGCTTGGTAACTAAATTACTGTATTGAACTACGTTTGAAATATGATTATTTTTAAATTTTAGAGGGATTGGAATGATAGTATTCATTATACGACAGGGGACTAAGGCGGGGAACGTGAGCTAGAACATGCTTACTAACACGATTTATTTGTGTTAAACTGACTTGCTTAATGAAAAGGAGAAAACATACGATGTTGGAAAATAGTTGAACTGAACTGAATGAAAGGAGAGAGAGAGGAGGGACGGTCCAGATATTATGGAGAAGATAAGATAAGATAAGAGGCGACTGGCTGGCCGGGCGTAAGGTAAATAAAGGTGACGCGAGAGATTGCGAGGTAAGGGGGGAGGGAGGGGGTGTGAGGTACGAGCCCCTGAAAACCCTGACTTACACAGATAACTTTCTAAATTTACATGAATAACTAAGGCTTACATAGACGATTTTTGTAAGTTGAAAACATGTAAACTATGCCCGTAGAGTTCTCCTGGAAACCCTAAAGCGCTACATACGTTATTTGATTTTCTCCTATAAGCCCTTAACAAACTTCTAAGTCTCGGAAATTATTTTCATCATAAGACTTTAACAAACTTCTAAGTCTCGGAAATTATTTTCATTATAAGAACTTTAACAACTTCTAAAATCAGTGACTGACAAAAATTCACCTGAAAACCCTCACTCCCAGACACGAATTTCCAGAAAAACAAAAAAGTTACCTGTGGCTCTTACAGTCCACAGGGGTCCTCTCCCCCCAAAAAAAAATTACCTGTGGCTCTTACAGTCCACAGGGGTCCTCTCCCCCAAAAAAAAAGGAGCCGTTGGCTCTTACAGTCCACAGGGGTCCTCCGGCCTGAAAAAAAAAGGAGCCGCTGGCTCTTACAGTCCACAGGGGTCCTCTCGCCAAAAAAAAAAAAAATTGCCTGTGGCTCTTACAGTCCACAGGGGTCCTCTCGCCAAAAAAAAAATGTTCTGTGGCTCTTACAGTCCACAGGGGTCCTGTCGCCAAAAAAAAAATTACCTGTGGCTCTTACAGTCCACAGGGGTCCTCTCCCCCCCCAAAAAAATGACCTGTGGCTCTTACTCCCTACTACTGATGCGAGGGTGTGTGGGTGAGTGATGCGAGGGTGTGTGCGGTGATGCGAGGATGTGTGTGGTGATGCCAGAGTGTGTGTGGTGATGCGAGGGTGTGTGTGGTGATGCCAGGGTGTGTGTGGTGATGCGAGGGTGTGTGTTTGTGGTGATGCCAGGGTATGTGTGTGGTGATGCCAGGGTGTGTGTGTGGTGATGCGAGGGTGTGTGTGATGATGCCAGGGTGTGTGTGGTGATGCCAGGGTGTGTGTGTGTGGTGATGCCAGGGTGTGTGTGTGGTGATGCGAGGGTGTGTGTGTGATGATGCCAGGGTGTGTGTGGTGATGCAAGGGTGAGTGTGTGGTGATGCCAGGGTGTGTGTGGTGATGCGAGGGTGTGTGTGGTGATGCCAGGGTGTGTGTGTGGCGATGCCAGGGTATGTGTATGGTGATGCCAGGGTGTGTGTGGTGATGCCAGGGTTTGTGTGTGGTGATTCGAGGGTGTGTGTGGTGATACCAGGGTGTGTGTGTGGTGATGCCAGGGTGTGTGTGTGGTGATGCGAGGGTGTGTGTGGTGATGCCAGGGTTTGTGTGTGGTGATGTGAGGGTGTGTGTGGTGATGTCAGGGTGTGTGTGTGGTGATGCCAGGGTGTGTGTGTGGTGATGCGAGTGTGTGTGTGGTAATGCGAGGGTGTGTGGTGATGCCAGGGTGTATGTGTGTGGTGCTGCCAGGGTGTGTGTGGTGATGCCAGGGTGTGTGTGTGTGGTGATGCCAGGGTATGTGTGTGGTGATGCCAGGGTGTGTGTGGTGATGCCACGGTGTGTGTGTGGTGATGCCAGGGTATGTGTGTGGTGATGCCAGGGTGTGTGTGGTGATGCGTGGGTGTGTGTGGGGATGCCAGGGTGTGTGTGTGGTGATGCGAGGGTGTGTGTGGTGATGCCAGGGTGTGTGTGTGGTGATGCCAGGGTATGTGTGTGGTGATGCCAGAGTGTGTGTGGTGATGCCAGGGTGTGTGTGTGGTGATGCCAGGGTATGTGTGTGGTGATGCGAGGGTGTGTGTGTGTGTAGTGATGCCAGGGTGTGTGTGGTGATGCCAGGGTGTGTGTGTGGTGATGCCAGGGTGCGTGTGGTGATGCCAGGGTGTGTGTGGTGATGCGAGGGTGTGTGGGTGTGGTGATGCGAGGGTGTGTGTGGTGATGCGAGGGTGTGTGTGGTGATACCAGGGTGTGTGTGGTGATGCGAGGGTGTGTGTGGGGATGCCAGGGTATGTGTGGTGATGCCAGGGTGTGTGGTGATGCCAGGGTGTGTGTGGTGATGCCAGGGTGTGTGTGGTGATGCGAGGGAGTGTGTGTGGTGATGCCAGGGTGTGTGTGTGGTGATGCGAGGGTGTGTGTGGTGATGACAGGGTGTGTGTGGTGATGCCAGGGTGTGTGTGGTGATGCCAGGTTGTGTGTTGTGATGCCAGGGTGGGTGTGTGGTGATGCCAGGGTGTGTGTGGTGATGCCAGGGTATGTGTGGTGATGCCAGGGTGTGTGTGGTGATGCCAGGGTGTGTGTGGTGATGCGAGGGTGTGTGTGTGGTGATGCCAGGGTGTGTGTGGTGATGCGAGGGTGTGTGTGGTGATGACAGGGTGTGTGTGGTGATGCCAGGGTGTGTGTGTGTGGTGATGCCAGGGTATGTGTGTGGTGATGCCAGGGTGTGTGTGGTGATGCCAGGGTGTGTGTGGTGATGCCAGGGTGTGTGTGTAGTGATGCCAGGGTGTGTGTGGTGATGCAAGGGTGTGTGTGTGGTGATGCGAGGGTATGTGTGTGGTGATGCCAGGGTGTGTGTGTGATGATGCGAGGGTGTGTGTGTGGTGATGCGAGGGTGTGTGTGTGGTGATGCCAGGGTGTGTGTGTGGTGATGCGAGGGTGTGTGTGGTGATGCCAGGGTGTGTGTGTGGTGATGCGAGGGTGTGTGTGGTGATGCCAGGGTGTGTGTGTGGTGATGCCAGGGTGTGTGTGTGGTGTTGCGAGGGTGTGTGTGGTGATGCCAGGGTATGTGTGTGGTGATGCCAGGGTGTGTGTGGTGATGCCAGCGTGTGTGTGTGTGGTGATGCCAGGGTATGTGTGTGGTGATGCCAGGGTGTGTGTGGTGATGCCAAGGTGTGTGTGTGGTGATGCCAGGGTATGTGTGTGGTGATGCCAGGGTGTGTGTGGTGATGCCAGGGTGTGTGTGTGGTGATGCCAGGGTATGTGTGTGGTGATGCCAGGGTGTGTGGTGATGCCAGGGTGTGTGTGGTGATGCCAGGGTGTGTGTGTGGTGATGCGAGGGTGTGTGTGGTGATGCCAGGGTGTGTGTATGGTGATGCCAGGGTGTGTGTGTGGTGATGCGAGGGTGTGTGTGGTGATGCCAGGGTGTGTGTGTGGCGATGCCAGGGTATGTGTGTGGTGATGCCAGGGTGTGTGTGGTGATGCCAGGGTGTGTGTGTGGTGATGCCAGGGTATGTGTGTGGTGATGCCAGGGTGTGTGTGTGGTGATGCCAGGGTGTGTGTGGTGATGCGAGGGTGTGTGGGTGAGGGTGATGCGAGGGTGTGTGTGGTGATGCGAGGGTGTGTGTGGTGATGCCAGGGTGTGTATATTGATGCGAGGGTGTGTGTGGTGATGCCAGGGTGTGTGTGGTGATGCGAGGGTGTGTGTGTGTGGTGGTGCGAGGGTGTGTGTGGTGATGCTAGGGTGTGTGTGTGGTGATGCCAGGGTGTGTGTGTGTGTGGTGATGCGAGGGTGTATGTGGTGATGCCAGGGTAAGTGTGTGGTGATGCCAGGGTGTGTGTGGTGATGCCAGGGTGTGTGTGTGGTGATGCCAGGGTATGTGTGTGGTGATGCCAGGGTGTGTGTGGTGATGCCAGGGTGTGTGTGTGGTGATGCCAGGGTATGTGTGTGGTGATGCCAGGGTGTGTGTGGTGATGCCAGGGTGTGTGTGTAGTGATGCCAGGGTGTGTGTGTGGTGATGCCAGGGTATGTGTGTGGTGATGCCAGGGTGTGTGTGGTGATGCGAGGCTGTGTGTGGTGATGCCAGGGTGTGTGTGTGGTGATGCCAGGGTGTGTGGTGATGCCAGGGTGTGTGTGTTTGGTGATGCCAGGGTATGTGTGTGGTGATGCGAGGGTGTGTGTGGTGATGCCAGGGTATGTGTGGTGATGCCAGGGTGTGTGGTGATGCCAGGGTGTGTGTGGTGATGCCAGGGTGTGTGTGGTGATGCGAGGGAGTGTGTGTGGTGATGCCAGGGTGTGTGTGTGGTGGATGCGAGGGTGTGTGTGGTGATGACAGGGTGTGTGTGGTGATGCCAGGGTGTGTGTGGTGATGCCAGGTTGTGTGTTGTGATGCCAGGGTGGGTGTGTGGTGATGCCAGGGTGTGTGTGGTGATGCCAGGGTATGTGTGGTGATGCCAGGGTGTGTGTGGTGATGCCAGGGTGTGTGTGGTGATGCGAGGGTGTGTGTGTGGTGATGCCAGGGTGTGTGTGGTGATGCGAGGATGTGTGTGGTGATGACAGGGTGTGTGTGGTGATGCCAGGGTGTGTGTGTGTGGTGATGCCAGGGTATGTGTGTGGTGATGCCAGGGTGTGTGTGGTGATGCCAGGGTGTGTGTGGTGATGCCAGGGTGTGTGTGTAGTGATGCCAGGGTGTGTGTGGTGATGCAAGGGTGTGTGTGTGGTGATGCGAGGGTATGTGTGTGGTGATGCCAGGGTGTGTGTGTGATGATGCGAGGGTGTGTGTGTGGTGATGCGAGGGTGTGTGTGTGGTGATGCCAGGGTGTGTGTGTGGTGATGCGAGGGTGTGTGTGGTGATGCCAGGGTGTGTGTGTGGTGATGCGAGGGTGTGTGTGGTGATGCCAGGGTGTGTGTGTGGTGATGCCAGGGTGTGTGTGTGGTGATGCGAGGGTGTGTGTGGTGATGCCAGGGTATGTGTGTGGTGATGCCAGGGTGTGTGTGGTGATGCCAGGGTGTGTGTGTGTGGTGATGCCAGGGTATGTGTGTGGTGATGCCAGGGTGTGTGTGGTGATGCCAAGGTGTGTGTGTGGTGATGCCAGGGTATGTGTGTGGTGATGCCAGGGTGTGTGTGGTGATGCCAGGGTGTGTGTGTGTGGTGATGCCAGGGTATGTGTGTGGTGATGCCAGGGTGTGTGTGGTGATGCCAGGGTGTGTATGTGGTGATGCGAGGGTGTGTGTGGTGATGCCAGGGTGTGTGTATGGTGATGCCAGGGTGTGTGTGTGGTGATGCGAGGGTGTGTGTGGTGATGCCAGGGTGTGTGTGTGGCGATGCCAGGGTATGTGTGTGGTGATGCCAGGGTGTGTGTGGTGATGCCAGGGTGTGTGTGTGGTGATGCCAGGGTATGTGTGTGGTGATGCCAGGGTGTGTGTGTGATGATGCCAGGGTGTGTGTGGTGATGCCAGGGTGTGTGTGGTGATGCCAGGGTGTGTGTGTGGTGATGCGAGGGTATGTGTGTGGTGATGCCAGGGTGTGTGTGTGATGATGCGAGGGTGTGTGTGTGGTGATGCGAGGGTGTGTGTGTGGTGATGCCAGGGTGTGTGTGTGGTGATGCGAGGGTGTGTGTGGTGATGCCAGGGTGTGTGTGTGGTGATGCGAGGGTGTGTGTGGTGATGCCAGGGTGTGTGTGTGGTGATGCCAGGGTGTGTGTGTGGTGATGCGAGGGTGTGTGTGGTGATGCCAGGGTATGTGTGTGGTGATGCCAGGGTGTGTGTGGTGATGCCAGGGTGTGTGTGTGGTGATGCCAGGGTATGTGTGTGGTGATGCCAGGGTGTGTGTGGTGATGCCAGGTGTGTGTGTGGTGATGCCAGGGTATGTGTGTGGTGATGCCAGGGTGTGTGTGGTGATGCCAGGGTGTGTGTGTGGTGATGCCAGGGTATGTGTGTGGTGATGCCAGGGTGTGTGTGGTGATGCCAGGGTGTGTGTGGTGATGCCAGGGTGTGTGTGTGGTGATGCGAGGGTGTGTGTGGTGATGCCAGGGTGTGTGTGGTGATGCCAGGGTGTGTGTGTGGTGATGCGAGGGTGTGTGTGGTGATGCCAGGGTGTGTGTGTGGTGATGCCAGGGTATGTGTGTGGTGATGCCAGGGTGTGTGTGGTGATGCCAGGGTGTGTGTGTGGTGATGCCAGGGTATGTGTGTGGTGATGCCAGGGTGTGTGTGTGGTGATGCCAGGGTGTGTGTGGTGATGCGAGGGTGTGTGGGTGAGGGTGATGCGAGGGTGTGTGTGGTGATGCGAGGGTGTGTGTGGTGATGCCAGGGTGTGTATATTGATGCGAGGGTGTGTGTGGTGATGCCAGGGTGTGTGTGGTGATGCGAGGGTGTGTGTGTGTGGTGATGCGAGGGTGTGTGTGGTGATGCTAGGGTGTGTGTGTGGTGATGCCAGGGTGTGTGTGTGTGGTGATGCGAGGGTGTATGTGGTGATGCCAGGGTAAGTGTGTGGTGATGCCAGGGTGTGTGTGGTGATGCCAGGGTGTGTGTGTGGTGATGCCAGGGTATGTGTGTGGTGATGCCAGGGTGTGTGTGGTGATGCCAGGGTGTGTGTGTGGTGATGCCAGGGTATGTGTGTGGTGATGCCAGGGTGTGTGTGGTGATGCCAGGGTGTGTGTGTAGTGATGCCAGGGTGTGTGTGTGGTGATGCCAGGGTATGTGTGTGGTGATGCCAGGGTGTGTGTGGTGATGCGAGGGTGTGTGTGGTGATGCCAGGGTGTGTGTGTGGTGATGCCAGGGTGTGTGTGGTGATGCCAGGGTGTGTGTGTGGTGATGCCAGGGTGTGTGTGGTGATGCGAGGGTGTGTGTGGTGATGCCAGGGTATGTGTGGTGATGCCAGGGTGTGTGGTGATGCCAGGGTGTGTGTGGTGATGCCAGGGTGTGTGTGGTGATGCGAGGGAGTGTGTGTGGTGATGCCAGGGTGTGTGTGTGGTGATGCGAGGGTGTGTGTGGTGATGACAGGGTGTGTGTGGTGATGCCAGGGTGTGTGTGGTGATGCCAGGTTGTGTGTTGTGATGCCAGGGTGGGTGTGTGGTGATGCCAGGGTGTGTGTGGTGATGCCAGGGTATGTGTGGTGATGCCAGGGTGTGTGTGGTGATGCCAGGGTGTGTGTGGTGATGCGAGGGTGTGTGTGTGGTGATGCCAGGGTGTGTGTGGTGATGCGAGGGTGTGTGTGGTGATGACAGGGTGTGTGTGGTGATGCCAGGGTGTGTGTGTGTGGTGATGCCAGGGTATGTGTGTGGTGATGCCAGGGTGTGTGTGGTGATGCCAGGGTGTGTGTGGTGATGCCAGGGTGTGTGTGTAGTGATGCCAGGGTGTGTGTGGTGATGCAAGGGTGTGTGTGTGGTGATGCGAGGGTATGTGTGTGGTGATGCCAGGGTGTGTGTGTGATGATGCGAGGGTGTGTGTGTGGTGATGCGAGGGTGTGTGTGTGGTGATGCCAGGGTGTGTGTGTGGTGATGCGAGGGTGTGTGTGGTGATGCCAGGGTGTGTGTGTGGTGATGCGAGGGTGTGTGTGGTGATGCCAGGGTGTGTGTGTGGTGATGCCAGGGTGTGTGTGTGGTGATGCGAGGGTGTGTGTGGTGATGCCAGGGTATGTGTGTGGTGATGCCAGGGTGTGTGTGGTGATGCCAGGGTGTGTGTGTGTGGTGATGCCAGGGTATGTGTGTGGTGATGCCAGGGTGTGTGTGGTGATGCCAAGGTGTGTGTGTGGTGATGCCAGGGTATGTGTGTGGTGATGCCAGGGTGTGTGTGGTGATGCCAGGGTGTGTGTGTGGTGATGCCAGGGTATGTGTGTGGTGATGCCAGGGTGTGTGTGGTGATGCCAGGGTGTGTATGTGGTGATGCGAGGGTGTGTGTGGTGATGCCAGGGTGTGTGTATGGTGATGCCAGGGTGTGTGTGTGGTGATGCGAGGGTGTGTGTGGTGATGCCAGGGTGTGTGTGTGGCGATGCCAGGGTATGTGTGTGGTGATGCCAGGGTGTGTGTGGTGATGCCAGGGTGTGTGTGTGGTGATGCCAGGGTATGTGTGTGGTGATGCCAGGGTGTGTGTGTGGTGATGCCAGGGTGTGTGTGGTGATGCCAGGGTGTGTGTGGTGATGCCAGGGTGTGTGTGTGGTGATGCGAGGGTGTGTGTGGTGATGCCAGGGTGTGTATATTGATGCGAGGGTGTGTGTGGTGATGCCAGGGTGTGTGTGGTGATGCGAGGGTGTGTGTGTGGTGATGCGAGGGTGTGTGTGGTGATGCTAGGGTGTGTGTGTGGTGATGCGAGGGTGTGTGTGGTGATGCCAGGGTAGTGTGTGGTGATGCCAGGGTGTGTGTGGTGATGCCAGGGTGTGTGTGGTGATGCCAGGGTATGTGTGTGGTGATGCCAGGGTGTGTGTGGTGATGCCAGGGTGTGTGTGTGGTGATGCCAGGGTATGTGTGTGGTGATGCCAGGGTGTGTGTGGTGATGCCAGGGTGTGTGTGTAGTGATGCCAGGGTGTGTGTGTGGTGATGCCAGGGTATGTGTGTGGTGATGCCAGGGTGTGTGTGGTGATGCGAGGCTGTGTGTGGTGATGCCAGGGTGTGTGTGTGGTGATGCGAGGGTGTGTGTGGTGATGCCAGGGTGTGTGTGTGGTGATGCGAGGGTGTGTGTGGTGATGCCAGGGTGTGTGTGTGGTGATGCCAGGGTGTGTGTGTGGTGATGCGAGGGTGTGTGTGGTGATGCCAGGGTGTGTGTGTGGCGATGCCAGGGTATGTGTATGGTGATGCCAGGGTGTGTGTGGTGATGCCAGGGTGTGTGTGTGGTGATGCCAGGGTATGTGTGTGGTGATGCCAGGGTGTGTGTGTGGTGATGCCAGGGTGTGTGTAGTGATGTCAGGGTGTGTGTGGTGATGCGAGGGTGTGTGGGTGAGTGATGCGAGGGTGTGTGCGGTGATGCGAGGGTGTGTGTGGTGATGCCAGAGGTGTGTGTGGTGATGCGAGGGTGTGTGTGGTGATGCCAGGGTGTGTGTGGTGATGCGAGGGTGTGTGTTGTGGTGATGCCAGGGTATGTGTGTGGTGATGCCAGGGTGTGTGTGTGGTGATGCGAGGGTGTGTGTGACTGATGCCAGGGTGTGTGTGGTGATGCCAGGGTGTGTGTGTGGTGATGCCAGGGTGTGTGTGTGGTGATGCGAGGGTGTGTGTGTGATGATGCCAGGGTGTGTGTGGTGATGCAAGGGTGTGTGTGTGGTGATGCCAGGGTGTGTGTGGTGATGCGAGGGTGTGTGTGGTAATGCGAGGGTGTGTGGTGATGCCAGGGTGTGTGTGTGGTGATGCCAGGGTGTGTGTGGTGATGCCAGGGTGTGTGTGTGTGGTGATGCCAGGGTATGTGTGTGGTGATGCCAGGGTGTGTGTGGTGATGCCAGGGTGTGTGTGTGGTGATGCCAGGGTATGTGTGTGGTGATGCCAGGGTGTGTGTGGTGATGCGTGGGTGTGTGTGTGGTGATGCCAGGGTGTGTGTGGTGATGCCAGGGTGTGTGTGTGGTGATGCCAGGGTGTGTGTGTGGTGATGCGAGGGTGTGTGTGGTGATGCCAGGGTGTGTGTGTGGTGATGCCAGGGTGTGTGTGTGGTGATGCGAGGGTGTGTGTGGTGATGCCAGGGTATGTGTGATGTGATGCCAGGGTGTGTGTGGTGATGCCAGGGTGTGTGTGTGTCGCGATGCCAGGGTATGTGTGTGGTGATGCCAGGGTGTGTGTGGTGATGCCAGGGTGTGTGTGTGGTGATGCCAGGGTATGTGTGTGGTGATGCCAGGGTGTGTGTGGTGATGCGAGGGTGTGTGTGTGGTGATGCCAGGGTGTGTGTGGTGATGCGAGGGTGTGTGTGGTGATGACAGGGTGTGTGTGGTGATGCCAGGGTGTATGTGTGTGGTGATGCCAGGGTATGTGTGTGGTGATGCCAGGGTGTGTGTAGTGATGCCAGGGTGTGTGTGGTGATGCCAGGGTGTGTGTGTAGTGATGCCAGGGTGTGTGTGGTGATGCAAGGGTGTGTGTGTGGTGATGCCAGGGTATGTGTGTGGTGATGCCAGGGTGTGTGTGTGGTGATGCGAGGGTGTGTGTGTGGTGATGCCAGGGTATGTGTGTGGTGATGCGAGGGTGTGTGTGTGGTGATGCGAGGGTGTGTCTGTGGTGATGCCAGGGTGTGTGTGTGGTGATGCGAGGGTGTGTGTGGTGATGCCAGGGTGTGTGTGTGGTGATGCGAGGGTGTGTGTGGTGATGCCAGGGTGTGTGTGTGGTGATGCCAGGGTGTGTGTGTGGTGATGCCAGGGTGTGTGTGTGGTGATGCCAGGGTGTGTGTGGTGATGCCAGGATATGTGTGTGGTGATGCCAGGGTGTGTGGTGATGCCAGGGTGTGTGTGTTGGTGATGCCAGGGTATGTGTGTGGTGATGCCAGGGTGTGTGTGGTGATGCCAGGGTGTGTGTGTGGTGATGCCAGGGTATGTGTGTGGTGATGCCAGGGTGTGTGTGTGATGCGAGGGTGTGTGTGGTGATGCCAGGGTGTGTGGTGATGCGAGGGTGTGTGTGGTGATGCCAGGGTGTGTGTGTGGTGATGCCAGGGTATGTGTGTGGTGATGCCAGGGTGTGTGTGGTGATGCCAGGGTGTGTGTGTGGTGATGCCAGGGTATGTGTGTGGTGATGCCAGGGTGTGTGTGGTGATGCCAGGGTGTGTGTGTGGTGATGCCAGGGTGTGTGTGTGGTGATGCCAGGGTATGTGTGTGGTGATGCCAGGGTGTGTGTGGTGATGCGAGGGCTGTGTGTGGTGATGCCAGGGTGTGTGTGTGGTGATGCGAGGGTGTGTGTGGTGATGCCAGGGTGTGTGTGTGGTGATGCGAGGGTGTGTGTGGTGATGCCAGGGTGTGTGTGGTGATGCCAGGGTGTGTGTGTGATGATGCGAGGGTGTGTGTGGTGATGCCAGGGTGTGTGTGTGGTGATGCCAGGGTATGTGTATGGTGATGCCAGGGTGTGTGTGGTGATGCCAGGGTGTGTGTGTGGTGATGCCAGGGTGTGTGTGGTGATGCCAGGGTGTGTGTGTGGTGATGCCAGGGTGTGTGTGGTGATGCCAGGGTGTGTGTGGTGATGCGAGGGTGTGTGGGTGAGTGATGCCAGGGTGTGTGTGGTGATGCGAGGGTGTGTGTGGTGATGCCAGGGTGTGTGTGGTGATGCGAGGGTGTGTGTGGTGATGCCAGGGTGTGTGTATGGTGATGCCAGGGTGTGTGTGTGGTGATGCGAGGGTGTGTGTGGTGATGCCAGGGTGTGTGTGTGGCGATGCCAGGGTATGTGTGTGGTGATGCCAGGGTGTGTGTGGTGATGCCAGGGTGTGTGTGTGGTGATGCCAGGGTATGTGTGTGGTGATGCCAGGGTGTGTGTGTGGTGATGCCAGGGTGTGTGTGGTGATGCCAGGGTGTGTGTGGTGATGCGAGGGTGTGAGGGTGTGGTGATGCGAGGGTGTGTGTGGTGATGCGAGGGTGTGTGTGGTGATGCCAGGGTGTGTATAGTGATGCGAGGGTGTGTGTGGTGATGCCAGGGTGTGTGTGGTGATGCGAGGGTGTGTGTGTGTGGTGATGCGAGGGTGTGTGTGGTGATGCCAGGGTGTGTGTGTGGTGATGCCAGGGTGTGTGTGTGTGGTGATGCGAGGGTGTATGTGGTGATGCCAGGGTAAGTGTGTGGTGATGCCAGGGTGTGTGTGGTGATGCCAGGGTGTGTGTGTGGTGATGCCAGGGTATGTGTGTGGTGATGCCAGGGTGTGTGTGGTGATGCCAGGGTGTGTGTGTGGTGATGCCAGGGTATGTGTGTGGTGATGCCAGGGTGTGTGTGGTGATGCCAGGGTGTGTGTGTGGTGATGCCAGGGTGTGTGTGTGGTGATGCCAGGGTGTGTGTGGTGATGCCAGGGTGTGTGTGTGGTGATGCGAGGGTGTGTGTGGTGATGCCAGGGTGTGTGTGTGGTGATGCGAGGGTGTGTGTGGTGATGCCAGGGTGTGTGTGGTGATGCGAGGGTGTGTGTGGTGATGCCAGGGTGTGTGTGGTGATGCGAGGGTGTGTGTGTGGTGATGCCAGGGTGTGTGTGTGGCGATGCCAGGGTATGTGTATGGTGATGCCAGGGTGTGTGTGGTGATGCCAGGGTGTGTGTGTGGTGATGCCAGGGTATGTGTGTGGTGATGCCAGGGTGTGTGTGTGGTGATGCCAGGGTGTGTGTAGTGATGTCAGGGTGTGTGTGGTGATGCGAGGGTGTGTGGGTGAGTGATGCGAGGGTGTGTGCGGTGATGCGAGGGTGTGTGTGGTGATGCCAGAGTGTGTGTGGTGATGCGAGGGTGTGTGTGGTGATGCCAGGGTGTGTGTGGTGATGCGAGGGTGTGTGTTTGTGGTGATGCCAGGGTATGTGTGTGGTGATGCCAGGGTGTGTGTGTGGTGATGCGAGGGTGTGTGTGACGATGCCAGGGTGTGTGTGGTGATGCCAGGGTGTGTGTGTGTGGTGATGCCAGGGTGTGTGTGTGGTGATGCGAGGGTGTGTGTGTGATGATGCCAGGGTGTGTGTGGTGATGCAAGGGTATGTGTGTGGTGATGCCAGGGTGTGTGTGGTGATGCGAGGGTGTGTGTGGTAATGCGAGGGTGTGTGGTGATGCCAGGGTGTGTGTGTGTGGTGATGCCAGGGTGTGTGTGGTGATGCCAGGGTGTGTGTGTGTGGTGATGCCAGGGTATGTGTGTGGTGATGCCAGGGTGTGTTGTGTGATGCCAGGGTGTGTGTGTGGTGATGCCAGGGTATGTGTGTGGTGATGCCAGGGTGTGTGTGGTGATGCGTGGGTGTGTGTGTGGTGATGCCAGGGTGTGTGTGGTGATGCCAGGGTGTGTGTGTGTGGTGATGCCAGGGTATGTGTGTGCTGATGCGAGGGTGTGTGTGGTGATGCCAGGGTGTGTGTGTGGTGATGCCAGGGTGTGTGTGTGGTGATGCGAGGGTGTGTGTGGTGATGCCAGGGTATGTGTGATGTGATGCCAGGGTGTGTGTGGTGATGCCATGGTGTGTGTGTGTCGCGATGCCAGGGTATGTGTGTGGTGATGCCAGGGTGTGTGTGGTGATGCCAGGGTGTGTGTGTGGTGATGCCTGGGTATGTGTGTGGTGATGCCAGGGTGTGTGTGTGGTGATGCCAGGGTGTGTGTGTGTGGTGATGCGACGGTGTGTGTGGTGATGCCAGGGTATGTGTGTGGTGATGCCAGGGTGTGTGTGGTGATGCCAGGGTGTGTGTGTGGTGATGCCAGGGTATGTGTGTGGTGATGCCAGGGTGTGTGTGGTGATGCCAGGGTGTGTGTGTGGTGATGCCAGGGTATGTGTGTGGTGATGCCAGGGTGTGTGTGGTGATGCGAGGGTGTGTGTGGTGATGCCAGGGTGTGTGTGGTGATGCGAGGGTGTGTGTGGTGATGCCAGGGTGTGTGTGTGGTGATGCCAGGGTATGTGTGTGGTGATGCCAGGGTGTGTGTGGTGATGCGAGGGTGTGTGTGGTGATGCCAGGGTGTGTGTGTGGTGATGCGAGGGTGTGTGTGGTGATGCCAGGGTGTGTGTGTGGTGATGCGAGGGTGTGTGTGGTGATGCGAGGGTGTGTGTGTGGTGATGCCAGGGTGTGTGTGTGGTGATGCGAGGGTGTGTGTGGTGATGCCAGGGTATGTGTGTGGTGATGCCAGGGTGTGTGTGGTGATGCCAGGGTGTGTGTGTGGTGATGCCAGGGTATGTGTGTGGTGATGCCAGGGTGTGTGTGTGGTGATGCCAGGGTATGTGTGTGGTGATGCCAGGGTGTGTGTGGTGATGCGAGGGTGTGTGTGTGGTGATGCGAGGGTGTGTGTGGTGATGCCAGGGTGTGTGTGTGGTGATGCGAGGGTGTGTGTGTGGTGATGCGAGGGTGTGTGTGGTGATGCCAGGGTGTGTGTGTGGTGATGCCAGGGTATGTGTGTGGTGATGCCAGGGTGTGTGTGGTGATGCCAGGGTGTGTGTGTGGTGATGCCAGAGTATGTGTGTGGTGATGCCAGGGTGTGTGTGGTGATGCCAGGGTGTGTGTGTGGTGATGCCAGGGTGTGTGTGGTGATGCCAGGGTGTGTGTGGTGATGC
Organism: Procambarus clarkii; assembly: GCF_040958095.1. Lineage (NCBI taxonomy): Eukaryota > Metazoa > Arthropoda > Malacostraca > Decapoda > Cambaridae > Procambarus > Procambarus clarkii. The sequence continues at coordinate 54,482,222 of NC_091152.1, read as the reverse complement.
CGAGGGTGTGTTGTGGTGATGCGAGGGTGTGTGTGGTGATGCCAGGGTGTGTGTGTGGTGATGCTAGGGTGTGTGTGTGGTGATGCGAGGGTGTGTGTGGTGATGCCAGGGTGTGTGTGTGGTGATGCCAGGGTATGTGTGTGGTGATGCCAGGGTGTGTGTGGTGATGCCAGGGTGTGTGTGTGGTGATGCCAGGGTATGTGTGTGGTGATGCGAGGGTGTGTGTGTGTAGTGATGCCAGGGTGTGTGTGGTGATGCCAGGGTGTGTGTGTGGTGATGCCAGGGTGTGTGTGGTGATGCCAGGGTGTGTGTGGTGATGCGAGGCTGTGTGGGTGTGGTGATGCGAGGGTGTGTGTGGTGATGCGAGGGTGTGTGTGGTGATGCCAGGGTATGTGTGATGTGATGCCAGGGTGTGTGTGGTGATGCCATGGTGTGTGTGTGGCGATGCCAGGGTATGTGTGTGGTGATGCCAGGGTGTGTGTGGTGATGCCAGGGTGTGTGTGTGGTGATGCCAGGGTATGTGTGTGGTGATGCCAGGGTGTGTGTGTGGTGATGCCAGGGTGTGTGTGTGTGGTGATGCGACGGTGTGTGTGGTGATGCCAGGGTATGTGTGTGGTGATGCCAGGGTGTGTGTGGTGATTCCAGGGTGTGTGTGTGTGGTGATGCCAGGGTATGTGTGTGGTGATGCCAGGGTGTGTGTGGTGATACCAGGGTGTGTGTGTGGTGATGCCAGGGTATGTGTGTGGTGATGCGAGGGTGTGTGGTGATGCGAGGGTGTGTGTGGTGATGCCAGGGTGTGTGGTGATGCGAGGGTGTGTATGGTGATGCCAGGGTGTGTGTGTGGTGATGCCAGGGTATGTGTGTGGTGATGCCAGGGTGTGTGTGGTGATGCGAGGGTGTGTGTGGTGATACCAGGGTGTGTGTGTGGTGATGCGAGGGTGTGTGTGGTGATGCCAGGGTGTGTGTGTGGTGATGCGAGGGTGTGTGTGGTGATGCGAGGGTGTGTGTGTGGTGATGCCAGGGTGCGTGTGTGGTGATGCGAGGGTGTATGTGGTGATGCCAGGGTAAGTGTGTGGTGATGCCAGGGTGTGTGTGGTGATGCCAGGGTGTGTGTGTGGTGATGCCAGGGTATGTGTGTGGTGATGCCAGGGTGTGTGTGTGGTGATGCCAGGGTATGTGTGTGGTGATGCCAGGGTGTGTGTGGTGATGCGAGGGTGTGTGTGTGGTGATGCGAGGGTGTGTGTGGTGATGCCAGGGTGTGTGTGTGGTGATGCTAGGGTGTGTGTGTGGTGATGCGAGGGTGTGTGTGGTGATGCCAGGGTGTGTGTGTGGTGATGCCAGGGTATGTGTGTGGTGATGCCAGGGTGTGTGTGGTGATGCCAGGGTGTGTGTGTGGTGATGCCAGAGTATGTGTGTGGTGATGCCAGGGTGTGTGTGGTGATGCCAGGGTGTGTGTGTGGTGATGCCAGGGTGTGTGTGGTGATGCCAGGGTGTGTGTGGTGATGCGAGGGTGTGTTGTGGTGATGCGAGGGTGTGTGTGGTGATGCCAGGGTGTGTGTGTGGTGATGCTAGGGTGTGTGTGTGGTGATGCGAGGGTGTGTGTGGTGATGCCAGGGTGTGTGTGTGGTGATGCCAGGGTATGTGTGTGGTGATGCCAGGGTGTGTGTGGTGATGCCAGGGTGTGTGTGTGGTGATGCCAGAGTATGTGTGTGGTGATGCGAGGGTGTGTGTGTGTAGTGATGCCAGGGTGTGTGTGGTGATGCCAGGGTGTGTGTGTGGTGATGCCAGGGTGTGTGTGGTGATGCCAGGGTGTGTGTGGTGATGCGAGGCTGTGTGGGTGTGGTGATGCGAGGGTGTGTGTGGTGATGCGAGGGAGTGTGTGGTGATACCAGGGTGTGTGTGGTGATGCGAGGGTGTGTGTGGTGATGCCAGGCTGTGTGTGGTGATGCCAGGGTGTGTCGTGATGCCAGGGTGTGTGTGGTGATGCCAGGGTGTGTGTGGTGATGCGAGGGTGTCTGTGGTGATGACAGGGTGTGTGTGGTGATGCCAGGGTGTGTGTGGTGATGCCAGGGTGTGTGTGGTGATGCCAGGGTGGGTGTGTGGTGATGCCAGGGTGTGTGTGGTGATGCCAGGGTATGTGTGGTGATGCCAGGGTGTGTGTGGTGATGCCAGGGTGTGTGTGGTGATGCGAGGGTGTGTGTGTGGTGATGCCAGGGTGTGTGTGGTGATGCGAGGGTGTGTGTGGTGATAACAGGGTGTGTGTGGTGATGCCAGGGTGTGTGTGTGTGGTGATGCCAGGGTATGTGTGTGGTGATGCCAGGGTGTGTGTGATGATGCCAGGGTGTGTGTGGTGATGCCAGGGTGTGTGTGTAGTGATGCCAGGGTGTGTGTGGTGATGCAAGGGTGTGTGTGTGGTGATGCCAGGGTATGTGTGTGGTGATGCCAGGGTGTGTGTGTGTGATGATGCGAGGGTGTGTGTGTGGTGATGCGAGGGTGTGTGTGTGGTGATGCGAGGGTGTGTGTGTGGTGATGCGAGGGTGTGTGTGGTGATGCCAGAGTGTGTGTGTGGTGATGCGAGGGTGTGTGTGGTGATGCCAGGGTGTGTGTGTGGTGATGCCAGGGTGTGTGTGTGTGGTGATGCGAGAGTGTGTGTAGTGATGCCAGGGTATGTGTGCGGTGATGCCAGGGTGTGTGTGGTGATGCCAGGGTGTGTGTGTGTGGTGATGCCAGGGTATGTGTGTGGTGATGCCAGGGTGTGTGTGGTGATGCCAGGGTGTGTGTGTGGTGATGCCAGGGTATGTGTGTGGTGATGCCAGGGTGTGTGTGGTGATGCCAGGGTGTGTGTGTGGTGATGCCAGGGTATGTGTGTGGTGATGCCAGGGTGTGTGGTGATGCGAGGGTGTATGTGGTGATGCCAGGGTGTGTGTGGTGATGCCAGGGTGTGTGTGGTGATGCCAGGGTGTGTGTGTGGTGATGCCAGGGTATGTGTGTGGTGATGCCAGGGTCTGTGTGGTGATGCCAGGGTGTGTGTGGTGATGCCAGGGTGTGTGTGTGGTGATGCGAGGGTGTGTGTGGTGATGCCAGGGTGTGTGTGTGGTGATGCGAGGGTGTGTGTGGTGATGCCAGGGTGTGTGTGTGGTGATGCCAGGGTGTGTGTGTGGTGATGCGAGGGTGTGTGTGGTGATGCCAGTGTGTGTGTGTGGTGATGCGAGGGTGTGTGTGGTGATGCCAGGGTGTCTGTGTGGCGATGCCAGGGTATGAGTGTGGTGATGCCAGGGTGTGTGTGGTGATGCCAGGGTGTGTGTGTGGTGATGCCAGGGTATGTGTGTGGTGATGCCAGGGTGTGTGTGTGGTGATGCCAGGGTGTGTGTGGTGATGCCAGGGTGTGTGTGGTGATGCGAGGGTGTGTGGGTTTGGTGATGCGAGGGTGTATGTGGTGATGCGAGGGTGTGTGTGGTGATGCCAGGGTGTGTGTGGTGATGCCAGGGTGTGTGTGGTGATGGCAGGTTGTGTGTGGTGATGCGAGGGTGTGTGTGTGGTGATGCCAGGGTGTGTGTGGTGATGCCAGGGTGTGTGTGTGGTGATGCCAGGGTGTGTGTGTGTGTGGTGATGCCAGGGTGTGTGTGTGTGTGGTGATGCCAGGGTGTGTGTGTGGTGATGCGAGGGTGTGTGTGTGATGATGCCAGGGTGTGTGTGGCGATGCAAGGGTGTGTGTGTGGTGATGCCAGGGTGTGTGTGGTGATGTCAGGGTGTGTGGTGATGCGAGGGTGTGTGTGGTGATGCCAGGGTGTGTGTGGTGATGCGAGGGTGTGTGTGGTAATGCGAGGGTGTGTGGTGATGCCAGGGTGTGTGTGTGTGGTGATGCCACGGTGTGTGTGGTGGTGCCAGTGTGTGTGTGTGGTGATGCCAGGGTGTGTGTGGTGATGCGAGGGTGTGTGTGGTAATGCGAGGGTGTGTGGTGATGCCAGGGTGTGTGGTGGTGCCAGGGTGTGTGTGTGGTGATGCGAGGGTGTGTGTGTGGTGATGCGAGGGTGTGTGGTGATGCGAGGGTGTGTGGTGATGCCAGGGTGTGTGGTGGTGCCAGGGTGTGTGTGGTGATGCGAGGGTGTGTGTGTGGTGATGCCAGGGTGTGTGTGGTGATGCCAGGGTGTGTGTGGTGATGCGAGGGTGTGTGTGTGGTGATGCGAAGGTGTGTGTGTGTGGTGGTGCTAGGGTATGTGTGTGGTGATGCCAGGGTGTGTGTGTGGTGATGCGAGGGTGTGTGTGGTGATGCCAGGGTGTGTGTGGTGATGCGAGGGTGTGTGTGGTGATGCCAGGGTGTGTGTGGTGGTGTCAGGGTGTGTGCGGTGATGCGAGGGTGTGTGTGTGTTGATGCGAGGGTGTGTGTGGTGATGCAAGAGTGTGTGTGTGGTGATGCGAGGGTGTGTGTGTGGTGATGCCAGGGTGTGTGTGGTGATGCCAGGGTGTGTGTGGTGATGCGAGGGTGTGTGTAGTGATGCGAGGGTGTGTGTGGTGATGCCAAGGTGTGTGTGGTGATGCGAGGGTGTGTGTGGTGATGCGAGGGTGTGTGTGGTAATGCGAGGGTGTGTGTGTGTGGTGATGCGAGGGTGTGTGTGAGTAGTAGGGATGACATGCCACAGGGGATTTTTTTTTGGGGGGGCAGAAAATCCCCTGTGGCATGTCAGGGTTTTCAGGTGAATTTGGGGAGTCACAGATTTGGGATTAAGGATTTCTTATGAGCAAGTAATTTCCGAGACTTTAGAAGTTTGTTAAGGTTTCTTATGATGAAGATAAGTTCATACGAGATTGTTAAAGTTCTTATGGGAGAAATTCAAAATATCCCCTGTAGCATGTCAGGTTTTTCAGGAGAATTTGGGGAGTCACAGATTTGGAATTAAGGAATTCTTATGAGGAAAATAATTTCTGAGATTTTAGAAGTTTGTTAAGGTTTCTTATGATGAAAATAAGTAGGAAAATCTTAAAGAAAAATTTTAGAAAATATCGTGTTTTTTTTTTTTTTTTTTATTAAGTTATGAGGTACATCTGCATTAGTGCAGCTACCCTAGACTATATGAAGTGGAGTACAGTGTGTCAAAAAAAGCTAACTAGGTGATGCTATAAAATCCCCATCACACAGGATGGTTAGTCATACAGAGACATGTGATAGGCGGTCTGCACTGGCAGACTCCGGATGCATTTTGAGGATATCAACAACACAAGATTGAATAAGGTAGCAGTGGTAATACAAGTCCCCATCTCGCAGGATGGTTAGTCATACAGGGCCATGTGTTTAATAGCCTGCACTGGCAAATTTTGGGTATACTGTGAGGATATCTTCAAGAATACGAGAGTGAATAAAGTAATTGCAAAGCTCCAGGTACCTCATGCCAACTGGTCTGAAAGGTCTAATAACTGGGCATTCAGTGATGTAGTGCGGGAGATCATGCCGTAGTTCCTGCTCACAGAGTTTGCAACTGGAGTGCTCAGGATTGGGAGACCCGTCACCTGCAGCCACCTGCCACAGGTAACGGTAACCCAACCTGATCCTTGCAACCACTGTGTCGCACAGTCTAGTGGACGTTTTGTGCTGTCCATAGATGTAGGTTTCAGATCTGAACAAATCATAGCTTTTTATACTAGTAATTTCAGGTCGTTGGGAGTCAGTAAGTTCTTTCCTATCAGATCTGAATGTTTGGACCAATACAGTTTTGACAGCAGAGATGGGGATACCTAGATCTAATTCAACTTCAAACTTGTTACACGCTAATTTGGCTGCAATGTCTGTCTCATTATGATGGGTTATATTTATGTGTGAAGGTATCCATACAAAGGAGATTCGAGACCCTTTACTCTGTGCATCAATTAGGTCATTTATAATTGGGAGTATTAGGTTCTTGCTGTCGATCTTCCAAGAGAAGTTTTCGATTGCTTGAAGAGCAGACTTTGAATCGCAGAATATTATTCCTCCTCCAATATTTTTTAATGTGCTGGTTGCTAAATGTAATGCTGCTAGTTCTGCTTGTGTGGAGGTCAGCCAGTTGTTTAACCTGACACTGACAGACTTTGTGCAGATATTATTTCTATAAAACCTACATGCCGCTGCAGTCCGTCCAGTAGAAGACTGGACTGAGCCGTCGGTGTAGACACAGTGCTCGTGAGATCTTAGACTCTCGATGGAGGAGGCAATTGTTTCAAGAGTGACAGCTTTGAGTAGAGCAAGATTCTCATTATCTTTCTTGGTGACAGGTGTGTATGATACTTGAATGGTGGGGTACAGATAAAGAGGAATATCAGAGACTGGTAGATTGCACTTAAAAGGAATGTTAAGTTTAATGAGATTGTAAGCATTGTTTCTCAGCCAATTATCATAAAAGGAGTGAGTTGGTATGTCGGCACCAGTCAAAAGGGTGTTAACAGCACTAAATAATTTGTCTCTGAGCAATGCAGGAGATGTAGGATCTCTCATGACTTTAAGACAGAAGGTAGTGTTAACTTGCATTATTCTCTCTAGTATGGTTGGAAACTTCAGTTCTTCCCTCATGTTGATGATTCTTGTGCATCTTGGGGCACCAAGAATTATCCTCATGGCCTCGTTCTGTATTACTTCAAGTTTGTCCAACACAGAGGAGGGGAAATTAATTAAGTGCAGAGCATTATAATCAACGAGAGATCTAACAAACATCATATAGAATAGTCTAGCATATTTAATATTGATACCAATATTCTTACCAGTAAGTGTTCGTGTCACTGCATTTCCAGGTGAACTCTACGGACATATTTTGCCTGTATTCAACTTCTGAAAACGTTACCTGTGTGGGCCATGGTTTTCAGGTCCAAAGGGAAAAAATCCCCTGTGAGGGCCAGGGTTTTCAGGTAAATTTAGAATATGTTTATGAGCAAATTTTGTAAAAAGACCATTTTCAGAGAATATTGTCTTAGATGATTTGTTAAGGAAAACAGACAACTTAGCCATAACATTTAGTTTTATATCCATTTACGGTTATTTCACCTGTAAAGACCAAAATTGAACAGAGCCCAGTTTTAAGCTCATATTTCATCAGAGTCCAATTATCAACAGAAATTCGCCAGAGTCTACTTTGAGAGCAAATTTCATCAGTGTCCTGTAATCTGTGAAAATTTGACAGAGTCCATTTTATACCCAATTTTCGTCAGAGTCCAGTTCTTGATCGAAATTCATCAGAGTTCAGTTTTCTAGCAAAATTCGTCAGAGTCCAGTTTATACCGAAAATTCACCAGAGTTCACTTTGTGCCAAATATTCAGAGTCCAGTTCATGATCGAAATTAATCAGTCCAATTAAAGACCCAAATTTTGACAGAGACCACATTTTCGCTACTAGCAGTCCAATCCCCCTGAAATTTTAAACAGTCATATTTCAGACGTAGTAAATAAGATCAAGCCAGTTACTGAGCTCCAGCTCTTGTCCCCCTGTATTTGCATATTTTCTCTATATTCAGCTGTGTTCTTCACATTTTTTCCATGTTTTCTGTGTTCATTCCATGTTCTACAAATGTTCACAGCATGCTCAGTTCAAATTTTTTCTGCCGTTTTCCCCGTATATTCACTATGTTCTTTGTCATGTTTTTCATGTACATCATATGTTCTCTGTATAACTTTTATACTCAATATTCATGTTCTCAATGTTCTTAGCTTGTTCTTCACATGTTCAGTGTTCATTCTTTGTATTCCCTATGTTCCTTATCATGTCTTCATATTCTCTATAAGTTCTTATTCCCTGCATTATCACTCTATTCATCAACTTTTTCTTACATGTTTTCTGTGTTCACCGTATGTTCACTATGTTCTTTGTCATGTTTTTCATGTACATCATATGTTCTCTGTATAACTTTTATACTCAATATTCATGTTCTCAATGTTCTTAGCTTGTTCTTCAAATGTTCAGTGTTTATTCTTTGTATTCCCTATGTTCCTTATCATGTCTTCATATTCTCTATAAGCTCATATTCCCTGCATGTTCACTCTATTCATCAACTTTTTCTTACATGTTTTCTATGTTCACCGTATGTTCACTGTGTTCATTCCCCTACTTAACCTCAATTTTTTTTATGTTCTTTGTTTCTTTAAGGGGGCATATCGAAAAATATCGTTATAAATTAAAATTGTTCAATTTGCTTATAAATTTTTTTATGAAATGGTTATAGAAAGGGCTGCAACTGGTCCAAGTTTCACCATCACACCCTAAACAGAGAAGGAGAAAAAAAATACACAACGTATTATGCAACGAATGTTCAACATTCTCAAATAATCTCAGGGAACTCATGTGTCAACTAAAATGTCTACTATGTGCTGTAGAAGCACAAACTCTTGTAATAATTGTAATATGTATGTTCAATATATTTATATTTAAATTTTTTTTTTTTTTCTTTTTATTTTTTTTTATTTTTTTTTTTTGCCTATTTTTTTTCTCGTTTGTTATCAAGGGATTTGCATGAAACTTGCACATCTTGCTCAATGGATGCCTATCTGCAAGGGTGCCAATTATGAACGAAATCTGTCGAAGTCAAGCTCAGCTACAGGTGGCCGAACTTGGATCTTTATTTTACTCTGGAAAGTAATTTACACCTTCAAATTACTTCAAAGCTTTCATTTATTAATCAATTTACATGCAAATTACACCTTATATGTAGCGTTTGTGCTTCTACAGACTCTAGTAGACATTTTAATCCAAAGTCTATTTGTTGATTTTATAAAAATTTATAAATATCATATATTGCATATTTTTTTAGTAGGGTAACTTTGAAAAATTATATTATTGCACTAAACACTTTTTTGATAAAACTGATCACTAGAATCCTTTATTATGTGCTTAATTTAATATCTGAGTGTTATAGAAATGATTTTAGTTGACACATGTGTTCCCTGAAACTATTTGAAAATTCGTTGCATAATTCGTTGTTTATTTTTTTTCTCCTTTTCTGTTTAGGGTGTGATGATGAGACTTGGACCAGCTGCAGCCCTTTCTATAACCATTTCATAAAAAAATTTATAAGCAAATTGAACCACTTTTAATTTTACACCGATATGCCCCCTTAAACCAATTTGTTTCTTCCATTCACTAACTAGTTCTTTGTCAAATAATATTATACTGCAATACAGTTCCCTCAATAATTTTAGTCACCCAGTTTTTATTTGCAAACTATGTCAAAGTAATTCTCGTAGTCAACTTAATAGTTCCACCAACTCCGTTCTTAAACAAATCTACACTTTATTCAGTTCCAAATTTACAAAGACAAACCTTTCTTGTAACTTCTTAACTAAAAATCTTTCACAAATCAACTAAAACATAGTCACTTTCCTCATTTCTCAACTAAACTTATTATCCAATCAACCAAAAATTGTCAAAGGAATCTTTCCAACACTGTTCTTAACTAAAACAACCTTTCTCTTAGCTAAAAATTGTCAAAGGAATCTTTCCAGCACTGTTCATAACTAAACTTATTCCCTAGTCATCAGAAAATAACCGTGTTCTTCATGTTTCATTGTCATTTCATAACTAAAATTATTCATCAATCAACAGAAAAAGTCATATTCATCATTGTTCCTAACTAAAATTATGTTTTCGTCAAGTAAGAAAATATAGTCAAAGATATCTATCATCGTCGTTCTTAACTGACATTTATACTTTGTGGAGCACTAAAATAGTCACTGTCGTCATATTTTTTCTTGTCTTTCCTCAACTAAAATAGTCAAATGCAACTTTTTCAACACTTTCGTAACTAAAATTATATGTCGCTAAGTAAGAAAAATAGTCAAATGTAACTTTTTCAGCACTTTCGTAAAAATTATATGTCGTTAAGTAAGAAAAATAGTCAAAGGTGCTCTCCGTAACACAAAAGTTACTCTTCGAGACAACAAAAGACACTCTCAAACACTCAAAAATTTACTCGCATCCTCAAAGTTATTCTCAGAGTCATCAAAAAGTTAATCTCAGTCATCAAAATGTTTTTCTCTAAGTAACCTTTCGTTCATCAGAGAAACTTTCTAAGACATCTTCGTTCATTAAAGTTAATCTCGGTCATCAAAGTTGATCTGCAAGATATCTTTGAGACATCAAAGTTACTCTTCATTACATCAAAGACGCATTCAAATACTACTCATGTTCTCAGAAGTCATTCTCAAAGTCATCACCGATTTTCTCAGAGTCACCAAAGTTATTCTCTGAGATAACAAAATACTACTCATGTTCTCAAAAGACATTCTCAAAGTCATCAAAGTTTTTCAAAGAGCTAACAAAAGTTATTCTCAGAATCACCTTCGTTCTTCAGAGAAACTTTCTAAAACATCTTTGTTCATCAAAGTTATTCTCGGAGTCATCAAATGTATTCTCTAACTCACTTTTGGTCATTAAAGTTAATTTCTATGTTATAAAAGTTTGTCTCAGAGACATCTAAAGTTAATCTTAGAGTTATCAAATGTAATCTCTAACTCACTCTTGTTCATCAAAGTTGATCTCAGAGTTAACAAAGGTAATCTCTAACTCACTCTCGTTCATCAAAGTTGTTTCAAAGACATCAAAGTTAATCTCAGAGTTATCCAAAGTTATTCTCAGAGACATCTAAAGTTAATCGTGCTCATCAAAGTTGTTCTCTAAGACATAAAAGTTATTCTCAGTCATGATATGTTATTCTCTAAGTAACCTTCCATTCATTAAAGACATTCTCTAAGCCCTCAAAGTTATTCTCTAAGACAACAAAGTCATTCCCAGAGTCATCAAAAAGTTATTCTCAGAGTCACCTTCGTTATTCAAAGAAGCCTTCTGAGACATCCTCGTTCAACAAAACTGTCCTCAGAGCCATCAAAAAAGTTAAATACAGTCATCAAAGTTATTCTCTAAGTATCTTTTCGTTCATCAGAGAAGCTTTCTAAGACATCTTTATTCATCAAAGTTATTCTCAGAGTCATCAAAAGTTGTTCTCTAAGGCATCAAAGATGTTCTCTAAATCATAAAAGTTAATCGTTAAGTCACCTTCGTTCATTAGAGAAACTTTCCAATCCATCTTCGTTGATCAAAGTTATTCTCAGAGTCATCAAAGTGATCTCTAATTCATCTTCGTTCTCCAAAAAGTTGTTCTCTAAGACACCTTCGTTCATCAAAGAATCTCTCCTTCTTCCATCATGTTATTCTTTAAGACATCTTCAGTCATAAAATTTTCTCTCCAAAATGTAACTAGTTCAGCTTTTCATACCAAACCTGCACTTCTGTTAAAATATATTTCCTTAGTCGCTTTACCCTAAAACTGTTTTCTGAACTACACTGTTCAAACCTACGTAACCTATCCTCTCCACCCAATGTTACACCTTACCTTTACCTATCTTACCTAACTTAACCTGCATAACCTAACTTTACCTCTCCTAACATAATTTACATTACCTTACCTATCTTACCTAACTTTACCTATCCTAACATAACTTACCATACCTTACCTATCATACCTAACTTACCTTACCTAACTTATCTTGCTTAACCTAACTTACCTACATTTACCTAACTTATCCTGCTTAACCTAACTTACATAACTTAACCTAACCTAACCTGCATAACCTAACTTTACCTGTCCTAACTTAACTTACATTACCTTACCTAACTTACCTAACTTACCTGCTAAACCTAACTTTACCTATCTTAACATGACTTACCTTACATTACCTATCTTACTTAACTTAACCTGCTCAACCTAACTTTACCTATCCTACCTTACCTTACCAATCTTACCTAACTTTACCTATCTTACCTAACTTACATAACCTAACCTAACTTATCCTGCTAAACCTAACTTACCTAACGTACCTAACTTAACCTGTATAACCTAACCTGCTTAACCTAACTTACCTTACCTTACCTAACTTTACCTATCTTACCTAACTTAACCTGCATAACCTAACTCTACCTATCCTAACATAACTTACCTTACCTTACCTATCTTACCTAACTTTACCTATCCTAACATAACTTACCATATCTTACCTATCATACCTAACTTACCTAACCTTACCTAACTTATCTTGCTTAACCTAACTTACCTACATTTACCTAACTTATCCTGCTTAACCTAACTTACATAACTTAACCTAACCTAACCTGCATAACCTAACTTTACCTATCTTAACATGACTTACCTTACATTACCTAACTTACATAACTTAACCTAACTTACCTAACTTAACCTAAATTACCTACATTTTACCTAACTTAACCTGCTTAACCTAACTTTACCTATCCTAACTTACATAACTTATCCTAACTTACCTAACTTAACCTAACTTACCTACACTACCTAATTTAACCTGCTTAACCTAACTTTACCTATCCTAACTTAACTTACCTAAGTTAACCTAACTTACCTACATTTACCTAACTTAACCTGCTTAACCTAACTTACATAACTTAACCTAACTTACCTACATTACCTAACTTAACCTGCTTAACCTAACTTACATAATTTAACCTAACTTAACCTAACTTACCTACCTTACCTAACTTAACCTGCTTAACCTAACTTACATAACTTAACCTGCTTACCCTAACTTATTTAACTTATCTTACCTATCCTAACGTAACATAACTTGCTTTACCTAACTTAATCTTACATTCCCAAACTGATGTATCCTAACGTATCTAGTCAAACCAGACATGATCTAACTTACATAAGTATTCCTGCTTGTCTTTTGTGTTTCGTCAATCATTGTCTCATATTCATTTACTCATTTCATTAGTTAATTTCTCAAATGGTCACTTTTGCATTTCAAGTGCTATTTGTTAGAGATTGGATATTTAAGCATTTCAAAGAATTTTTGTCATATATGGGCATTTACTCATTTCAAGGGATAATTTCTCAAATGGACGTTTTTGCATTTCAAGTGTTATTTGTTTAAGATTGGGTGTTTAACCATTTCAAAGGATTTTTGTTATATATGGGAACTTACTCGTTTCAAGGGCTAATTTGTCAAATGGTCATTTTTGCAGATCAAGGGTTATTTGTTAAAGTTCATCAAGTTGCTCATAAGTTGTATTTATTATGTTTGTTATCATTTATTCTTATTCCCCAACCCCTTAACCTAACCTCTTGTAATCTTAGTGTATTTGGTAGGTTCTATCATATGTTCTTATTCCCCAACCCTTTAACCTAACCTTTCAGATGTAGTTTGTCGGAAAATCCGACACCATTTAATAATCATACAGATAATAGCTGTATTACCAACAAGTTACCCATAGAAAACGTAACTTGTAGTGGAATTACCGTCTATAGAAAACGGGATATCATCACCGCACACTATTATAATTCACCAGCTATTCTGCTGGGAATTATTCTTAAATACATTAGTCTTTGGACTTTACCATCATAAAAACATCTTATATAAATTAACTTAATTATCAATATTAAAGTAGAGTAAATGTGACCCTTCTATCACTTTCTGAAATCTGGACAAAGTAGGCCAGGCGTCAGGGAGGAAGGAGGGAGCCATTGTTGTGTCACCTCCGAGACGTGTGGAGCAAATTTAGCTCCTATCATTCTGGACAATGTCGGCCAGTAACGTCAATAGTATGGAGTGTTAAACAGCCATTGTTGATACGAGACCAGAGGCTCACACGGGAGCAAATTCGGCTCCTGTTAAATTTACTTGGACGTAGTGTTATGGAAACCAAAGGTACCATCTCCAACACGATGTCTACAATTCAAGTTAAGTCTATCCGAAACCCGTTTATCATTCATTTATGGCCATTAATGTCAGGATATAGGGTGACCCGGTTAGATCACGTGGAAGCCTCAAACTAAAGGTAATTAAGCCAGGTCTTCAATGTTCAATGTTCTGTATAGTGTTTTCTCTGATATAGCTTGTCATATATAGGATTCTGGCTTCACAGCTAGCGCACTTTTGACAGGTCAAGACGAGGATGCAAGATTTGTGCACCAGTTACTGGGTGATATGGAAGCTACCTCAAAGAGGATAATTTGGTGTCTACACCCTAGTTATACCTGGTGGACTAACCTGCTGTACTATAAGATAAGGAACCTTTTCAATGTGTAGTTAATACTGTAGTTTGATTGGCTGCATATATATTAATCTATTAAACCCCCCCTAATGTGTAGAGGATCGATTTGTGAGATTGAGATTATTGCAGAAATACAGTTCACTTATCATTATACAAATTGCTATCGAAGTATATAAATTAACGTAAATATAAATTCATATAAATTAAATAAATATAAATCTCACAGGTCGGTTCCCACATTATTTGTGGTCCTTCGAACCGGATGACGGATTATTTGATCCTTTGAACCCACATTTGGTCATCTTAGTACCGGATGAACCAGTTAACCAGTGGATTCATTAAATATACTAGTGCAGTGTTATTTAAACAAAGCCAGTACAAGGACGGCGGCGTTGACTCGTGCGAGCTCAGGAGCCCCGCTCAGTTCAGATCAGCCTTAGTCAGCGGTTTCATGCACACCCACAGAAATTTGGTGGTGTGTTATTTCGTGAAATGACAGCGCTAATAGAAGCCAGCCAAATTAGTGGCTGTGTCCTCCCAAGATTGTTCACGGATTTCGTGGTGTAACATTTCGCGAGAGATTATCTACGAATTTTGTGGAGTTTATTTCGCGAGGTCACTAATAATATTTAATACTTCTAGATAATATTAGAAGTTTCATAGAGGCTAATTAAGAGGCTATTATCAATAATTGTGTATATTATTTCTCCAAATAGAGAATCATTTAATATACTGCACTAGTGTTCACAATATATTTACTAATTGCCAACCCACAACAGGGTAGGATATGACTAGTTGAACTATTATCGTTCATCCTAGTCCCATTATTACCATAGTCAGTTGTACTATATTGAATAACCTAGCACCATTAATGAATGGTCCAGACCCTATTTTGGGTGTAATTTTTATCAACTCGAGTTGAGTTGTATATATAATAATTTACTTATGATCATTACACCTTTGAGTGATTAATTAGTGTCTATTCCATCCTAGGGTGATATAGAAGAGCTAACCTAAAGGTACTTCCAGTGACACTGGTTTATCACTCAAATCATTAGTGTGTATGATTGTATATATATAATGTGTATTAATTTTAAGTGCTAACCTCTAGTAGAGGTAGGATTATTGCCTAGTGAGTTCAGAATTTACCCTAGGCTACCATTAGTGTTTGTTCAGTATTATGAGCAGCCCAAGTACAAGCCCCACAAGGCTTCACCAACGAGCCAGTATGGATAATGCAGGGAGAATGAAAAGAACCCTTGCAGGTCTTAAAGGCCACTTAACAAGACAGATCAAGAAATGTGAAGATTTGTCACAACAATCAACAGTTGATTATGCTGACCTGGAAAGCTATTATCAAGCAGCTGCAGGTAAATTTGAGCAAATCAAATGTCAAATAGCAACATATGTGGCTGAACTTGCCAACACTAATTTATCAGAAACAGAAATAGACGACATTATGGTTGATCTTGCGAATTATGAAGATCACACTCAGGCCACGTTACAGCCTTATGTCAAATTAATTGCCCAGAACAAGGCAACAGCAACAACAACAACAGTTGCATCTAATACGAGTCAAGCAGAAGCTCGACTCCCTCCAATTAATTTACCCACTTTCTCAGGAAAAGATGAGGAAGATTGGGATGAATTTTGGAACAAATTCGTTGACCTTGTACACTCAAAACAATCTTTACCAAAGAGTAGTAAATTCTCTTATTTGCAAGGCCAATTATCAGGTGAGGCTAAAACAGTAGTATCCCATCTGAGATTAACTAATGACGGCTATGATCTGGCAGTAAAACTCCTCAAGGATAATTATGCTGATCCAGAAGTAAGAACATCACATTTAGTTCATGAGCTGTTGCATTTACCCCCACCGGAGGCTTCAGCTGATTCACTCCAAGTCTTCAAGCTGGAGGTAGAATCATTGATCAATGCCCTCAGCCTGACAGCAGATACAAACGGGGCTGAGTGGGTCTTGAAAATAATTGTCCAGGAGAAAATACCTAGGGACATATTGAGACAAATGAGTGCTCATTACAATAAAAGCATCTTATCCATGAATGAAATATCTGAAGGTTTAAAGTCAGTAGTTCATCAATTACGAACACATGACAAATTAAAACCACCAAGTAAACCTTCAGAAACCAATAATAGTAAACCACAGAGTACCAAAGGTACTCCAAATCAATCTAGACAATATAATTCAACACCAAAGTGGAACAGTGGCAGTGTGGGCGTATATGCAGTGGGACCCTCCAAGCCTATAGTTACTGTGTCACCCAAGAACGTGACACCAAAGGGTACTGGAAGCTATGGAACATGTTTGTTCTGCAATGAGAAACATTCAATGTACCACTGCTCTAATTTTCCTGATAGTGACGCCCGTGTTGAGCGACTCAAAGATTTGCAACATTGCACGAGGTGCCTCAGGAAACATAACATCAAGGATTGTGATACCCAATTACACCCTTGTAATAGGTGTAACAAAGGTCAGCACCATGCAGCATTGTGCAGAGACACCAAAACAACGTCTCCAAACCCGATTGGTGGAAGATAGCATTCCCACCACAGTACAGTACTGCAAGGTGCAACCAACAAAGAGTGTCCAATCGGCAAAGTCTAAAGGTAATACGACTTTGCCTACTGCCCAAATTACCATCCTGAATAAGAGGGCCAAGGTCCATACCCATGGGTTGTTTGACCAAGGATCCCAAAGAACATACATCACTAAAAGGTTGGCAGATGAATTACAATTAAGGCCTGTAGCCCAGATGTCATTCAACATCTCAGGGTTTGTAACAGATGCAGGACCTCAAGTCTACCAGGTGGTACAACCATCAGTACGCTTAGGCAGGTACGTCTGTCGAGTACAAGCCATTGTGGTGGACAAAATACCAGTAGACCTACAAGTTCAAGGTCTGAGAGCAACAGCCAAATTTCTGAGAAATAGAGGAATAAAATTGGCAGATAATATTAAGTCTGATCACCTCACTGACTTCGGTCTCCTTGTTGGGACAGACTATTGCCATCGATTCATCGGTAGCCCTACTAAATATCAGGGTATAACCATGTTAAACTCTGCAGGAGGTAAATTACTCTCAGGCCCAGTATCAAGCCTGAGGAGACCTATGCCTGCAGATAAACAATACCAATAGAAATCTGAATTTGTCAGCTGATTATATTTCTCCAGTAGCATTATACTAAGGAGATTACAGCTGACTATAGTAACAGAGGTTGATGTTAGTATCATCATTTAAAGCTGAAGATGAGTTCATGAGGCCTCAGTGGCAAATCAGTGAACAGTAGCCTAAAACAGCTACAAGTCACTGCGACCAATGTCACTGAACCCACTGCAATCTCAGAACCATACTTTACTTTAATGATGAGCTATTCAATCCTCTGAATCAATTAACTAAATTAAACCCCAATAAATTTGATGACTGATTTGATACATTTATTATTTAATCAAGATGTATTCCATGGGCCTCAGTGTTTATATATCAGTGACCAGTTACCTGAACAAACTTCAAGTTATATCTAATGTCACTGATCTCACTGCAGTCCCTGAATCATACTTGACTGTAGTACTTGATCACATCCAGTCTTCTGGGTTAAATAATATGTAATTGGGCTTGAATATTAGCCTTTCAAGAGTTAACAGGGAAATGAAATCGCATTAGACTTCTAACCCCTGCAACTCTAGTACGGGACATCCGTCCTGTACGAACAGACACACAAATGTGTGATTACTAACTACTAACATCAAATTAATCTAATAATTCGAAGGAGGAGTATCGGTGTTCGTCTGTTCTAAAGAGGACTTCGACCCGTGAGCAGCCCCCTGGGGAATTATGTCGGAAAATCCGACACCATTTAATAATCATACAGATAATAGCTGTATTACCAACAAGTTACCCATAGAAAACGTAACTTGTAGTGGAATTACCGTCTATAGAAAACGGGATATCATCACCGCACACTATTATAATTCACCAGCTATTCTGCTGGGAATTATTCTTAAATACATTAGTCTTTGGACTTTACCATCATAAAAACATCTTATATAAATTAACTTAATTATCAATATTAAAGTAGAGTAAATGTGACCCTTCTATCACTTTCTGAAATCTGGACAAAGTAGGCCAGGCGTCAGGGAGGAAGGAGGGAGCCATTGTTGTGTCACCTCCGAGACGTGTGGAGCAAATTTAGCTCCTATCATTCTGGACAATGTCGGCCAGTAACGTCAATAGTATGGAGTGTTAAACAGCCATTGTTGATACGAGACCAGAGGCTCACACGGGAGCAAATTCGGCTCCTGTTAAATTTACTTGGACGTAGTGTTATGGAAACCAAAGGTACCATCTCCAACACGATGTCTACAATTCAAGTTAAGTCTATCCGAAACCCGTTTATCATTCATTTATGGCCATTAATGTCAGGATATAGGGTGACCCGGTTAGATCACGTGGAAGCCTCAAACTAAAGGTAATTAAGCCAGGTCTTCAATGTTCAATGTTCTGTATAGTGTTTTCTCTGATATAGCTTGTCATATATAGGATTCTGGCTTCACAGCTAGCGCACTTTTGACAGGTCAAGACGAGGATGCAAGATTTGTGCACCAGTTACTGGGTGATATGGAAGCTACCTCAAAGAGGATAATTTGGTGTCTACACCCTAGTTATACCTGGTGGACTAACCTGCTGTACTATAAGATAAGGAACCTTTTCAATGTGTAGTTAATACTGTAGTTTGATTGGCTGCATATATATATTAATCTATTAAACCCCCCCTAATGTGTAGAGGATCGATTTGTGAGATTGAGATTATTGCAGAAATACAGTCCACTTATCATTATACAAATTGCTATCGAAGTATATAAATTAACGTAAATATAAATTCATATAAATTAAATAAATATAAATCTCACAGGTCGGTTCCCACATAGTTTATTGTGTTTTTGACGTATTTGTTGAATATATTATCCTTTTCCTAACCTTTCAGATGTAGTTTTGTTTCTCCTTTGTATATTTTTACCCAAACCCACCATCCCACTTAACCTTCTTTCCTTCTTTTACTTTGTTTTCACATATAAGTTCATTCTTTATCATAGTAATAATAAAAATTACAATAGTAAAGAATCAGATCTACTAAGACTTGAAATTGAGAAACAAGAGCTCAAGGGAGTGAGAGCATGAAAGAAGAGCAAGGAGTAAGAGAGAGGGGGCGGAAGAAAATGAGTCCAAAGAAGAGAGAATGAGGGAGAGTGCGGGCATGGGGGAACTAAGACTTGAATTTGAGAAAAAAGAAAAATAAGAGAATGAGAGAGAGTGAGCGAAGGAGGAGAGAATGAGGACGATAGAGAGAACAAGGGGGGATAGAAGGAGGGAGATAAAGAGAAAGGGGGATAGAAGGAGTAGGAGAAACAAAGTAAAAGAAGGAAAGAAGGTTAAGTGGGATGGTGGGTTTGGGTAAAAATATACAAAGGAGAAACAAAACTACATCTGAAAGGTTAGGAAAAGGATAATATATTCAACAAATACGTCAAAAACACAATAAACTACATCTGAAAGGTTAGGTTAAAGGGTTGGGGAATAAGAACATATGATAGAACCTACCAAATACACTAAGATTACAAGAGGTTAGGTTAAGGGGTTGGGGAATAAGAATAAATGATAACAAACATAATAAATACAACTTATGAGCAACTTGATGAACTTTAACAAATAACCCTTGATCTGCAAAAATGACCATTTGACAAATTAGCCCTTGAAACGAGTAAGTTCCCATATATAACAAAAATTCTTTGAAATGGTTAAACACCCAATCTTAAACAAATAACACTTGAAATGCAAAAACGTCCATTTGAGAAATTATCCCTTGAAATGAGTAAATGCCCATATATGACAAAAATTCTTTGAAATGCTTAAATATCCAATCTCTAACAAATAGCACTTGAAATGCAAAAGTGACCATTTGAGAAATTAACTAATGAAATGAGTAAATGAATATGAGACAATGATTGACGAAACACAAAAGACAAGCAGGAATACTTATGTAAGTTAGATCATGTCTGGTTTGACTAGATACGTTAGGATACATCAGTTTGGGAATGTAAGATTAAGTTAGGTAAAGCAAGTTATGTTACGTTAGGATAGGTAAGATAAGTTAAATAAGTTAGGTTAAGCAGGTTAAGTTATGTAAGTTAGGTTAAGCAGGTTAAGGTAGGTAAGTTAGGTTAAGTTAGGTTAAATTACGTAAGTTAGGTTAAGCAGGTTAAGTTAGGTAATGTAGGTAAGTTAGGTTAAGTTATGTAAGTTAGGTTAAGCAGGTTAAGTTAAGTTAAATGTAGGTAAGTTAAGTTAGGATAGGTAAAGTTAGGTTAAGCAGGTTAAGTTAGGTAGTGTAGGTAAGTTAGGTTAAGTTAGGTAAGTTAGGATAAGTTATGTAAGTTAGGATAGGTAAAGTTAGGTTAAGCAGGTTAAGTTAGGTAAAATGTAGGTAGTTTAGGTTAAGTTAGGTAAGTTAGGTTAAGTTATGTAAGTTAGGTAATGTAAGGTAAGTCATGTTAAGATAGGTAAAGTTAGGTTATGCAGGTTAGGTTAGGTTAAGTTATGTAAGTTAGGTTAAGCAGGATAAGTTAGGTAAATGTAGGTAAGTTAGGTTAAGCAAGATAAGTTAGGTAAGGTTAGGTAAGTTAGGTATGATAGGTAAGGTATGGTAAGTTATGTTAGGATAGGTAAAGTTAGGTAAGATAGGTAAGGTAAGGTAAGTTATGTTAGGATAGGTAGAGTTAGGTTATGCAGGTTAAGTTAGGTAAGATAGGTAAAGTTAGGTAAGGTAAGGTAAGTTAGGTTAAGCAGGTTAGGTTATACAGGTTAAGTTAGGTACGTTAGGTAAGTTAGGTTAAGCAGGATAAGTTAGGTTAGGTTATGTAAGTTAGGTAAGATAGGTAAAGTTAGGTAAGATTGGTAAGGTAAGGTAGGATAGGTAAAGTTAGGTTGAGCAGGTTAAGTTAAGTAAGATAGGTAATGTAAGGTAAGTCATGTTAAGATAGGTAAAGTTAGGTTTAGCAGGTAAGTTAGGTAAGTTAGGTAAGGTAATGTAAGTTAAGTTAGGACAGGTAAAGTTAGGTTATGCAGGTTAGGTTAGGTTAAGTTATGTAAGTTAGGTTAAGCAGGATAAGTTAGGTAAATGTAGGTAAGTTAGGTTAAGCAAGATAAGTTAGGTAAGGTAAGTTAGGTATGATAGGTAAGGTATGGTAAGTTATGTTAGGATAGGTAAAGTTAGGTAAGATAGGTAAGGTAATGTAAATTATGTTAGGAGAGGTAAAGTTAGGTTATGCAGGTTAAGTTAGGTAAGATAGGTAAAGGTAAGGTGTAACATTGGGTGGAGAGGATAGGTTACGTAGGTTTGAACAGTGTAGTTCAGAAAACAGTTTTAGGGTAAAGCGACTAAGGAAATATATTTTAACAGAAGTGCAGGTTTGGTATGAAAAGCTGAACTAGTTACATTTTGGAGAGAAAATTTTATGACTGAAGATGTCTTAAAGAATAACATGATGGAAGAAGGAGAGATTCTTTGATGAACGAAGGTGTCTTAGAGAACAACTTTTTGGAGAACGAAGATGAATTAGTCAGAGTCACTTTGATGACTCTGAGAATAACTTTGATCAACGAAGATGGATTGGAAAGTTTCTCTAATGAACGAAGGTGACTTAACGATTAACTTTTATGATTTAGAGAACATCTTTGATGCCTTAGAGAACAACTTTTGATGACTCTGAGAATAACTTTGATGAATAAAGATGTCTTAGAAAGCTTCTCTGATGAACGAAAAGATACTTAGAGAATAACTTTGATGACTGTATTTAACTTTTTTGATGGCTCTGAGGACAGTTTTGTTGAACGAGGATGTCTCAGAAGGCTTCTTTGAATAACGAAGGTGACTCTGAGAATAACTTTTTGATGACTCTGGGAATGACTTTGTTGTCTTAGAGAATAACTTTGAGCGCTTAGAGAATGTCTTTGATGAATGGAAGGTTACTTAGAGAATAACATATCATGACTGACAATAACTTTTATGTCTTAGAGAACAACTTTGATGAGCACGATTAACTTTAGATGTCTCTGAGAATAACTTTGGATAACTCTGAGATTAACTTTGATGTCTTTGAAACAACTTTGATGAACGAGAGTGAGTTAGAGATTACCTTTGTTAACTCTGAGATCAACTTTGATGAACAAAAGTGAGTTAGAGATTACATTTGATAACTCTAAGATTAACTTTAGATGTCTCTGAGACAAACTTTTATAACATAGAAATTAACTTTAATGACCAAAAGTGAGTTAGAGAATACATTTGATGACTCCGAGAATAACTTTGATGAACAAAGATGTTTTAGAAAGTTTCTCTGAAGAACGAAGGTGACTCTGAGAATAACTTTTGTTAGCTCTTTGAATAACTTTGATGACTTTGAGAATGTCTTTTTAGAACATGAGTAGTATTTTGTTATCTCAGAGAATAACTTTGGTGACTGAGAAAATCGGTGATGACTTTGAGAATGACTTCTGAGAACATGAGTAGTATTTGAATGCGTCTTTGATGTAATGAAGAGTAACTTTGATGTCTCAAAGATATCTTGCAGATCAACTTTGATGACCGAGATTAACTTTAATGAACGAAGATGTCTTAGAAAGTTTCTCTGATGAACGAAAGATTACTTAGAGAATAACATTTTGATGACTGAGATTAACTTTTTGATGACTCTGAGAATAACTTTGAGGATGCGAGTAAATTTTTGAGTGTTTGAGAGTGTCTTTTGTTATCTCGAAGAGTAACGTTTGTGTTACGGAGAGCACCTTTGACTATTTTTCTTACTTAACGACATATAATTTTTACGAAAGTGCTGAAAAAGTTACATTTGACTATTTTTCTTACTTTGCGACATATAATTTTAGTTACGAAAGTGTTGAAAAAGTTGCATTTGACTATTTTAGTTGAGGAAAGACAAGAAAAAATATGACGACAGTGACTATTTTAGTGCTCCACAACGTATAAATGTCAGTTAAGAACGACGATGATAGATATCTTTGACTATATTTTCTTACTTGACGAAAACATAATTTTAGTTAGGAACAATGATGAATATGACTTTTTCTGTTGATTGATGGATAATTTTAGTTATGAAATGACAATGAAACATGAAGAACACGGTTATTTTCTGATGACTAGGGAATAAGTTTAGTTATGAACAGTGCTGGAAAGATTCCTTTGACAATTTTTAGCTAAGAGAAAGGTTGTTTTAGTTAAGAACAGTGTTGGAAAGATTCCTTTGACAATTTTTGGTTGATTGGATAATAAGTTTAGTTGAGAAATGAGGAAAGTGACTATGTTTTAGTTGATTTGCGAAAGATTTTTAGTTAAGAAGTTACAAGAAAGATTTGTCTTTGTAAATTTGGAACTGAATAAAGTGTAGATTTGTTTAAGAACGGGGTTGGTGGAACTATTAAGTTGACTACGAGAATTACTTTGACATAGTTTGCAAATAAAAACTGGGTGACTAAAATTATTGAGGGAACTGTATTGCAGTATAATATTATTTGACAAAGAACTAGTTAGTGAATGGAAGAAACAAATTGGTTTAAAGAAACAAAGAACATAAAAAAAATTGAGGTTAAGTAGGGGAATGAACACAGTGAACATACGGTGAACATAGAAAACATGTAAGAAAAAGTTGATGAATAGAGTGAACATGCAGGGAATATGAACTTTAAGAGAATATGAAGACATGATAAGGAACATAGGGAATACAAAGAATGAACACTGAACATGTGAAGAACAAGCTAAGAACATTGAGAACATGAATATTGAGTATAAAAGTTATACAGAGAACATATGATGTACATGAAAAACATGACAAAGAACATAGTGAAAATACGGGGAAAACGGCAGAAAAAATTTGAACTGAGCATGCTGTGAACATTTGTAGAACATGGAATGAACACAGAAAACATGGAAAAAATGTGAAGAACACAGCTGAATATAGAGAAAATATGCAAATACAGGGGGACAAGAGCTGGAGCTCAGTAACTGGCTTGATCTTATTTACTACGTCTGAAATATGACTGTTTAAAATTTCAGGGGGATTGGACTGCTAGTAGCGAAAATGTGGTCTCTGTCAAAATTTGGGTCTTTAATTGGACTGATTAATTTCGATCATGAACTGGACTCTGAATATTTGGCACAAAGTGAACTCTGGCGAATTTTCGGTATAAACTGGACTCTGACGAATTTTGCTAGAAAACTGAACTCTGATGAATTTCGATCAAGAACTAGACTCTGACGAAAATTGGGTATAAAATGGACTCTGTCAAATTTTCACAGATTACAGGACACTGATGAAATTTGCTCTCAAAGTAGACTCTGGCGAATTTCTGTTGATAATTGGACTCTGATGAAATATGAGCTTAAAACTGTCTCTGACTAATTTTTCTCTCAAAGTAGACTCTGGCGAATATCTGTTGATAATTGGACTCTGATGAAATATGAGCTTAAAACTAGGCTCTGTTCAATTTTGGTCTTTACAGGTGAAATAACCGTAAATGGATATAAAACTAAATGTTATGGCTAAGTTGTCTGTTTTCCTTAACAAATCATCTAAGACAATATTCTCTGATAATGGTCTTTTTACAAAATTTGGTCATAAACATATTCTAAATTTACCTGAAAACCCTGGCCCTCACAGGGGATTTTTTCCCTTTGGACCTGAAAACCATGGCTCACACAGGTAACGTTTTCAGAAGTTGAAAACAGGCAAAATATGTCCGTAGAGTTCACCTGGAAATGCTGTGACACAAACACGATATTTTCTAAAATTTTTCTTTAAGATTTTCCTACTTATTTTCATCATAAGAAACCTTAACAAACTTCTAAAATCTCAGAAATTATTTTCCTCATAAGAATTCCTTAATTCCAAATCTGTGACTCCCCAAATTCTCCTGAAAAACCTGACATGCTACAGGGGATATTTTGAATTTCTCCCATAAGAACTTTAACAATCTCGTATGAACTTCTCTTCATCATAAGAAACCTTAACAAACTTCTAAAGTCTCGGAAATTACTCGCTCATAAGAAATCCTTAATCCCAAATCTGTGACTCCCCAAATTCACCTGAAAACCCTGACATGCCACAGGGGATTTTCTGCCCCCCCCCCCAAAAAAAAAATCCCCTGTGGCATGTCATCCCTACTACAGGCAAAATATGTCCGTAGAGTTCACCTGGAAATGCTGTGACACAAACACGATATTTTCTAAAATTTTTCTTTAAGATTTTCCTACTTATTTTCATCATAAGAAACCTTAACAAACTTCTAAAATCTCAGAAATTATTTTCCTCATAAGAATTCCTTAATTCCAAATCTGTGACTCCCCAAATTCTCCTGAAAAACCTGACATGCTACAGGGGATATTTTGAATTTCTCCCATAAGAACTTTAACAATCTCGTATGAACTTCTCTTCATCATAAGAAACCTTAACAAACTTCTAAAGTCTCGGAAATTACTCGCTCATAAGAAATCCTTAATCCCAAATCTGTGACTCCCCAAATTCACCTGAAAACCCTGACATGCCACAGGGGATTTTCTGCCCCCCCCCCAAAAAAAAAATCCCCTGTGGCATGTCATCCCTACTACTTGTGTGTGTTTGGTGATGCGAGGGTGTGTGTGTTTGGTGATGTGAGGGTGAGTGTAGTGATGCGAGGGTGAGTGTGGTGATGCGAGGGTGAGTGTGGTGATGCGAGGGTGAGTGTGGTGATGCGAGGGTGAGTGTGGGGATGCGAGGGTGAGTGTAATGATGCGAGGGTGTGTGTGTTTGGTGATGCGAGGGTGAGTGTAGTGATGTGAGGGTGAGTGTGGTGATGCGAGGGTGAGTGTGGTGATGCGAGGGTGAGTGTGGTGATGCGAGAATGAGTGTGGTGATGCGAGGGTGAGTGTGGTGATGCGAGGGTGAGTGTGGTGATGCGAGGGTGTGTGTGTTTGGTGATGCGAGGGTGAGTGTGGGGATGCGAGGGTGAGTGTGGTGATGCAAGGGTGAGTGTGGTGATGCGAGGGTGAGTGTGGTGATGCGAGGGTGAGTGTGGTGATGCGAGGGTGAGTGTGGGGATGCGAGGGTGAGTGTGGTGATGCAAGGGTGAGTGTGGTGATGCGAGGGTGAGTGTGGTGATGCGAGGGTGAGTGGGGTGATGCGAGGGTGAGTGTGGTGATGCGAGGGTGAGTGTGGTGATGCAAGGGTGAGTGTGGTGATGCAAGGGTGAGTGTGGTGATGCGAGGGTGAGTGTGGGGATGCGAGGGTGAGTGTGGTGATGCAAGGGTGAGTGTGGTGATGCAAGGGTGAGTGTGGTGATGCGAGGGTGAGTGTGGTGATGCGAGGGTGAGTGGGGTGATGCGAGGGTGAGTGTGGTGATGCGAGGGTGAGTGTGGTGATGCGAGGGTGAGTGTGGTGATGCGAGGGTGAGTGTGGTGATGCGAGGGTGAGTGTGGTGATGCAAGGGTGAGTGTGGTGATGCGAGAATGAGTGTGGTGATGCGAGGGTGAGTGTGGTGATGCGAGGGTGAGTGTGGTGATGCGAGGGTGAGTGATGATGTGATGTTCACAATTTTGTGATGGGAACATCAGATCATTTGGGAATGCATCGGATGAGGGAGTGGGGAATGGTGGGGAGGACGAGGAGACGGGTGTTGGGGATGGTGGCGACGATGGGATGGGGAAATGGAGAACGGTGGGGAGGACAAGGGGACAGGGGAGTGCGGATGGTGGATTGTGGTAAGATAGTGGACAGGAAAGGGGGGGAATTTCAGGGAGGACGAGGGGAATGGGGGAATGCAAGATGGTGGTGAGGACGACGGAACGGCAGAGTAGGGAATGGTGGGGATGGGAGGACGAAGGGACAGGGGAGGGGCAATGGCCGGGTACAGATTAGTTCTAAATAAGAATGTTCCTATATATATATATATATATATATATATATATATATATATATATATATATATATATATATATATATATATATATATATATATATATATATATATATATATATATATTTAAGGCACAACTCTCCTAAACACGAGAGTGAAGTATACAACTTTAGAACACTTTCCCACCAGGAGACTCGAACCCTAGCCAGCACAGAAGCCTTCCAGCAACTGGCATAACAGGTACGCCTTAACCCTCTTCACCACCTGCTCAGACCCTTAAAAGAGATGGTAATTTCGGAGTATTTAAATACACCAAAGATCAACACCTCCCAAGAGCACTAGAGCAAGTGAGGGGTCATTTAGACGTTAATTTCATCAAGTCCCTGTTAATATGGGTTCGAGTCTCCTGGTGGGAAAGTGTTCTAAAGTTGTATACTTCACTCTCGTGTTTAGGAGAGTTGTGCCTTAAGCATAGACACTGTGTCTTCCCATATTAACAGGGACTTGATGAAATTAACGTCTAAATGACCCCTCACTTGCTCTAGTGCTCTTGGGAGGTGTTGATCTTTGGTGTATTTAAATACTCCGAAATTACCATCTCTTTTAAGGGTCTGAGCAGGTGGTGAAGAGGGTTAAGGCGTACCTGTTATGCCAGTTGCTGGAAGGCTTCTGTGCTGGCTAGGGTTCGAGTCTCCTGGTGGGAAAGTGTTCTAAAGTTGTATACTTCACTCTCGTGTTTAGGAGAGTTGTGCCTTAAGCATAGACACTGTGTCTTCCCATATTAACAGGGACTTGATGAAATTAACGTCTAAATGACCCCTCACTTGCTCTAGTGCTCTTGGGAGGTGTTGATCTTTGGTGTATTTAAATACTCCGAAATTACCATCTCTTTTAAGGGTCTGAGCAGGTGGTGAAGAGGGTTAAGGCGTACCTGTTATGCCAGTTGCTGGAAGGCTTCTGTGCTGGCTAGGGTTCGAGTCTCCTGGTGGGAAAGTGTTCTAAAGTTGTATACTTCACTCTCGTGTTTAGGAGAGTTGTGCCTTAAGCATAGACACTGTGTCTTCCCATATTAACAGGGACTTGATGAAATTAACGTCTAAATGACCCCTCACTTGCTCTAGTGCTCTTGGGAGGTGTTGATCTTTGGTGTATTTAAATACTCCGAAATTACCATCTCTTTTAAGGGTCTGAGCAGGTGGTGAAGAGGGTTAAGGCGTACCTGTTATGCCAGTTGCTGGAAGGCTTCTGTGCTGGCTAGGGTTCGAGTCTCCTGGTGGGAAAGTGTTCTAAAGTTGTATATATATATATATATATATTGTGACGGTAACGCGTTGGTGTTCGGCTGTTTAAAGCTAGGGGTATGGCCTCGTCACATAGTTATAAAAAAAATAGAAAAAACTGGAACTTCGTCTGTGGTAAGGTAAGGAGAAGACACACAAAACACAAGTAAACTTTAACAATGAAATTTTAATTACGTTAATTAAATCAAAACATGAAAAAATGGACAAACAAATTTGTATAATAAAATCAATCAATCAAAATAATAAGAATACTTAAATGACACAATGAAAAGTTACGTTAAGACAAAATAACAAGAAGTGCAATATACAAGTAAATGGGAGGTGCTGGAATATTGGCTTAAGCTACCACTTCCCTCAGTACACGCTAGCGTCTAGCCGGGAGGAGTGGTAACAACGAGAGCACTGAACATTCTGAGGTAGGAGGTTGGGGCGACCCCAGACATCAAGTAGTATGGGGGGGCGAGTGCAGGTGCAGCCAGACCGGCGACCAATCAGCGGAGCCGGTAGCGATCAACATGTAGTTTGGTGGTTTGAGTCCGAACAGGTGGCTGGCTGCATATGTTTTGCTCACCCTGGCAAGCCTTGCTGGTGTTGTTGTTGTTGTTGGACATGTCTTCCATAGTCGTTTTATATAATTTCAACGACGTGTTTGTGGAGGGAAGAGCAGGCTCAATCTCTTGAAGGAGATTATTGTCACAACTCTCCCCCGAAGCCTGCGGTTCTGGAAGAAGTACGTCGTTATGTGGTGGAGTAATGGATGGAGTCGCTTCTACTTTATAAACTCTGGAGAGATCATGGGCTAAGATGTTGTCAGACTCTTGGTATAGCGTGTCTCCAGGTTGAATTTCTGCAGGTAGCAAGCCCATAGTAGAAGACGTTGAGATGAGAAGTGGGCGTGCTGCAGGAGGTGTAGGGTGGTGTGGTCCGTATTGATGGTGGACCGAGCACTTTTCAGGTGTGAAGTGAAGTGCTGAAGCTTCAGGATGAGGAAGAGTAGTTCCTTGCCAATTGTTCCGTCGTTCCTTGTAGCAGTAGTCGCTGACAGGTGTATTCTTCTCGCCTCGTTGCTGCATCACGACACCACCATCGTCGGTACCATTGGCGTCGACATGGAGGATGAAGGGCTTATCTGACGAGGTGAGAGTGGAATTAGAAGAGGGCAAAGGAGCACGATTATTATCCTGAAAGCATTTAGGAAGATCATTAAGGATTTCAAAATTAGAAAGCGCTGACTCCTTGTCAGTGCTTTCGGGAGGAGAAGCTGGGAAGGTCTCACTGTGGATGTAGGGTTCTGTGAATGTGGAATAGTTAGTCAAGACAGTGGGAGGAGTACCATTATATTGCTTCAGGAGGTTGACGTGGCACAGCTGGGTCTTCCGCCGCCTATCTGGAGTCTCTATGACGTAAGTGTTGTTGCTTCTGCACTCTTTGACGCAGTAGGGTCCTGAAAATCGGTTTTGTAAAGGTGAACCTGGGATAGGGAAATAGGCAAGGACGAAGTCTCCCGGCTTGAATTTTCTTACTTTGCTGGTCTGGTCGTAATGAGTCTTCATTCTCACCTGGGCTTTCAATAGATTATCATGGGCAAAGCGGTGGACTCTCTCTAGAATGTGTTGAAGGTTTTGAAGAAACTGGGGCACATTCTGATGCTCACTGAAGGTGGCATCTCTGAGAGAGTCTTTGAAAGCCTTAAGGGGAGTACGGCACTTACGGCCGTAGAGCATCTCATAAGGAGATACTCCTAGGGACTCATTGGGGAGACTTCTGAAAATACACATTATTAGGTCAATCTGCTTATCCCAATCCTTTGAGGTTTCACTACAAAATTTTTTCAAGAGTGCTTTGATGGTCTGATGACTACGTTCAAGAGAACCCTGTGAAGCAGGATGATAGGGGCTGGACAATACCTGTTTGATGTTGAACTCCTCCAGTGTCCTTTTGAAGAGATCACTGGTGAAGTTGGTGCCACAGTCACTTTGAATCTCCCTGGGAAATCCGTATTGAGTGAAGATCTTCAGTAGATGTTTTATAACCGTAGCAGCCGTGATGTTCTTCACTGGAACTGCTATGGGAAATCTGGTGGTAGGACACAGGATGGTTAGGATGTAGGCGTTACCTGAACTGGTCCGAGGTAAAGGACCAACACAGTCTATTATGAGTCTGTGGAAAGGTTCCGCAGGCACCTGTATGGGAATCAGTGGTGCTCTGGGAATGGAGACGTTCGGTTTGCCTGCCATCTGACATGTATGACACTGTTTTACGTACTGTTTGACGTTATTTACCATACCTGGCCAGTAGTAGTCTTGACGAATCCCATGGTAAGTCTTGTTGAAGCCGTAGTGGGAGAATGCTCCGTGGGCCAGGTGTAGAATAGTGGGCCGCAGGCTGGTGGGAATCACAAGTTGTTCGATGTTGGCCCAATCGTCCCCCTCCTTCAGTTTACTGGGTCTATATCTGCGGTAGAGCAAGTCGTTCTCTAGGAAGAACCCAGGAATACTGTCGGGTTGAGTCTCAGCCTGGAAAAACAATGGTGTTAAAGTAAGATCTTCCCTCTGCAACTTACGGAACTCCAACTTGGTCAGATGCGGGGGGAGTTTCTGAGGGTCTTGAGGGACAGCGGTAGCAGTAGAGTCAGCTGGCTGTGGACGTGCGGCTTGTGCACGGGTGGTCACGAGAACCGGAGGAGAAACTTCATCACTCTCTTGAACCTCTGCTGGAACATACTCAAGAATAGGGTTTATTGGCACAGAGTTACACACCTGGGGTTTGTCCATGACGATCAGGTTGGTCGGTTGCAGGTCTTCTGCCAAGTCGTTGCCTAGGAGAAGTTGCACTCCAGGCATGGGAAAAGGCTTTTCCCTGACGGCGACTTGGACTTCCCCGTTCACGTAGGGACAATCCAGGTGGACTCTGGCGAGAGGGTATGGAGTGGTAGCAGTGAGGTCAGTGATGAAGACTGTTTCCCCGGTGTAGACTATGTTGGGCACAGCCGACTTCAAGATGATCGATTGTAGAGCCGCTGTGTCCCTCAAGATCTTCAATTTGAAACGTCCCTCCGGATTTGAACCGTTGGCAGAGACAGTTCCAGTATACAGGTGGTTACTGAAAAGAGAAAGATCATTAACATCAACACCAACATTCATCACAGGCTTACCGGACTTAGGAGGAGTTGGTTTGGGTCGTTGTTGGTCAGTGGTTCCCTTGTATTGAGACTTACCACACTTGTCTATGGTATGTCCATAGAGTCTACAATACTTGCAGTACAGTTGTGAACCAGCTTGATCGGGGCTCACCTTCTCGTAACTGTACCACGACTTCTTACTGGAGGATGGTTCGGGTGTCAGCCGGTGGATGAGGCTGTAAGTGTCAGCCGACTTAGCACACTTCAGGTAGTCGGTTTCTTCTTTATCTGCTAAGTAGAGGCGGACAGGAGGTGGCACACGTCTCAAGAATTCTTCAACAAGCATCAGGTTGACGAGTTCTGTAAAAGTAGAGACATGTGCTGCTTCCAGCCATTTCATGAAATACCTCCGTTTCGTGTTAGCAAACTCAAGGAAGGTAGTGGTACTTGCCTTCAGGTGGTCACGGAATTTCCTTCTATAACTTTCTGTGGAAAGTAGGTAGGCGTCCAACACTGCTTGTTTCAGAGTGTAGTAGTCATTCTCAGACGCCAAAGTACTGAGTGTGACTGCAGCTCTACCTGTAAGATGGACTCTGAGAAGTGTGGCCCATTGGTCGACAGGCCAACTGAGTTGATTAGCAAGGGTTTCAAAGGTGGTGAAAAACACATCAACTTCTGCTTCTACAAAGGATGGCATTAACTTACTTGCATGTGATATATTAAAACTGACGGGAAGATTGGCAGTAGCTTGCTGGCGTTGAGTGAAGTGTGAAGTTTCCAAGGCGATTTCGCGTTGACGACACTCTAGAGCCAGAGTCGCTTGTTGCTTGTCATGTTCGCGTTGTATTTCCAACTCGCGTTGTTTTGTTTCAAGCTGTACTCTCTCACGTTCATGGAGCAAGGCGACCTCACGTTCGTGGAGGGCGAGTCCACGTTCGTGTTCTTCTCTCCTCAAAGCAGCTTCGCGTTCTCTGAGGGTGATTTCTCGTTCTTGTTCTTCCCTCCTCAAAGCAGCTTCGCGTTCTTGTTCTTCCCTCCGTATGGCAGCTGCTTCTCTTTGCTGCTCACGTTCAATCTTGGCCAGCTCTAGTTTAAGTTTCATCGTTGCCAAGTCAGTTTTCTCTGCAATATAGTAAGTTTCATGAGTTTCAGAGTCTATCTTACCTTGCTCTAAATAGTAATCCAGCAACAGGTTGTGTAGGTCATTTTTGTTGGCTTGGTAGGGAACTTCTAGTTGATACTCATGTGCAAGAGTTTGTAATTCAGTCCTCTTGGCACGACTTAAAGTCCCTATTTCACCTGCTGGATTTGCACGGAAAGTTTGGAGACGAAACATGGTGAAATTAGCAAATAAAGGTACACGAATATTCAATAGTGAAATGTCAGAAACAGGACAACGTGGCAACTGGTACCTATCCTGTGTGATCTTTAACAATTAACGTTAAGTGAAAGATATTAAATGATTAAATTAAATCAAGGGCGCAGGAAATCTTGTACCCGGTACTCATGTAAGAGAATAAGGGCAAGAAAATCCTACTAACAAATGAAACAAAGTTTCGAAAACAAATGAAACAGTTAAATGCTTCAAAAGTAAAATTGGTAGTCCAAGGATGTAGGCATACCTTGCCAAGTCTCTATAGGACATAAAGCAAGTTTTTCCCACTGAATTTAATATGATACTTACAGAATTAGCGAACTTTTGTGCTCTGAAAAAATAAGCTAATTCCCTACCGTTGTATGTATCATCATCTCTGACTGACGTGTAGGGGTGCGAGGTGTCAACTTGTGACGAGAACTGCTGCTGAGGTCCCAATTCAGCAACTAAAGTTCGAGCTAGAGGAACTATGGCCCTCTTTGTCCTCCTACAGTCAGATTGCAGAAGATTGGGTACTCTTGACCCGGGGCAGACCACAGTACCAGGGTACCAATATGATGATCTGTCAGAATGAGAATTATTCAAGGGACATAGATGGTAAACACGAGTAATAACACGGAGGGAGAGATGACCAATTAAGAGTATGACTGCGGCCTACAGTCACCACGTAATCCAAAGTTGTCTCACCTTCACTATATGTTACTCTCGTAATGCACAATACACCGCACCTTATAAAAAATGAAATTGAATGAAAAATAGTAAAGCTACGTTAACAAAGTTAAATACGCTTACCATAAATTACCACTTGGCACCAGTACCTGAGTGAAGCTCCTAGGACAGGCCCCCATATATCTTGTGACGGTAACGCGTTGGTGTTCGGCTGTTTAAGGCTAGGGGTATGGCCTCGTCACATAGTTATAAAAAAAATAGAAAAAACTGGAACTTCGTCTGTGGTAAGGTAAGGAGAAGACACACAAAACACAAGTAAACTTTAACAATGAAATTTTAATTACGTTAATTAAATCAAAACATGAAAAAATGGACAAACAAATTTGTATAATAAAATCAATCAATCAA
Organism: Procambarus clarkii; assembly: GCF_040958095.1. Classification (NCBI taxonomy): domain Eukaryota; kingdom Metazoa; phylum Arthropoda; class Malacostraca; order Decapoda; family Cambaridae; genus Procambarus; species Procambarus clarkii. The sequence continues at coordinate 54,448,338 of NC_091152.1, read as the reverse complement.
AATAATAAGAATACTTAAATGACACAATGAAAAGTTACGTTAAGACAAAATAACAAGAAGTGCAATATACAAGTAAATGGGAGGTGCTGGAATATTGGCTTAAGCTACCACTTCCCTCAGTACATGCTAGCGTCTAGCCGGGAGGAGTGGTAACAACGAGAGCACTAAACATTCTGAGGTAGGAGGTTTGGGCGACCCCAGACATCAAGTAGTATGGGGGGGCGAGTGCAGGTGCAGCCAGACCGGCGACCAATCAGCGGAGCCGGTAGCGATCAACATGTAGTTTGGTGGTTTGAGTCCGAACAGGTGGCTGGCTGCATATGTTTTGCTCACCCTGGCAAGCCTTGCTGGTGTTGTTGTTGTTGTTGGACATGTCTTCCATAGTCGTTTTATATAATTTCAACGACGTGTTTGTGGAGGGAAGAGCAGGCTCAATCTCTTGAAGGAGATTATTGTCACAATATATATATATATATATATATGTGTATATATATATATATATATATATATATATATATATATAATGTATATATATATATATATATATATATATATATATATATATATATATATATATATATATATATATATATATATGTCGTACCTAGTAGCCAGAATGCACTTCTCAGCCTACTATGCAATGCCCGATTTGCCTAATAAGCCAAGTTTTCCTGAATTAATATATTTTCTCAATTTTTTTTCTGATGAAATGATAAAGCTACCCATTTCATGATGTATGAGGTCAATTTTTTTTTTATTGGAGTTAAAATTAACGTACATATATGACCGAACCTAACCAACCCTACCTAACCTAACCTATCTTTATAGGTTAGGTTAGGTTAGGTAGCCGAAAAAGTTAGGTTAGGTCAGGTTAGGTAGTCGAAAAACAATTAATTCATGAAAACTTGGCTTATTAGGCAAATCGGGCCTTGAATAGTAGGCTGAGAAGTGCGTTCTGGCTACTAGGTACGACATATATATATATATATATATATATATATATATATATATATATATATATATATATATATATATATATATATATATATATATATATATATATAATTTTAAGATGAATAGGAAAACCAGGGATATACTGAACATCTTGTATCAGAATCTTTACTTTAAAAAACATAACGTTTCGAATACTTCTCGTATTCATCATCAGATCTAAAAGAAAAAACAGAAATCACAGTCAAATAGCTGGTAAACAAAGAACTCATACTGAATATAATTGCCTATCAAAGAAAGGAAAAAGCTTAAAAAACAGAACACTTAAGCGCACTTAAAGTGATCAATACAAATAAAACTTATTAACTGTCACATATATTAAAACTAATTTAAAATCCATTAAACTACAAGATGAAATTTATAACTACTAAAACAAACCATTCTATTAAACTTACGTGAAGTGATCAAAAGTGAAACTTGATACCCAACACATAGATACTAAACACTATAACAAATATTTATATAATGTCTACAAATCTACAAAAAATGTATGTAAAATACAAACAAAATAAACGACAATTAAAAAGTACTAACCAAAATCTTATAAAAAACTCAAATATTAAATAAAATTAAATACCAAAAAATGTATTATATATCCTACATAGAAGATTATATTAATGTACAATGTTAAGACTTGAAATAAGTAAGAAAGGGCAAAGACATGGTAAACTAAACAAAATTAAACTACCAAAATAAACTAAAAATCAAATACAGGGCCTACTGTGCACTATACAGTGTACAATTGGACAGCTGAAAGGTTGCTATTTAACAGAGGCCGCAGTTCCTTTTTATATAAGGATTCCATTACTCTCAAATCTGACTGGCCATTCATACAAGTGTCCAGAATTTTAAAATCAGATTCCAGCAGAGAATGATCAAACTCATAACAATGGTTTCTAATCTCCGAAAATGCTGGTTTAGACAATGGTAATCCAGTCCTAAAAGATAATCCCCGGTGCTCAAGTATCCTAATCTTAAAGTTCCGAATGGAACTCCCGACATATCCAGCATTACAGCTGGAACAATTATACATATATACGACATTTGAGCACAAGGGGATAGGCACTTTATCTTTAAATTTAAAATAAGAGCCTATGGTATTTGTGTTGACAAAAATAAATCTAAAGTCTACTTGAGGATAACACTGTTGCAACAGTCTCCTCAAACGACTCCTTACAGAAAAGCTAATACTGCCATAAAATGGTAATTTAATATATTTAAGATCCCTTTCCACTGTAGTAATCCTACACGATGGATGAAACTTCTTATTTAAGAAATTCCTTATAAAAGTATAAACCATATGCACAGGATAACCATTATTTGAAAAAAAATTCACAAGAAAATTAATTTCCTGATCAAAGTTATTCCAATTAGAACATAAAACAAAGGCCCTATTCAGTAGAGTGCTAATAGCATTTTTCTTAAAAAAAATTTCTTTTTTAAGAAAAATGCTATTAGCACTCTACTGAATAGGGCCTTTGTTTTATGTTCTAATTGGAATAACTTTGATCAGGAAATTAATTTTCTTGTGAATTTTTTTTCAAATAATGGTTATCCTGTGCATATGGTTTATACTTTTATAAGGAATTTCTTAAATAAGAAGTTTCATCCATCGTGTAGAATTACTACAGTGGAAAGGGATCTTAAATATATTAAATTACCATTTTATGGCAGTATTAGCTTTTCTGTAAGGAGTCGTTTGAGGAGACTGTTGCAACAGTGTTATCCTCAAGTAGACTTTAGATTTATTTTTGTCAACACAAATACCATAGGCTCTTATTTTAAATTTAAAGATAAAGTGCCTATCCCCTTGTGCTCAAATGTCGTATATATGTATAATTGTTCCAGCTGTAATGCTGGATATGTCGGGAGTTCCATTCGGAACTTTAAGATTAGGATACTTGAGCACCGGGGATTATCTTTTAGGACTGGATTACCATTGTCTAAACCAGCATTTTCGGAGATTAGAAACCATTGTTATGAGTTTGATCATTCTCTGCTGGAATCTGATTTTAAAATTCTGGACACTTGTATGAATGGCCAGTCAGATTTGAGAGTAATGGAATCCTTATATATAAAGGAACTGCGGCCTCTGTTAAATAGCAACCTTTCAGCTGTCCAATTGTACACTGTATAGTGCACAGTAGGCCCTGTATTTGATTTTTAGTTTATTTTGGTAGTTTAATTTTGTTTAGTTTACCATGTCTTTGCCCTTTCTTACTTATTTCAAGTCTTAACATTGTACATTAATATAATCTTCTATGTAGGATATATAATACATTTTTTGGTATTTAATTTTATTTAATATTTGAGTTTTTTATAAGATTTTGGTTAGTACTTTTTAATTGTCGTTTATTTTGTTTGTATTTTACATACATTTTTTGTAGATTTGTAGACATTATATAAATATTTGTTATAGTGTTTAGTATCTATGTGTTAGGTATCAAGTTTCACTTTTGATCACTTCACGTAAGTTTAATAGAATGGTTTGTTTTAGTAGTTATAAATTTCATCTTGTAGTTTAATGGATTTTAAATTAGTTTTAATATATGTGACAGTTAATAAGTTTTATTTGTATTGATCACTTTAAGTGCGCTTAAGTGTTTTGTTTTTTAAGCTTTTTCCTTTCTTTGATAGGCAAGTATATTCAGTATGAGTTCTTTGTTTACCAGCTATTTGACTGTGATTTCTGTTTTTTCTTTTAGATCTGATGATGAATACGAGAAGTATTCGAAACGTTATGTTTTTTAAAGTAAAGATTCTGATACAAGATGTTCAGTATATCCCTGGTTTTCCTATTCATCTTAAAATTAAGATTCCCGAAGGGAACATCGATCATAAATATATATATATATATATATATATATATATTTATATATATATATATATATATATATGTCGTATCTAGTAGCCAGAACGCACTTCTCAGCCTACTATACAAGGCCCGATTTGCCTAATAAGCCAAGTTTTCCTGAATTAATATATTTTCTCTAATTTATTTCTTACGAAATGATAAAGCTACCCATTTCATTATGTATGAAGTCAAATTTTTTTTATTGGAGTTAAATTTAACGTAGATATATGACCGAACCTAACAAACCCTACCTAACCTAACCTAACCTATCTTTATAGGTTAGGGTTGGTTAGGTAGCCGAAAATGTTAGGTTAGGTTAGGTTAGGTAGGTTAGGTAGTCGAAAAACAATTAATTCATGAAAACTTGGCTTATTTGGCAAATCGGGCCATGCATAGTAGGCTGAGAAGTGCGTTCTGGCTACTAGGTACGACATATATATATATATATATATATATATATATATATATATATATATATATATATATATATACATATACATACATTAGTATATTTTGGAATTATTCTTTCTTGTAAACATGTGTTGTTGAATATGACTTAAAGGGAAAGATTAATTATTCTAACATGAATCTTCTGAATATTTATTATGTTTTTCTTAACTGTGGAGGGAAGTTGGCACATTAACTCTCCAAAGTTCATTCTCACACTTTATTATGGTCTGACGCCTAGGAATGTATTTCGCAAGGTATTCCTAACATTTTCAATGACAAGTTTACCATGCTCTTGTAAAGGCTTGTATTATCTTGGGGTGATGTGGTTCAGGTCGTGATAGAGATAAACAAGTGGATGAAACATATTGGATATTAATAGGCTATTACATGCATAAACATAAGCAGCTTATGTTCTTGCTGCTACTGTCTCTGTGTTGGCTCGGGGTCTTGAGGTGGCTAGAATGTTATGTTGTGTTAACTGGCTGTTGATTGTTGGTCGTGACTTTTAGATGTGTAGTGCCTCGCTGATGTCCAGACTTCTGTTGTCTTATATCTGTCGATTATTTCAGTATTGCTTGTTAAGATGTCTCTGGTGATGGTCTGGTTCTGTGAGAGATTATTTATTCCTTGACGCAGCCCTGTTGTTTGTGCATTGTTAATCGCCTAGAAAGAGACGTTGTTGTCTTGCCTATATACTGAGATCTTTGGGGCTAACAGTCCCCAAGTGGGCATTTGAAGGCATAGACGACGTTGGTCTCTTTTAAGGCGTTCTCTTTAGTGTCTGGAGAGTTCTTCATGAGTAGATTGGCGTTTTTTTGTGGTAAATTGTTAATTGTATCTTTTGATTAGCGTCTGTGGGGGATAATGTTCATATTAATATTATCTTTCAGAACTCTTTCCTCCGTTTTATAAGCTAAGCTGCGGAAAAGAAGTTCCTGTAAAACAATATATTAGGCGGTACAAGTGTTGCATTAGTTGACTCTTCAGAGGGTGTATGGCGTGTCAACTTTCTTTTTATGACGTCTTCAACATAAACGGTAGAGAAGCCATTATTGACTAAGACCTGCCTTACTCTACAGAGTTCCTCGTTGATCTGCTTCCAACCAGAGCTGTGAGTGAGAGCTCGGTCGACGTAAGCGTTGACAAAACTCTGCTTGTACCTGTCCGGGCAGTCACTGCTGGCATTAAGGCACATTCCTATGTTCGTTTCCTTAGTATAGACTGCGGTGTGGAAGCCACCATTTCTTTCCACGACTGTTATATCTAGAAAGGGCAGCCTCCCATCACTCTCCTTCTCGTAAGTGTAACTTAACACCGAATTTTGCTGTAATGCCTCCTTCAGGGGGCGATAGAGTCGTTTTGGAAATGTTTTCAATGTCAGCCAATATTTTTTGACTAGTTGTACATGAAAAGTGCTGAAATTGTCCCAAGTTTCAGTACTGCAGCGCAAATGAAAGGGAGATTTTTTTTTTCAACGTTTTTTACACATTTTAAAGTCTACACTTCAGAACACACGTTTCAGATATAATTATTCTGTGACACTTTTCTGACACATTAGCATATAATAAAGGATTGTTAGTTAGATAATTTCCAAAACATCTTTAGTTTTCCTAATACAAATTTTCAAAGTTCCCTCAAAAAATTATGCAAATATGGCATGTTTATTGCTATTATAAAATCAATAAAAGAACTTAGAGATAAAAGCTCTCTTGCAAATGTAGAGACATGCCCTCCACATATACTGTGTAAGTTTCATGTAAATTGAATAAAAAATTAAACAGTTTTGTAAACGTTTATGTCAATTGAAAAAAAAACACCAAATAATAAAGTCTAAGGTTCATTTTGGCATAATCTGTGGCTGAGGTTGACATCGACCAATTTTCTCCAAAATTGGCATCCTTACAGATAGGCTTACGTGCAGTCAGGTGTGTAAGTTTTATGCAAATTGTCCGAAAAAAAAAATTGAAAAAATTCATTTTTTTTTTAACTTAAATTTTTGTCCAATTAAACTAACTATAATATTTGTTTAATATATGCTACTGTGATAGCAAAGAGTCATAGCTGTGATTTCAGTTGACACTTTTGTTTGATAATCGTTTTTGACCATTTTGGCATAATTTTCACCCCTACTTCAATATTTTTTTTTCTCCCTTCCTATTTATGCTACGATGCTGAAACTTGGACCAGATGAAACACTTTTCATATAGAACTTATCAAAAAAGTTTGATTGAAATCGAACGAGTTTTCATTTATTGCATTTTTGGAACCAAACTCCCCCTTCAACTGCTGCAAACGTCTGACATCAGGTACCTGCATTAATATGTAGTCAACATATCTGCAGTATATGGCAGGTTGTAAGTCCATGTCAACTAAGACCCTCTGCTCTATGGTACCCATGTAAAAATTCGCGAACTGGACACCTAGGGGAACACGCATGGCGACCCCATCCACTTGTTTATACATGTACCAATCGGGACTCAAAAAGGGTGCCTCATTAGTGCAAGCTTTCAGTAACTTCCTCAATACGCTCTCGGGTATGTCCAGAGGGATACAAGCTGGATCACGATACACTCTGTCCATCATCTGAGTGAACACTTGTGCACTCTCTCATATCAACTGCACATGACACTTGCAGTAAGAAGGAACATTGATCAGAGTTACAACTCTACACTTGGTTAATAGTCAACACATGAATTACACATAACAATCAATGACTAATTCATTCCTACAACATTAAGTCTCTGGAATTAATAGCACAATGATTAATTACTCATCACAAAGACATTAATAATCACTGAAAGAGAGTGCACATCATTTATTAATTAATTAATTTATTTATTTACGCATGAAAGTACATTTGTGAGAGTACATAACATTGTTGTTGTTGTTTTACAGTCTATCAAAGCCACATACACGCATGGCGTTTCTGACAGACATATCACTAAGAAATATAACAACAATGAAATAATCATAAGTCACTGAGACAATATCGAACCCACGCTTATGAGTCATTGAGATTCATTAACCATTGACTCACACCCAGGTCACTAAGACGAAGAATTATATCAATGTTTTATCACGCGTCACTGGAACTCCAATATTCACTGAAATTATCACACGTGACCCAGACAAATATTGACAATCAAATGGCACAGGTCACCGAGACTATACAAGGACTGTACCCTGAGGTACAGAGCATTTAACTGCGCTCGGACTCGATTTTATTTGATTGACTGTTACCCTTTGTGTTTTGTTCTACAGGAAATTGAGTACCCAGCGTCCCACTTTACCAGTTATACCCATTGACCTCATCGTGTGACCTATTTTGTCGAAGGCCTTTGCAAAATCTGTGTAAACAACATCTTCATTCTGTTTTTCTTCTAATGCCTCAATGATTTTGTCGAAGTGGTCAAGTAGCTGTGAATATCAAGTAGATATTGCACTCTTAAGACAATTCCTTTCTCTTTTACTCTCCAAAGTGCATTACATCTTAAACAGAAGTTTTAAGATATAAGAGTTTAAGTACAATTTTAATATTAAGATAAATTATAAAGTAATTCCTTATTGCTTGTAGAATTTTAAAAGTGGTAATAATGAAAATATATATATATATATATATATATATATATATATATATATATATATATATATATATATATATATATATATATATATATATATATATATATATATATATATATATATATATATATACATTCTCGATAAGAGAGAGCTTACCCACTGTGAAATAAATAATATTTGAAGAGGGAATGAGGCCATCTGTCAAGGCCAAAGTGGTGGTAGAGGCAGGAAGAAGGTGGTATGACATTAGGAACACATTAACCCTTGATCACAGAAAGGTACGACGGTCTTCCTCGCGGCCAAAAGTCCCGCAAGATGATTGTCCTGCGGGTAGTGAGGAAGAGCAGAGTACCGTGGCCACTACTCCAGTGGTGTAGAGCAGAGTACCGTGGCCACTACTCCAGTGGTGTAGAGCAGAGTACCGTGGCCACTACTCCAGTGGTGTAGAGCAGAGTGCCGTGGCCACTACTCCAGTGGTGTAGAGCAGAGTACCGTGACCACTACTCCAGTAGTGTAGAGCAGAGTGCCGTGGCCACTACTCCAGTGGTGTAGAGCAGAGTGCCGTGGCCACTACTCCAGTGGTGTAGAGCAGAGTACCGTGGCCACTACTCCAGTAGTGTAGAGCAGAGTGCCGTGGCCACTACTCCAGTGGGGTAGAGCAGAGTACCGTGGCCACCACTCCAGTGGGGTAGAGCAGAGTACCGTGGCCACTACTCCAGTGGTGTAGAGCAGAGTACCGTGGCCACTACTCCAGTGGTGTAGAGCAGAGTACCGTGGCCACTACTCCAGTAGTGTAGAGCAGAGTGCCGTGGCCACTACTCCAGTGGTGTAGAGCAGAGTGCCGTGGCCACTACTCCAGTGGTGTAGAGCAGAGTGCCGTGGCCACTACTCCAGTGGTGTAGAGCAGAGTGCCGTGGCCACTACTCCAGTGGTGTAGAGCAGAGTGCCGTGGCCACTACTCCAGTGGTGTAGAGCAGAGTGCCGTGGCCACTACTCCAGTGGTGTAGAGCAGAGTGCCGTGGCCACTACTCCAGTGGTGTAGAGCAGAGTACCGTGGCCACTACTCCAGTGGTGCAGAGCAGAGTGCCGTGGCCACTACTCCAGTGGTGTAGAGCAGAGTACCGTGGCCACTACTCCAGTGGTGCAGAGCAGAGTGCCGTGGCCACTACTCCAGTGGTGTAGAGCAGAGTACCGTGGCCACTACTCCAGTGGTGCAGAGCAGAGTACCGTGGCCACTACTCCAGTGGTGTAGAGCAGAGTACCGTGGCCACTACTCCAGTGGTGCAGAGCAGAGTACCGTGGCCACTACTCCAGTGGTGCAGAGCAGAGTACCGTGGCCACTACTCCAGTGGTGTAGAGCAGAGTACCGTGGCCACTACTCCAGTGGTGCAGAGCAGAGTACCGTGGCCACTACTCCAGTGGTGTAGAGCAGAGTACCGTGGCCACTACTCCAGTGGTGTAGAGCAGAGTACCGTGGCCACTACTCCAGTGGTGCAGAGCAGAGTACCGTGGCCACTACTCCAGTGGTGTAGAGCAGAGTACCGTGGCCACTACTCCAGTGGTGTAGAGCAGAGTACCGTGGCCACTACTCCAGTGGTGCAGAGCAGAGTACCGTGGCCACTACTCCAGTGGTGTAGAGCAGAGTACCGTGGCCACTACTCCAGTGGTGTAGAGCAGAGTACCGTGGCCACTACTCCAGTGGTGTAGAGCAGAGTACCGTGGCCACTACTCCAGTGGTGTAGAGCAGAGTACCGTGGCTACTACTCCAGTGGGGTAGAGCAGAGTACCGTGGCCACTACTCCAGTGGTGTAGAGCAGAGTACCGTGGCCACTACTCCAGTGGTGTAGAGCAGAGTACCGTGGCCACTACTCCAGTGGTGTAGAGCAGAGTACCGTGGCCACTACTCCAGTGGTGTAGAGCAGAGTGCCGTGACCACTACTCCAGTGGTGTAGAGCAGAGTACCGTGGCCACTACTCCACTGGTGTAGAGCAGAGTGCCGTGGCCACTACTCCAGTGGTGTAGAGCAGAGTACCGTGGCCACTACTCCAGTGGTGTAGAGCAGAGTGCCGTGGCCACTACTCCTGTGGTGTAGAGCAGAGTACCGTGGCCACTACTCCAGTGGTGTAGAGCAGAGTACCGTGGCCACTACTCCAGTGGTGTAGAGCAGAGTGCCGTGGCTACTACTCCAGTGGTGTAGAGCAGAGTACCGTGGCCACTACTCCAGTGGTGTAGAGCAGAGTACCGTGGCCACTACTCTAGTGGGGTAGAGCAGAGTACCGTGGCCACTACTCCAGTGGTGCAGAGCAGAGTACCGTGGCCACTACTCCAGTGGGGTAGAGCAGAGTGCCGTGGCCACTACTCCAGTGGTGTAGAGCAGAGTGCCGTGGCCACTACTCCAGTGGTGTAGAGCAGAGTGCCGTGGCCACTACTCCAGTGGTGTAGAGCAGAGTGCCGTGGCCACTACTCCAGTGGTGTAGAGCAGAGTACCGTGGCCACTACTCCAGTGGTGTAGAGCAGAGTACCGTGGCCACTACTCCAGTGGTGTAGAGCAGAGTACCGTGGCCACTACTCCAGTGGTGTAGAGCAGAGTACCGTGGCTACTACTCCAGTGGGGTAGAGCAGAGTACCGTGGCCACTACTCCAGTGGTGTAGAGCAGAGTACCGTGGCCACTACTCCAGTGGTGTAGAGCAGAGTGCCGTGGCCACTACTCCAGTGGTGTAGAGCAGAGTACCTTGGCCACTACTCCAGTGGTGTAGAGCAGAGTACGGTGGCCACTACTCCAGTGGTGCAGAGCAGAGTACCGTGGCCACTACTCCAGTGGTGTAGAGCAGAGTACCGTGGCCACTACTCCAGTGGTGTAGAGCAGAGTACCGTGGCCACTACTCCAGTGGTGTAGAGCAGAGTACCGTGGCCACTACTCCAGTGGTGAAGAGCAGAGTACCGTGGCCACTACTCCAGTGGTGTAGAGCAGAGTACCGTGGCCATTACTCCAGTGGTGTAGAGCAGAGTACCGTGGCCACTACTCCAGTGGTGTAGAGCAGAGTACCGTGGCCACTAGTCCAGTGGTGTAGAGCAGAGTACCGTGGCCACTACTCCAGTGGGGTAGAGCAGAGTACCGTGGCCACTACTCCAGTGGTGCTAGAGCAGAGTACCGTGGCCACTACTCCAGTGGTGTAGAGCAGAGTACCGTGGCCACTACTCCAGTGGTGCTAGAGCAGAGTACCGTGGCCACTACTCCAGTGGTGTAGAGCAGAGTACCGTGGCCACTACTCCAGTGGTGTAGAGCAGAGTACCGTGGCCACTACTCCAGTGGTGTAGAGCAGAGTACCGTGGCCACTACTCCAGTGGTGTAGAGCAGAGTACCGTGGCCACTACTCCAGTGGTGTAGAGCAGAGTACCGTGGCCACTACTCCAGTGGTGTAGAGCAGAGTACCGTGGCCACTACTCCAGTGGTGTAGAGCAGAGTACCGTGGCCACTACTCCAGTGGTGTAGAGCAGAGTACCGTGGCCACTACTCCAGTGGTGTAGAGCAGAGTACCGTGGCCACTACTCCAGTGGTGTAGAGCAGAGTACCGTGGCCACTACTCCAGTGGTGTAGAGCAGAGTACCGTGGCCACTACTCCAGTGGTGTAGAGCAGAGTACCGTGGCCACTACTCCAGTGGTGTAGAGCAGAGTACCGTGGCCACTACTCCAGTGGTGTAGAGCAGAGTACCGTGGCCACTACTCCAGTGGTGTAGAGCAGAGTACCGTGGCCACTACTCCAGTGGTGTAGAGCAGAGTACCGTGGCCACTACTCAGTGGTGTAGAGCAGAGTACCGTGGCCACTACTCCAGTGGTGTAGAGCAGAGTACCGTGGCCACTACTCCAGTGGTGTAGAGCAGAGTACCGTGGCCACTACTCCAGTGGTGTAGAGCAGAGTACCGTGGCCACTACTCCAGTGGTGTAGAGCAGAGTACCGTGGCCACTACTCCAGTGGTGTAGAGCAGAGTACCGTGGCCACTACTCCAGTGGTGTAGAGCAGAGTACCGTGGCCACTACTCCAGTGGTGTAGAGCAGAGTACCGTGGCCACTACTCCAGTGGTGTAGAGCAGAGTACCGTGGCCACTACTCCAGTGGTGTAGAGCAGAGTACCGTGGCCACTACTCCAGTGGTGTAGAGCAGAGTACCGTGGCCACTACTCCAGTGGTGTAGAGCAGAGTACCGTGGCCACTACTCCAGTGGTGTAGAGCAGAGTACCGTGGCCACTACTCCAGTGGTGTAGAGCAGAGTACCGTGGCCACTACTCCAGTGGTGTAGAGCAGAGTACCGTGGCCACTACTCCAGTGGTGTAGAGCAGAGTACCGTGGCCACTACTCCAGTGGTGTAGAGCAGAGTACCGTGGCCACTACTCCAGTGGTGTAGAGCAGAGTACCGTGGCCACTACTCCAGTGGTGTAGAGCAGAGTACCGTGGCCACTACTCCAGTGGTGTAGAGCAGAGTACCGTGGCCACTACTCCAGTGGTGTAGAGCAGAGTACCGTGGCCACTACTCCAGTGGGGTAGAGCAGAGTACCGTGGCCACTACTCCAGTGGTGTAGAGCAGAGTACCGTGGCCACTACTCCAGTGGTGTAGAGCAGAGTACCGTGGCCACTACTCCAGTGGTGTAGAGCAGAGTACCGTGGCCACTACTCCAGTGGTGTAGAGCAGAGTACCGTGGCCACTACTCCAGTGGTGTAGAGCAGAGTACCGTGGCCACTACTCCAGTGGTGTAGAGCAGAGTACCGTGGCCACTACTCCAGTGGTGTAGAGCAGAGTACCGTGGCCACTACTCCAGTGGTGTAGAGCAGAGTACCGTGGCCACTACTCCAGTGGGGTAGAGCAGAGTACCGTGGCCACTACTCCAGTGGTGTAGAGCAGAGTACCGTGGCCACTACTCCAGTGGTGTAGAGCAGAGTACCGTGGCCACTACTCCAGTGGTGTAGAGCAGAGTACCGTGGCCACTACTCCAGTGGTGTAGAGCAGAGTACCGTGGCCACTACTCCAGTGGTGTAGAGCAGAGTACCGTGGCCACTACTCCAGTGGTGTAGAGCAGAGTACCGTGGCCACTACTCCAGTGGTGTAGAGCAGAGTACCGTGGCCACTACTCCAGTGGTGTAGAGCAGAGTACCGTGGCCACTACTCCAGTGGTGTAGAGCAGAGTACCGTGGCCACTACTCCAGTGGTGTAGAGCAGAGTACCGTGGCCACTACTCCAGTGGTGTAGAGCAGAGTACCGTGGCCACTACTCCAGTGGTGTAGAGCAGAGTACCGTGGCCACTACTCCAGTGGTGTAGAGCAGAGTACCGTGGCCACTACTCCAGTGGGGTAGAGCAGAGTACCGTGGCCACTACTCCAGTGGTGTAGAGCAGAGTACCGTGGCCACTACTCCAGTGGTGTAGAGCAGAGTACCGTGGCCACTACTCCAGTGGTGTAGAGCAGAGTACCGTGGCCACTACTCCAGTGGTGTAGAGCAGAGTACCGTGGCCACTACTCCAGTGGTGTAGAGCAGAGTACCGTGGCCACTACTCCAGTGGTGTAGAGCAGAGTACCGTGGCCACTACTCCAGTGGTGTAGAGCAGAGTACCGTGGCCACTACTCCAGTGGTGTAGAGCAGAGTACCGTGGCCACTACTCCAGTGGTGTAGAGCAGAGTACCGTGGCCACTACTCCAGTGGTGTAGAGCAGAGTACCGTGGCCACTACTCCAGTGGTGTAGAGCAGAGTACCGTGGCCACTACTCCAGTGGTGTAGAGCAGAGTACCGTGGCCACTACTCCAGTGGTGTAGAGCAGAGTACCGTGGCCACTACTCCAGTGGTGTAGAGCAGAGTACCGTGGCCACTACTCCAGTGGTGTAGAGCAGAGTACCGTGGCCACTACTCCAGTGGTGTAGAGCAGAGTACCGTGGCCACTACTCCAGTGGTGTAGAGCAGAGTACCGTGGCCACTACTCCAGTGGTGTAGAGCATAGTACCGTGGCCACTACTCCAGTGGTGTAGAGCAGAGTACCGTGGCCACTACTCCAGTGGTGTAGAGCAGAGTACCGTGGCCACTACTCCAGTGGTGTAGAGCAGAGTACCGTGGCCACTACTCCAGTGGTGTAGAGCAGAGTACCGTGGCCACTACTCCAGTGGTGTAGAGCAGAGTACCGTGGCCACTACTCCTGTGGTGTAGAGCAGAGTACCGTGGCCACTACTCCAGTGGTGTAGAGCAGAGTACCGTGGCCACTACTCCAGTGGGGTAGAGCAGAGTACCGTGGCCACTACTCCAGTGGGGTAGAGCAGAGTACCGTGGCCACTACTCCAGTGGTGTAGAGCAGAGTACCGTGACCACTAGTCCAGTGGTGAAGAGCAGAGTACCGTGGCCACTACTCCAGTGGTGTAGAGCAGAGTACCGTGGCCACTACTCCAGTGGTGTAGAGCAGAGTACCGTGGCCACTACTCCAGTGGTTTAGAGCAGAGTACCGTGGCCACTACTCCAGTGGTGTAGAGCAGAGTGCCGTGGCCACTACTCCAGTGGTGTAGAGCAGAGTGCCGTGGCCACTACTCCAGTGGTTTAGAGCAGAGTGCCGTGGCCGCTACTCCAGTGGTGTAGAGCAGAGTGCCGTGGCCACTACTCCAGTGGTGTAGAGCAGAGTGCCGTGGCCACTACTCCAGTGGTGTAGAGCAGAGTACCGTGGCCACTACTCCAGTGGTGTAGAGCAGAGTACCGTGGCCAATACTCTAGTGGTGTAGAGCAGAGTACCATGGCCACTACTCCAGTGGTGTAGAGCAGAGTACCGTGGCCACTACTCCAGTGGGGTAGAGCAGAGTACCGTTGTAACAAACTAGGCTGTTGTAAGAATTATCCAGAGTGGTTTATCGACAAAAGAGGATGGGAAGCTGAGCCCGCATGGTGACCTGAGGACCTGACCCCCAGGGGAATTCGCGGTGGAAATAACCAACGCTTTGTTCATAGCTGCGTATAATGAATCATCCTATAGTATTCAGTAATTTAGAGAAATTAGCCTTTATTCATTTTGCATTAAAATTGTATTGTATAATAGTACTGGATACAATATCAAGAGTATTCTAATTATTGAGTTTAAGTCACCATCAGTGACGTCACGAATCAGATCTAACTTGTAAGGCGGAGTGACCGGCGGTCATAGGTCATCAGGGTTGACAGGTCTACGATTTCTCAAAAGTTTTAATAACCATTTTTGTGATCGGGAACAGCTCTGCCGTAGATGTTTGTGTAATTTAATTTCAGTAAAATAACTCAACCAGTCTGGATCAATTAAGTACAACAGAGGTTAATTGTTATAACTTAAACCTGGCTAGTAACTTGGTAAAACTTTGACTAGGCGGAAGGATACAATGTTCTGTCTGGGGTAGACCAGACAAGGGAGAGATCAGTGTGAATACGGGAGCAGCTGGGAGAGGTCAACCATCTTACCTCTCCCCAAGACCAGCCCAACATCTAGAGCTGGTCGCCCAAGGTATAGTTGCTATTGTTAATTATAGGGATAGTCTTCTCATTTGCCACTCAGGTCAAGTAGGGAGTGTTAAAGTGACAGGGAGTGAACATATTTAGATTTTGTTTTAGTTTTCTTTTAATAAATTAAGTTAATAATTTGCATTTTTATTGTTTCCATTTGGTTATGTGTATACTTGTCCTGGTCACGTGGTCCACACGAGGCAGAGTTGTATTGGGCGCCGATTCTAACATCGAATCGGAATTATCATTACCGTGTAATTTATTCCACACTCAAGGTCATCGTATATAGTGGGGATCAAGCCCCTAGGTTGATTAATTAGCGTGATCGATCCAGACCTCGATCATTGCTCTTGTGTTACTGGTCTGGTGGTGGCAGCGTAGAGGCGACTCTAGGGTTTTGTTCAGAGCCTAGGTCACGTCATACTGGGTGTAGAATCCTAAGTCGGTCAATCGTCTTAGGACCACGTGGCGTGGAGTTGGCTTTGGTAAAAGTTTTGGAGTCCCTTGGTAGAGAATAAAAAGTAAGAATACGGGTAGAGAGGGTAAAGAAGAAAAGAGAAGTAAAGAGAGGAACTCTAAACTCGTGTTACACCGTGGCCACTACTCCAGTGGTGTAGAGCAGAGTACCGTGGCCACTACTCCAGTGGTGTAGAGCAGAGTACCGTGGCCACTACTCCAGTGGGGTAGAGCAGAGTACCGTGGCCACTACTCCAGTGGTGTAGAGCAGAGTACCGTGGCCACTACTCCAGTGGGGTAGAGCAGAGTACCGTGGCCACTACTCCAGTGGGGTAGAGCAGAGTACCGTGGCCACTACTCCAGTGGTGTAGAGCAGAGTACCGTGACCACTAGTCCAGTGGTGAAGAGCAGAGTACCGTGGCCACTACTCCAGTGGTGTAGAGCAGAGTACCGTGGCCACTACTCCAGTGGTGTAGAGCAGAGTACCGTGGCCACTACTCCAGTGGTTTAGAGCAGAGTACCGTGGCCACTACTCCAGTGGTGTAGAGCAGAGTGCCGTGGCCACTACTCCAGTGGTGTAGAGCAGAGTGCCGTGGCCACTACTCCAGTGGTTTAGAGCAGAGTGCCGTGGCCGCTACTCCAGTGGTGTAGAGCAGAGTGCCGTGGCCACTACTCCAGTGGTGTAGAGCAGAGTGCCGTGGCCACTACTCCAGTGGTGTAGAGCAGAGTACCGTGGCCACTACTCCAGTGGTGTAGAGCAGAGTACCGTGGCCAATACTCTAGTGGTGTAGAGCAGAGTACCATGGCCACTACTCCAGTGGTGTAGAGCAGAGTACCGTGGCCACTACTCCAGTGGGGTAGAGCAGAGTACCGTTGTAACAAACTAGGCTGTTGTAAGAATTATCCAGAGTGGTTTATCGACAAAAGAGGATGGGAAGCTGAGCCCGCATGGTGACCTGAGGACCTGACCCCCAGGGGAATTCGCGGTGGAAATAACCAACGCTTTGTTCATAGCTGCGTATAATGAATCATCCTATAGTATTCAGTAATTTAGAGAAATTAGCCTTTATTCATTTTGCATTAAAATTGTATTGTATAATAGTACTGGATACAATATCAAGAGTATTCTAATTATTGAGTTTAAGTCACCATCAGTGACGTCACGAATCAGATCTAACTTGTAAGGCGGAGTGACCGGCGGTCATAGGTCATCAGGGTTGACAGGTCTACGATTTCTCAAAAGTTTTAATAACCATTTTTGTGATCGGGAACAGCTCTGCCGTAGATGTTTGTGTAATTTAATTTCAGTAAAATAACTCAACCAGTCTGGATCAATTAAGTACAACAGAGGTTAATTGTTATAACTTAAACCTGGCTAGTAACTTGGTAAAACTTTGACTAGGCGGAAGGATACAATGTTCTGTCTGGGGTAGACCAGACAAGGGAGAGATCAGTGTGAATACGGGAGCAGCTGGGAGAGGTCAACCATCTTACCTCTCCCCAAGACCAGCCCAACATCTAGAGCTGGTCGCCCAAGGTATAGTTGCTATTGTTAATTATAGGGATAGTCTTCTCATTTGCCACTCAGGTCAAGTAGGGAGTGTTAAAGTGACAGGGAGTGAACATATTTAGATTTTGTTTTAGTTTTCTTTTAATAAATTAAGTTAATAATTTGCATTTTTATTGTTTCCATTTGGTTATGTGTATACTTGTCCTGGTCACGTGGTCCACACGAGGCAGAGTTGTATTGGGCGCCGATTCTAACATCGAATCGGAATTATCATTACCGTGTAATTTATTCCACACTCAAGGTCATCGTATATAGTGGGGATCAAGCCCCTAGGTTGATTAATTAGCGTGATCGATCCAGACCTCGATCATTGCTCTTGTGTTACTGGTCTGGTGGTGGCAGCGTAGAGGCGACTCTAGGGTTTTGTTCAGAGCCTAGGTCACGTCATACTGGGTGTAGAATCCTAAGTCGGTCAATCGTCTTAGGACCACGTGGCGTGGAGTTGGCTTTGGTAAAAGTTTTGGAGTCCCTTGGTAGAGAATAAAAAGTAAGAATACGGGTAGAGAGGGTAAAGAAGAAAAGAGAAGTAAAGAGAGGAACTCTAAACTCGTGTTACACCGTGGCCACTACTCCAGTGGTGTAGAGCAGAGTACCGTGGCCACTACTCCAGTGGTGTAGAGCAGAGTACCGTGGCCACTACTCCAGTGGTGTAGAGCAGAGTACCGTGGCCACTACTCCAGTGGGGTAGAGCAGAGTACCGTGGCCACTACTCCAGTGGTGTAGAGCAGAGTACCGTGGCCACTACTCCAGTGGTGTAGAGCAGAGTACCGTGGCCACTACTCCTTTGGTGTAGAGCAGAGTACCGTGGCCACTACTCCAGTGGTGTAGAGCAGAGTACCGTGGCCACTACTCCAGTGGTGTAGAGCAGAGTACCGTGGCCACTACTCCAGTGGTGTAGAGCAGAGTACCGTGGCCACTACTCCAGTGGTGTAGAGCAGAGTACCGTGGCCAATACTCCAGTGGTGTAGAGCAGAGTACCGTGGCCACTACTCCAGTGGTGTAGAGCAGAGTACCGTGGCCACTACTCCAGTGGTGTAGAGCAGAGTACCGTGGCCACTACTCCAGTGGTGTAGAGCAGAGTACCGTGGCCACTACTCCAGTGGTGTAGAGCAGAGTACCGTGGCCACTACTCCAGTGGTGTAGAGCAGAGTGCCGTGGCCACTACTCCAGTGGTGTAGAGCAGAGTACCGTGGCCACTACTCCAGTGGTGTAGAGCAGAGTACCGTGGCCACTACTCCAGTGGGGTAGAGCAGAGTACCGTGGCCACTACTCCAGTGGTGTAGAGCAGAGTACCGTGGCCACTACTCCAGTGGTGTAGAGCAGAGTACCGTGGCCACTACTCCAGTGGTGTAGAGCAGAGTACCGTGGCCACTACTCCAGTGGTGTAGAGCAGAGTACCGTGGCCACTACTCCAGTGGTGTAGAAGGCTCAAGACTGAGCATTTACAGGTAATATGGGGGATGGGGCCTCGTAGCCTGGTGGATAGCGCGCAGGACTCGTTATTCTGTGGCGCGGGTTCGATTCCCGCACGAGGCAGAAACAAATGGGCAAAGTTTCTTTCACCCTAAATGCCCCTGTTACCTAGCAGTAAATAGGTACCTGGGAGTTAGTCAGCTGTCACGGGCTGCTTCCTGGGGATGGAGGCCTGGTCGAGGACCGGGCCGCGGGGACACTAAAGCCCCGAAATCATCTCAAAGATAACCTCAAAGAGGTGACACCTTTTGCCAGCTGTAGGTTTGTGTAGGATGGTGTTATGCACGCTCACGCACACGCACGCGCTCACGCATGCACTCACACACGCACAGAACATCTTTGGTGTTGTTGCTGATACCTTGATACTTTTGGTGATGCTGCTGATGTTTAGACACCTTTAGTGATGCTGCTGATGTCTAGACACCTTTGGTGATGCTGCTGATGTCTAGACACCTTTGGTGATGCTGCTGATGTCTAGACACCTTTGGTGATGCTGCTGATGTCTAGATACCTTTGGTGATGCTGCTGATGTCTAGACACCTTTGGTGATGCTGCTGATGTCTAGACACCTTTGGTGATGCTGCTGATGTCTAGACACCTTTGGTGATGCTGCTGATGTCTAGATACCTTTGGTGATGCTGCTGTCTAGATTCCTTTGGTGATGCTGCTGATGTCTAGACACCTTTGGTGATGCTGCTGATGTCTCGACACCTTTGGTGATGCTGCTGATGTCTAGACACCTTTGGTGATGCTGCTGATGTCTAGACACCTTTGGTGATGCTGCTGATGTCTAGACACCTTTGGTGATGCTGCTGATGTCTAGACACCTTTGGTGATGCTGCTGATGTCTAGACACCTTTGGTGATGCTGCTGATGTCTAGATACCTTTGGTGATGCTGCTGTCTAGATTCCTTTGGTGATGCTGCTGATGTCTAGACACCTTTGGTGATGCTGCTGATGTCTCGACACCTTTGGTGATGCTGCTGATGTCTAGACACCTTTGGTGATGCTGCTGATGTCTAGACACCTTTGGTGATGCTGCTGATGTCTAGACACCTTTGGTGATGCTGCTGATGTCTAGACACCTTTGGTGATGCTGCTGATGTCTAGACACCTTTGGTGATGCTGCTGATGTCTAGACACCTTTGGTGATGCTGCTGATGTCTAGACACCTTTGGTGATGCTGCTGATGTCTAGATACCTTTGGTGATGCTGCTGATGTCTAGATACCTTTGGTGATGCTGCTGTCTAGATTTTTTTGGTGATGCTGCTGATGTCTAGACACCTTTGGTGATGCTGCTGATGTCTCGACACCTTTGGTGATGCTGCTGAAGTCTAGACACCTTTGGTGATGCTGCTGATGTCTAGACACCTTTGGTGATGCTGCTGATGTCTAGACACCTTTGGTGATGCTGCTGATGTCTAGATACCTTTGGTGATGCTGCTGTCTAGATTTTTTTGGTGATGCTGCTGATGTCTAGACACCTTTGGTGATGCTGCTGATGTCTCGACACCTTTGGTGATGCTGCTGATGTCTAGACACCTTTGGTGATGCTGCTGATGTCTAGACACCTTTGGTGATGCTGCTGATGTCTAGACACCTTTGGTGATGCTGCTGATGTCTAGACACCTTTGGTGATGCTGCTGATGTCTAGACACCTTTGGTGATGCTGCTGATGTCCAGACAACACTGTTATTGTGGCTGATGTCAAGATAACTCTGGTGTTACTGAAGACATCTAGATAACTGTTGTGCTGCTCAAGACGTCTTGATAACTGCCATATTGCTGTTCATGTCTAGATAACTTTGGTGCTGCAGAAGACAACATATACGCCAACGCACCAGCATAAAGTACAATAGACCGCTCCTTACAAGTCAAAAATTGTCGTTTTAATATTTTAACATTGCCATCCCCCAGTAATCTCCTTCATGCCTTTGCGTCTTGCCCTCCTCAAGGACCTCCTCCAGGCGCCCTCCTCAAGGACCTCCTCCAGGCGCCCTCCTCAAGGGCCTCCTCCAGGCGCCCTCCTCAAGGACCTCCTCCAGGCGCCCTCCTCAAGGACCTCCTCCAGGCGCCCTCCTCAAGGACCTCCTCCAGGCGCCCTCCTCAAGGACCTCCTCCAGGCGCCCTCCTCAAGGACCTCCTCCAGGCGCCCTCCTCAAGGACCTCCTCCAGGCGCCCTCCTCAAGGACCTCCTCCAGGCGCCCTCCTCAAGGACCTCCTCCAGGCGCCCTCCTCAAGGACCTCCTCCAGGCGCCCTCCTCAAGGACCTCCTCCAGGCGCCCTCCTCAAGGACCTCCTCCAGGCGCCCTCCTCAAGGACCTCCTCCAGGCGCCCTCCTCAAGGACCTCCTCCAGGCGCCCTCCTCAAGGACCTCCTCCAGGCGCCCTCCTCAAGGACATCCTCCAGGTGCCTTCCTCAAGGACCTCCTCCAGGCGCCCTCCTCAAGGACCTCCTCCAGGCGCCCTCCTCAAGGAACCTCCTCCAGGCGCCCTCCTCAAGGACCTCCTCCAGGCGCCCTCCTCAAGGACCTCCTCCAGGCGCCCTCCTCAAGGACCTCCTCCAGGTGCCCTCCTCAAGGACCTCCTCCAGGTGCCTTCCTCAAGGACCTCCTCCAGGCGCCCTCCTCAAGGACCTCCTCCAGGCGCCCACCTCAAGGAACCTCCTCCAGGCGCCCTCCTCAAGGACCTCCTCCAGGTGCCCTCCTCAAGGACCTCCTCCAGGTGCCCTCCTCAAGGACCTCCTCCAGGTGCCCTCCTCAAGGACCTCCTCCAGGTGCCTTCCTCAAGGACCTCCTCCAGGCGCCCTCCTCAAGGACCTCCTCCAGGCGCCCTCCTCAAGGACCTCCTCCAGGCGCCCTCCTCAAGGACCTCCTCCAGGCGCTCTCCTCAAGGACCTCCTCCAGGCGCCCTCCTCAAGGACCTCCTCCAGGCGCCCTCCTCAAGGACCTCCTCCAGGCGCCCTCCTCAAGGAACCTCCTCCAGGTGCCCTCCTCAAGGACCTCCTCCAGGCGCCCTCCTCAAGGACCTCCTCCAGGCGCCCTCCTCAAGGAACCTCCTCCAGGCGCCCTCCTCAAGGACCTCCTCCAGGCGCCCTCCTCAAGGACCTCCTCCAGGCGCCCTCCTCAAGGACCTCCTCCAGGCGCCCTCCTCAAGGACCTCCTCCAGGCGCCCTCCTCAAGGAACCTCCTCCAGGCGCCCTCCTCAAGGACCTCCTCCAGGCGCCCTCCTCAAGGACCTCCTCCAGGCGCCCTCCTCAAGGAACCTCCTCCAGGTGCCCTCCTCAAGGACCTCCTCCAGGCGCCCTCCTCAAGGACCTCCTCCAGGCGCCCTCCTCAAGGACCTCCTCCAGGCGCCCTCCTCAAGGACCTCCTCCAGGCGCCCTCCTCAAGGACCTCCTCCAGGCGCCCTGCTCCTCCATTGTTACATTTTTGGGCCGGTGAGGCAATTTTGGTTATTGTGTGAGTTCAATCTGCAGGTCCGCCCCTGATTAAGGCTTGAGGCCTCCTCGCCACACAAGGGGACGTGAACACAAGCCCCACTGCAACAATGACAAACATTCACAAGAACACAGCTTTTATCTGCAGTGTAACGATGACAAGTCTTCGCAAGCAGTTTGCTTGCCACTCTCCTTGGTGTGCGATAAGTCACTGGAAACAGGAGACCTGCCAGAAATATGGAAGACGGCTAATGTAGTCCCATTATACACAACCGTTGACAGGTAAGAGGCACTGAACTACAGACCAGTGTCCTTAACATGTATACCATGCAATGTGACGATCGTAAGGGGAAGAATTTAGCTTATCTGGAGAGAAGGGACTGCGTGACAACCCATCAACATGGGTTCAGGGAGGGTAAATCTTGCCTCACAGGCTTATTAGAATTCTATGACCAGGTGACAAAAATTAAGCATGAAGGAGAAGGCTGGGCAGACTTCATTTTTTTGGACTGTCGGAAAGCCTTTGACATATGCACCAACCTCATATGGGGTACTAAGTAGGTGAAACAGGCAGGAGTAACTGGTGGATAAGGGAGTACCTAAGCAATAGGAAGCAGAGAGTTATAGTGAGGGGTGAGACCTCAGACTGGCGTGAAGTCACCAGTGGAGTCCCACAGGGCTCTGTACTTGGACTTATCCTGTTTCTGATATACGTAAATGATCTCCCAGAGGGTATAGACTCATTCCTCTCAATGTTTGCTGACGACGCCAAAATTATGAGAAGGATTAAGACAGAGGAGGACAGCTTGAGGCTTCATGATGACCTGGACAAACTGAATGAATGGTCCAACAAATGGTTGTTAGAGTTTAACCTGAGCAAATGTAAACTAATGATGACAGGTAAAGGGAGCAGGAGGCCTGAAACAAGATACCATTTGGGAGATGAAATCTTTCAAGATACAAGGAGAGAAGAAGACCCGGGGTTGATATCCGGCCAGACCTGTCCCCTGAAAAAAATATCTAGAGGATATCATCAGCGATGTATACCAGACTGGCCAACATAAGAACTGGCATCAGAAACTTGTATAAGGAATCGTTTAGAACCTTGTATACCACATATATCAGACCAATCCTGAAGTATGCAACTCCAGCTTGGAGTCTGACGCACAAGACTAAATTAGAGAAGATTCAACGATATGCCAACAGACTCGTACCCGAGCTGAGGGGTATGAGCTACGAGGAGAGCACTATACATGGTACAGGAACCATGAGTGAGGTACAGGAACCGAGTGAGGTACAGGAACTATACCTCACTTTGCTTGAAGACAGAAGAGTTGGGGAGACATGATCACTACATAAAAGAATCTCGGAGCAATTGATAGGGTAAATAAAAACAGTTTATTTACACAAGTGGAACCATAGTTCCCAAATAAGCCACAGAGACATTAGAAAGAACTTTTGCAGTGTCAGAGTAGTTAACAGATGGAATGCATTAGGCAGTGATGTGATGGAGGCTGACTCTACACACAGTCTCAAATATAGATATGATAGAGCCCAGTAGGCTCAGGAATCTGTACACCAGTTGATTGACGGTTGAGAGGCGGGACCAAAGAGCCAGAGCTCAACCCCCACAAGCACAATAAGATGAGTACAAGAACACAGCTTCCTTCTGCAGTGCAACAACGACGAGTGTTCACTCTACATTGTTCACCGTTTATATATAATCATTCACAATGAAACATCATTGTTTTCTGAGTCCTTCTGTAAAGACCCCATTGTTACTTGTGGGGTAACCTGACCCCATTGTTACTTGTGAGGTAACCTGACCCCATTGTTACTTGTGAGGTAACCTGACCCCATTGTTACTTGTGGGGTAACCTGACCCCATTGTTACTTGTGAGGTAACCTGACCCCATTGTTACTTGTGGGGTAACCTGACCCCATTGTTACTTGTGAGGTAACCTGACCCCATTGTTACTTGTGGGGTAACCTGACCCCATTGTTGCTTGTGGGGTAACCTGACCCCATTGTTACTTGTGAGGTAACCTGACCCCATTGTTACTTGTGAGGTAACCTGACCCCATTGTTACTTGTGGGGTAACCTGACCCAATTGTTACTTGTGAGGTAACCTGACCCCATTGTTACTTGTGGGGTAACCTGAGCCCATTGTTACTTGTGGGGTAACCTGACCCCATTGTTACTTGTGAGGTAACCTGACCCCATTGTTACTTGTGGGGTAACCTGACCCCATTGTTACTTGTGGGGTAACCTGACCCCATTGTTACTTGTGGGGTAACCTGACCCCATTGTTACTTGTGAGGTAACCTGACCCCATTGTTACTTGTCTACCCTTGGCCACCCAGTACCACTCAACCAGGACCTTGGCCACCCAGTACCAGTCAACCAGGACCTTGGCCACCCAGTACCAGTCAACCAGGACCTTGGCCACCCAGTGCCAGTCAACCAGGACCTTGGACACCCAGTGTCAGTCAACCAGGACCTTGGCCACCCAGTGCCAGTCAACCAGGACCTTGGCCACCCAGTACCAGTCAACCAGGACCTTGGCCACCCAGTGTCAGTCATCCAGGACCTTGGGCACCCAGTGCCAGTGAACCAGGACCTTGGTCACCCAGTACCAGTCAACCAGGACCTTGGCCACCCAGTGTCAGTCATCCAGGACCTTGGGCACCCAGTGCCAGTGAACCAGGACCTTGGCCACCCAGTACCAGTCAACTAGGACCTTGGCCACCCAGTGCCAGTCAACCAGGACCTTGGGCACCCAGTGCCAGTCAACCAGGACCTTGGCCACCCAGTACCAGTCAACCAGTACCGTGGCCACCCAGTGCCAGTCAACCAGTACCGTGGCCACCCAGTACCAGTCAACCAGGACCTTGGGCACCCAGTGCCAGTGTCAGTCAACCAGGACCTTGGGCACTCAGTACCAGTCAACCAGGACCTGGGCCACCCAGTGCCATTCAACCAGTACCGTGGCCACCCAGTGCCAGTCAACCAGGACCGTGGCCACCCAGTACCAGTCAACCAGGACCTTGGCCACCCAGTACCAGTCAACCAGGACCTTGGCCACCCAGTACCAGTCAACCAGGACCTTGGCCACCCAGTACCAGTCAACCAGTACATTGGCTACCCAGTGCCAGTCAACCAGTACCTTGGCCACCCAGTGCCAGTCAACCAGTACCTTGGCCACCCAGTGCCAGTCAACCAGTACCTTGGCCACCCGGTGCCAGTCAACCAGGACCTTGGCCACCCGGTGCCAGTTAACCAGGACCTTGGCCACCCGGTGTCAGTCAACCAGGACCTTGGCCACCCAGTGCCAGTCAACCAGGACCTTGGCCACCCAGTGCCAGTCAACCAGTACCTTGGCCACCCAGTGCCAGTCAACCAGTACCTTGGCCACCCGGTGCCAGTCAACCAGGACCTTGGCCACCCGGTGCCAGTTAACCAGGACCTTGGCCACCCGGTGCCAGTCAACCAGGACCTTGGCCACTAGTACCAGTCAACCAGTACCTTGGCCACCCAGTGCCAGTCAACCAGGACCTTGGCCACTAGTACCAGTCAACCAGGACCTTGGCCACCCAGTGCCAGTCAACCAGTACCTTGGCCACTAGTACCAGTCAACCAGTACCTTGGCCACCCAGTGCCAGTCAACCAGTACCTTGGCCACTAGTACCAGTCAACCAGTACCTTGGCCACCCAGTGCCAGTCAACCAGTACCTTGGCCACTAGTACCAGTCAACCAGGACCTTGGCCACCCAGTGCCAGTCAACCAGTACCTTGGCCACTAGTACCAGTCAACCAGGACCTTGGCCACCCAGTGCCAGTCAACCAGTACCTTGGCCACCCGGTGCCAGTCAACCAGGACCTTGGCCACCCGGTGCCAGTTAACCAGGACCTTGGCCACCCGGTGTCAGTCAACCAGGACCTTGGCCACCCAGTGCCAGTCAACCAGGACCTTGGCCACCCAGTGCCAGTCAACCAGTACCTTGGCCACCCAGTGCCAGTCAACCAGTACCTTGGCCACCCGGTGCCAGTCAACCAGGACCTTGGCCACCCGGTGCCAGTTAACCAGGACCTTGGCCACCCGGTGCCAGTCAACCAGTACCTTGGCCACTAGTACCAGTCAACCAGTACCTTGGCCACCCAGTGCCAGTCAACCAGTACCTTGGCCACTAGTACCAGTCAACCAGGACCTTGGCCACCCAGTGCCAGTCAACCAGTACCTTGGCCACTAGTACCAGTCAACCAGGACCTTGGCCACCCAGTGCCAGTCAACCAGTACCTTGGCCACTAGTACCAGTCAACCAGGACCTTGGCCACCCAGTGCCAGTCAACCAGTACCTTGGCCACCCAGTGCCAGTCAACCAGGACCTTGGCCACTAGTACCAGTCAACCAGTACCTTGGCCACTAGTACCAGTCAACCAGTACCTTGGACACCCAGTAACCGGGCCAGATCTGAATTAACTTCTATTGTTTAGCTACAACAGGTCGTTATGTACTGTGATGTATGATGATCACCAGAGTTGCGGCTTGCTGTAACCTTCAGTCCAACTCCTCGGACCTGAAGCGTTTGATCTCCTACCTGTCACGACACGAGAACCTTGTACCTTAATACCAGCCAATTCACTAGAGACTTAAAGAACGCCGCCACCACCTGACTTAATTCCTTTACTGATAAATCCCCCTAATGACGGTGAAGCAGGAAACTGTCAATTAGCCCTTGATCCCTGAATGTGGATCACCAATTATCCGAAAGGAGAGATGAAATTTACTTTAAATGTGTAGATTAACTCGAGAAAAGGGCTTATATTGAAAATAAAATAAGGGATGCTTGTACAGTTAACAGGATTTTTTTTTTTTAATTTTGCTCCGAGGGGCGAGTTTATTGGGCAGCGCCACTCATCTTGTGAGTGGACACACCGCCATAGCAGCATGTACAACACTCCCCAATAGGAAGAAAACCCGCTGGGTTGTTCATCCTGTCACTTGAACCCAGACACAGCTGGGACTTGCTTAACTGTCTCAAGTGAACAGCTTCTCAAACAAGAAGATTAACATCTATCAACCCTTAAAAGCTTACGTTATCTTGCGGACGCATAATGGGGGAATCTTTTAAGAACAGTTATCAATATTTGACAAATAGTTCTCAGGAGTCTATTCGATAATCAGGGGCGTGAATAAACCTTACCGAAACAAACGAATATAACATGCACACTGGGGAACATATCAGAAAACACCATAAATTCTTAACAAGATTTATTAAAACATAAATTATTATCATGGAACAAATGAACACTCCCTGCTGAATTTATTCATAATGAAATTCTTGCTAAAGTACAGGGAATGATTAATGAATTTAAAAGGAACTCAACCCACTCGTAATCACTTTATGCCAAGCCAGATGTTCAGCCAGGCCCTCTGGAGGGTAGATGCTGACCTCAGACGGCCGCTCCTCACACTGCTCTAATACTCACTCTGACCTCTGTGAAGCTGACCTGGGCTAGTTGACAAACCTCACTAACAAGCTTAATTATCAAGGGTAACTCAGTGTACTGGTCACTTACGATAACCAGTATATTCCTATTTCAAAACTGATGACAAATTACATAGGTACTAGAGTCAGGTTGATTATTAATTATATTATTGAATGATACTCTGAATTTATAATTTCCATGAAGTAACAGACAAGATGATCAGTACATATTTTCCACCTCGTGGATGTTCTCATCCTAAGATTCGTCTGTACTTGACGACGAGTGAACTCTTTACTTTGAATTGTCGGTAAATTAACAGTTACTTAACAAGAGACGTTAATAATTACCATTACTCTTACTAACTGAATTTCTCTAAACCTGATGAATTAATTCAAGGGAAGGTTGTAGCACTCGTGCCTGCCTCACTCCCCTGCTAGTCTCTCGAGACACCCTTATCTTGAGACCCTTTCTGGGAAATCGGGTACAAACTCCCCTGAAACTCCATTACCTAGATTATCCCTGTCTACAATACTATACAAGGTCTCTAAGCTTCTGAAACAGCTTAGACTGTTACAGCCCTCTTGCCCAAATGTTTAGGAAACATTGTTATTAATCTAAAACACGATGATTATTATCCTAATACTTTACATTACAAAGAAAAATTTAACCAAATGCCTAAAATAAAAGTCTACCGTTCCTTAAAATCACTACAATTAGTAGTTTGTATAAAATAAACATTTAAAAACATGCAGATCTCGGTATTTGAATCTCGACTGTCAGGTTGACAGTCCAACAGTTACCAGTCAGGTGGACGAGGGGAGGGTGGACGAGGGGGAGGGTGGACGAGGGGAGGGTGGACGAGGGGAGGGTGGACGAGGGGGAGGGTGGACGAGGGGGAGGGTAGACGAGGGGAGGGTGGACGAGGGGAGGGTGGACGAGGGGAGGGTGGACGAGGGGGAGGGTGGACGAGGGGAGGGTGGACGAGGGGAGGGTGGAAGAGGGGGAGGGTGGACGAGGGGAGGGTGGACGAGGGGGAGGGTGGACGAGGGGAGGGTGGACGAGGGGAGGGTGGACGAGGGGGAGGGTGGACGAGGGGAGGGTGGACGAGGGGAGGGTGGACGAGGGGGAGGGTGGACGAGGGGGAGGGTAGACGAGGGGAGGGTGGACGAGGGGAGGGTGGACGAGGGGAGGGTGGACGAGGGGGAGGGTGGACGAGGGGAGGGTGGACGAGGGGAGGGTGGACGAGGGGGAGGGTGGACAAGGGGAGGGTGGACGAGGGGAGGGTGGACGAGGGGGAGGGTGGACGAGGGGAGGGTGGACGAGGGGGAGGGTGGACGAGGGGAGGGTGGACGAGGGGAGGGTGGACGAGGGGGAGGGTGGACGAGGGGAGGGTGGACGAGGGGGAGGGTGGACGAGGGGGAGGGTGGACGAGGGGAGGGTGGACGAGGGGAAGGGTGGACGAGGGGAGGGTGGACGAGGGGGAGGGTGGACGAGGGGAGGGTGGACGAGGGGGAGGGTGGACGAGGGGAGGGTGGACGAGGGGAGGGTGGACGAGGGGGAGGGTGGACGAGGGGGAGGGTGGACGAGGGGAGGGTGGACGAGAGGAGGGTGGACGAGGGGAGGGTGGACGAGGGGGAGGGTGGACGAGGGGAGGGTGGACGAGGGGGAGGGTGGACGAGGGGAGGGTGGACGAGGGGGAGGGTGGACGAGGGGGAGGGTTGACGAGGGAAGGGTGGACGAGGGGGAGGGTGGACGAGGGGAGGGTGGACGAGGGGAGGGTGGACGAGGGGGAGGGTGGACGAGGGGGAGGGTGGACGAGGAGGAGGGTGGACGAGGGGGAGGGTGGACGAGGGGAGGGTGGACGAGGGGAGGAAAGACGAGGGGAGGGTGGACGAGGGGGAGGGTGGACGAGGGGAGGGTGTGGACGAGGGGGAGGGTGGACGAGGGGAGGGTGGACGAGGGGAGGGAAGACGAGGGGGAGGGTGGACGAGGGGAGGGTGGACGAGGGGAGGGAAGACGAGGGGAGGGTGGACGAGGGGGAGGGTGGACGAGGGGGAGGGTTGACGAGGGAAGGGTGGACGAGGGGGAGGGTGGACGAGGGGAGGGTGGACGAGGGGAGGGTGGACGAGGGGGAGGGTGGACGAGGGGGAGGGTGGACGAGGAGGAGGGTGGACGAGGGGGAGGGTGGACGAGGGGAGGGTGGACGAGGGGAGGAAAGACGAGGGGAGGGTGGACGAGGGGGAGGGTGGACGAGGGGAGGGTGTGGACGAGGGGGAGGGTGGACGAGGGGAGGGTGGACGAGGGGAGGGAAGACGAGGGGGAGGGTGGACGAGGGGAGGGTGGACGAGGGGAGGGAAGACGAGGGGAGGGTGGACGAGGGGGAGGGTGGACGAGGGGAGGGTGGACGAGGGGGAGGGTGGACGAGGGGGAGGGTTGACGAGGGAAGGGTGGACGAGGGGGAGGATGGACGAGGGGAGGGTGGACGAGGGGAGGGTGGACGAGGGGAGGGTGGACGAGGGGGAGGGTGGACGAGGGGGAGGGTGGACGAGGAGGAGGGTGGACGAGGGGGAGGGTGGACGAGGGGAGAGTGGACGAGGGAAGGGTGGACGAGGGGAGGGTGGACGAGGGGGAGGGTGGACGAGGGGGAGGGTGGACGAGGGGAGGGTGTGGACGAGGGGGAGGGTGGACGAGGGGAGGGTGGACGAGGGGAGGGTGGACGAGGGGAGGGTGGACGAGGGGGAGGGTGGACGAGGGGGAGGGTGGACGAGGGGAGGGTGGACGAGGGGAGGGTGGACGAGGGGGAGGGTGGACGAGGGGAGGGTGGACGAGGGGAGGGTGGACGAGGGGGAGGGTGGACGAGGGGAGGGTGGACGAGGGGAGGGTGGACGAGGGGAGGGTGGACGAGGGGGAGGGTGGACGAGGGGGAGGGTGGACGAGGGGGAGGGTAGGACGAGGGGAGGGTGGACGAGGGGAGGGTGGACGAGGGGAGGGTGGACGAGGGGAGGGTGGACGAGGGGAGGGTGGACGAGGGGAGGGTGGACGAGGGGGAGGGTGGACGAGGGGAGGGTGGACGAGGGGAGGGTGGACGAGGGGGAGGGTGGACGAGGGGAGGGTGGACGAGGGGGAGGGTGGACGAGGGGAGGGTGGACGAGGGGAGGGTGGACGAGGGGGAGGGTGGACGAGGGGAGGGTGGACGAGGGGGAGGGTGGACGAGGGGGAGGGTGGACGAGGGGAGGGTGGACGAGGGGAGGGTGGACGAGGGGAGGGTGGACGAGGGGGAGGGTGGACGAGGGGAGGGTGGACGAGGGGGAGGGTGGACGAGGGGAGGGTGGACGAGGGGAGGGTGGACGAGGGGGAGGGTGGACGAGGGGGAGGGTGGACGAGGGGAGGGTGGACGAGAGGGAGGGTGGACGAGGGGAGGGTGGACGAGGGGGAGGGTGGACGAGGGGAGGGTGGACGAGGGGGAGGGTGGACGAGGGGAGGGTGGACGAGGGGGAGGGTGGACGAGGGGGAGGGTTGACGAGGGAAGGGTGGACGAGGGGGAGGGTGGACGAGGGGAGGGTGGACGAGGGGAGGGTGGACGAGGGGGAGGGTGGACGAGGGGAGGGTGGACGAGGAGGAGGGTGGACGAGGGGGAGGGTGGACGAGGGGAGGGTGGACGAGGGGAGGAAAGACGAGGGGAGGGTGGACGAGGGGGAGGGTGGACGAGGGAGGGTGTGGACGAGGGGGAGGGTGGACGAGGGGAGGGTGGACGAGGGGAGGGAAGACGAGGGGGAGGGTGGACGAGGGGAGGGTGGACGAGGGGAGGGAAGACGAGGGGAGGGTGGACGAGGGGGAGGGTGGACGAGGGGGAGGGTTGACGAGGGAAGGGTGGACGAGGGGAGGGTGGACGAGGGGAGGGTGGACGAGGGGAGGGTGGACGAGGGGGAGGGTGGACGAGGGGGAGGGTGGACGAGGAGGAGGGTGGACGAGGGGGAGGGTGGACGAGGGGAGGGTGGACGAGGGGAGGAAAGACGAGGGGAGGGTGGACGAGGGGAGGGTGGACGAGGGGAGGGTGTGGACGAGGGGGAGGGTGGACGAGGGGAGGGTGGACGAGGGGAGGGAAGACGAGGGGGAGGGGTGGACGAGGGGAGGGTGGACGAGGGGAGGGAGACGAGGGGAGGGTGGACGAGGGGGAGGGTGGACGAGGGGAGGGTGGACGAGGGGAGGGTGGACGAGGGGGAGGGTTGACGAGGGAAGGGTGGACGAGGGGGAGGGATGGACGAGGGGAGGGTGGACGAGGGGAGGGTGGACGAGGGGAGGGTGGACGAGGGGAGGGTGGACGAGGGGGAGGGTGGACGAGGAGGAGGGTGGACGAGGGGAGGGTGGACGAGGGGAGAGTGGACGAGGGAAGGGTGGACGAGGGGAGGGTGGACGAGGGGAGGGTGGACGAGGGGGAGGGTGGACGAGGGGAGGGTGTGGACGAGGGGGAGGGTGGACGAGGGGAGGGTGGACGAGGGGAGGGTGGACGAGGGGAGGGTGGACGAGGGGGAGGGTGGACGAGGGGAGGGTGGACGAGGGGAGGGTGGGCGAGGGGAGGGTGGACGAGGGGGAGGGTGGACGAGGGGAGGGTGGACGAGGGGAGGGTGGACGAGGGGGAGGGTGGACGAGGGGAGGGTGGACGAGGGGAGGGTGGACGAGGGGAGGGTGGACGAGGGGGAGGGTGGACGAGGGGGAGGGTGGACGAGGGGAGGGTGGACGAGGGGGAGGGTGGACGAGGGGGAGGGTGGTACGAGGGGAGGGTGGACGAGGGGAGGGTGGACGAGGGGAGGGAAGACGAGGGGGAGGGTGGACGAGGGGAGGGTGGACGAGGGGAGGGAGGACGAGGGGAGGGTGGACGAGGGGGAGGGTGGACGAGGGGAGGGTGACGAGGGAAGGGTGGACGAGGGGGAGGGTGGACGAGGAGGAGGGTGGACGAGGGGGAGGGTGGACGAGGGGAGGGTGGACGAGGGGAGGGTGGACGAGGGGAGGGTGGACGAGGGGGAGGGTGGACGAGGGGAGGGTGGACGAGGGGAGGGTGGACGTGGAGGAGGGTGGACGAGGGGGAGGGTGGACGAGGGGGAGGGTGGACGAGGGGGAGGGTGGACGAGGGGGAGGGTGGACGAGGGGAGGGTGGACGAGGGGGAGGGTGGACGAGGGGAGGGTGGACGAGGGGAGGGTGGACGAGGGGAGGGTGGACGAGGGGGAGGGTGGACGAGGAGGAGGGTGGACGAGGGGGAGGGTGGACGAGGAGGAGGGTGGACGAGGGGGAGGGTGGACGAGGGGGAGGGTGGACGAGGAGGAGGGTGGACGAGGAGGAGGGTGGACGAGGAGAGGGTGGACGAGGGGGAGGGTGGACGAGGAGGAGGGTGGACGAGGGGGAGGGTGGACGAGGGAGGGTGGACGAGGGGGAGGGTGGACGAGGGGAGGGTGGACGAGGGGGAGGGTGGACGAGGAGGAGGGTGGACGAGGGGGAGGGTGGACGAGGAGGAGGGTGGACGAGGGGGAGGGTGGACGAGGGGGAGGGTGGACGAGGGGGAGGGTGGACGAGGGGAGGGTGGACGAGGGGAGGGTGGACGAGGGGGAGGGTGGACGAGGGGAGGGTGGACGAGGGGGAGGGTGGACGAGGAGGAGGGTGGACGAGGGGGAGGGTGGACGAGGGGAGGGGTGGACGAGGGGGAGGGTGGACGAGGGGAGGGTGGACGAGGGGAGGGTGGACGAGGGGGAGGGTGGACGAGGGGAGGGTGGACGAGGGGAGGGTGGACGAGGGGGAGGGTGGACGAGGAGGAGGGTGGACGAGGGGGAGGGTGGACGAGGAGGAGGGTGGACGAGGGGGAGGGTGGACGAGGGGAGGGTGGACGAGGGGAGGGTGGACGAGGAGGAGGGTGGACGAGGGGGAGGGTGGACGAGGGGGAGGGTGGACGAGGGGGAGGGTGGACGAGGGGGAGGGTGGACGAGGAGGAGGGTGGACGAGGGGGAGGGTGGACGAGGAGGAGGGTGGACGAGGAGGAGGGTGGACGAGGGGGAGGGTGGACGAGGGGAGGGTGGACGAGGGGAGGGTGGACGAGGGGAGGGTGGACGAGGGGGAGGGTGGACGAGGGAGGAGGGTGGACGAGGGGGAGGGTGGACGAGGGGGAGGGTGGACGAGGGGGAGGGTGGACGAGGGGGAGGGTGGACGAGGAGGAGGGTGGACGAGGAGGAGGGTGGACGAGGAGGAGGGTGGACGAGGGGGAGGGTGGACGAGGAGGAGGGTGGACGAGGGGGAGGGTGGACGAGGGAGGGTGGACGAGGGGGAGGGTGGACGAGGGGGAGGGTGGACGAGGGGGAGGGTGGACGAGGAGGAGGGTGGACGAGGGGGAGGGTGGACGAGGAGGAGGGTGGACGAGGGGGAGGGTGGACGAGGGGAGGGTGGACGAGGGGGAGGGTGGACGAGGGGAGGGTGGACGAGGGGAGGGTGTGGACGAGGGGGAGGGTGGACGAGGGGAGGGTGGACGAGGGGGAGGGTGGACGAGGAGGAGGGTGGACGAGGGGGAGGGTGGACGAGGGGAGGGGTGGACGAGGGGGAGGGTGGACGAGGGGAGGGTGGACGAGGGGAGGGTGGACGAGGAGGAGGGTGGACGAGGGGGGAGGGTGGACGAGGGGAGGGTGGACGAGGGGGTGGGTGGACGAGGGGGAGGGTGGACGAGGGGGAGGGTGGACGAGGAGGAGGGTGGACGAGGGGGAGGGTGGACGAGGAGGAGGGTGGACGAGGGGGAGGGTGGACGAGGGGAGGGTGGACGAGGAGGAGGGTGGACGAGGGGGAGGGTGGACGAGGGGAGGGTGGACGAGGGGGAGGGTGGACGAGGGGGAGGGTGGACGAGGAGGAGGGTGGACGAGGGGGAGGGTGGACGAGGAGGAGGGTGGACGAGGAGGAGGGTGGACGAGGGGAGGGTGGACGAGGGGAGGGTGGACGAGGGGAGGGTCGACGAGGGGGAGGGTGGACGAGGGGGAGGGTGGACGAGGGGAGGGTGGACGAGGGGGAGGGTGGACGAGGGGGAGGGTGGACGAGGGGAGGGTGTGTTACGAGGGGGAGGGTGGACGAGGGGAGGGTGGACGAGGGGAGGGAAGACGAGGGGGAGGGTGGACGAGGGGAGGGTGGACGAGGGGAGGGAGGACGAGGGGAGGGTGGACGAGGGGGAGGGTGGACGAGGGGAGGGTTGACGAGGGAAGGGTGGACGAGGGGGAGGGTGGACGAGGAGGAGGGTGGACGAGGGGGAGGGTGGACGAGGGGAGGGTGGACGAGGGGAGGGTGGACGAGGGGAGGGTGGACGAGGGGGAGGGTGGACGAGGGGAGGGTGGACGAGGGGGAGGGTGGACGTGGAGGAGGGTGGACGAGGGGAGGGTGGACGAGGGGGAGGGTGGACGAGGGGGAGGGTGGACGAGGGG
Source organism: Procambarus clarkii (assembly GCF_040958095.1). NCBI lineage: Eukaryota > Metazoa > Arthropoda > Malacostraca > Decapoda > Cambaridae > Procambarus > Procambarus clarkii. Next base: position 54,413,076 of record NC_091152.1, on the reverse strand, counting down.
GAGGGTGGACGAGGAGGAGGGTGGACGAGGGGGAGGGTGGACGAGGGGAGGGTGGACGAGGGGAGGGTGGACGAGGGGAGGGTGGACGAGGGGGAGGGTGGACGAGGAGGAGGGTTGACGAGGGGGAGGGTGGACGAGGAGGAGGGTGGACGAGGGGGAGGGTGGACGAGGGGAGGGTGGACGAGGAGGAGGGTGGACGAGGAGGAGGGTGGACGAGGAGGAGGGTGGACGAGGGGGAGGGTGGACGAGGAGGAGGGTGGACGAGGGGGAGGGTGGACGAGGAGGGTGGACGAGGGGGAGGGTGGACGAGGGGGAGGGTGGACGAGGGGGAGGGTGGACGAGGAGGAGGGTGGACGAGGGGGAGGGTGGACGAGGAGGAGGGTGGACGAGGGGGAGGGTGGACGAGGGGGAGGGTGGACGAGGGGGAGGGTGGACGAGGGGAGGGTGGACGAGGGGAGGGTGTGGACGAGGGGGAGGGTGGACGAGGGGAGGGTGGACGAGGGGGAGGGTGGACGAGGAGGAGGGTGGACGAGGGGGAGGGTGGACGAGGGGAGGGGTGGACGAGGGGGAGGGTGGACGAGGGGAGGGTGGACGAGGAGGAGGGTGGACGAGGGGGGAGGGTGGACGAGGGGAGGGTGGACGAGGGGGAGGGTGGACGAGGGGGAGGGTGGACGAGGAGGAGGGTGGACGAGGGGGAGGGTGGACGAGGAGGAGGGTGGACGAGGGGGAGGGTGGACGAGGGGAGGGTGGACGAGGGGAGGGTGGACGAGGAGGAGGGTGGACGAGGGGGAGGGTGGACGAGGGGGAGGGTGGACGAGGGGGAGGGTGGACGAGGGGGAGGGTGGACGAGGAGGAGGGTGGACGAGGGGGAGGGTGGACGAGGAGGAGGGTGGACGAGGAGGAGGGTGGACGAGGGGGAGGGTGGACGAGGGGAGGGTGGACGAGGGGAGGGTGGACGAGGGGAGGGTGGACGAGGGGGAGGGTGGACGAGGAGGAGGGTGGACGAGGGGGAGGGTGGACGAGGGGGAGGGTGGACGAGGGGGAGGGTGGACGAGGGGGAGGGTGGACGAGGAGGAGGGTGGACGAGGAGGAGGGTGGACGAGGAGGAGGGTGGACGAGGGGGAGGGTGGACGAGGAGGAGGGTGGACGAGGGGGAGGGTGGACGAGGGAGGGTGGACGAGGGGGAGGGTGGACGAGGGGGAGGGTGGACGAGGGGGAGGGTGGACGAGGAGGAGGGTGGACGAGGGGGAGGGTGGACGAGGAGGAGGGTGGACGAGGGGGAGGGTGGACGAGGGGGAGGGTGGACGAGGGGGAGGGTGGACGAGGGGAGGGTGGACGAGGGGAGGGTGTGGACGAGGGGGAGGGTGGACGAGGGGAGGGTGGACGAGGGGGAGGGTGGACGAGGAGGAGGGTGGACGAGGGGGAGGGTGGACGAGGGGAGGGGTGGACGAGGGGGAGGGTGGACGAGGGGAGGGTGGACGAGGGGAGGGTGGACGAGGAGGAGGGTGGACGAGGGGGGAGGGTGGACGAGGGGAGGGTGGACGAGGGGGTGGGTGGACGAGGGGGAGGGTGGACGAGGGGGAGGGTGGACGAGGAGGAGGGTGGACGAGGGGGAGGGTGGACGAGGAGGAGGGTGGACGAGGGGGAGGGTGGACGAGGGGAGGGTGGACGAGGAGGAGGGTGGACGAGGGGGAGGGTGGACGAGGGGGAGGGTGGACGAGGGGGAGGGTGGACGAGGGGGAGGGTGGACGAGGAGGAGGGTGGACGAGGGGGAGGGTGGACGAGGAGGAGGGTGGACGAGGAGGAGGGTGGACGAGGGGGAGGGTGGACGAGGGGGAGGGTGGACGAGGAGGAGGGTGGACGAGGGGGAGGGTGGACGAGGGGAGGGTGGACGAGGGGGAGGGTGGACGAGGCGGAGGGTGTACGAGGGGGAGGGTGGACGAGGGGAGGGTGGACGAGGGAAGGGTGGACAAGGGGAGGGTGTGGACGAGGGGGAGGGTGTGGACGAGGGGGAGGGTGTGGACGAGGGGGAGGGTGGACGAGGGGAGGGTGGACGAGGGGAGGGTGGACGAGGGGGAGGGTGGACGAGGGGAGGGTGGACGAGGGGAGGGGTGGACGAGGGGAGGGTGGACGAGGGGCGGGTGGCCGAGGGGAGGGTGGCCGAGGGGAGGGTGGACGAGGGGGAGGGTGGACGAGGGGAGGGTGGTGGACGAGGGGGAGGGTGGACGAGGGGAGGGTGGACGAGGGGAGGGTGGACGAGGGGGAGGGTGGACGAGGGGGAGGGTGGACGAGGGGAGGGTGGACGAGGGGGAGGGTAGACGAGGGGAGGGTGGACGAGGGGGAGGGTGGACGAGGGGGAGGGTGGACGAGGGGGAGGGTGGACGAGGGGAGGGTGGACGAGGGGGAGGGTGGACGAGGGGAGGGTGGACGAGGGGAGGGAGGACGAGGGGAGGGTGGCCAGCGCACCAACAATACTCATATTAACAGTTCAGACAACATCACAATAATTCCGATAAAACCTGTTATCAACTTGAGGACCCAACTTGAGGCCGCCTGTCACAGATAACTGTACCTCAGATGTCCTGTCATGTGAGTTGTGGGAGCGTGTCTCCCGGGGTTGTGGCTCCCGCTTAACAACTCTGCCACAATACATGATGGCCACTATTGTAGCACAATACATGAAGGGCACTATTGTAGCACAATACATGAAGGACACTATTGTAGCACAATACATGAAGGACACTATTGTAGCACAATACATGAAGGGCACTATTGTAGCACAGCACATGAAGGGCACTATTGTAGCACAATACATGAAGGGCACTATTGTAGCACAATACATGAAGGGCACTATTGTAGCACAGCACATGAAGGGCACTATTGTAGCACAATACATGAAGGGCAGTATTGTAGCACAATACATGAAGGCCACTATTGTAGCACAATACATGAAGGGCACTATTGTAGCACAATACATGAAGGACACTATTGTAGCACAATACATGAAGGACACTATTGTAGCACAATACATGAAGGGCACTATTGTAGCACAGCACATGAAGGGCACTATTGTAGCACAATACATGAAGGGCACTATTGTAGCACAATACATGAAGGGCACTATTGTAGCACAGCACATGAAGGGCACTATTGTAGCACAATACATGAAGGGCACTATTGTAGCACAATACATGAAGGCCACTATTGTAGCACAATACATGAAGGGCACTATTGTAGCACAATACATGAAGGCCACTATTGTAGCACAATACATGAAGGGCAGTATTGTAGCACAATACATGATGGCCACTATTGTAGCACAATACATGAAGGGCACTATTGTAGCACAATACATGATGGCCACTATTGTAGCACAATACATGAAGGGCACTATTGTAGCACAGCACATGAAGGGCACTATTGTAGCACAATACATGAAGGGCAGTATTGTAGCACAATACATGAAGGCCACTATTGTAGCACAATACATGAAGGGCACTATTGTAGCACAATACATGAAGGACACTATTGTAGCACAATACATGAAGGACACTATTGTAGCACAATACATGAAGGGCACTATTGTAGCACAGCACATGAAGGGCACTATTGTAGCACAATACATGAAGGGCACTATTGTAGCACAATACATGAAGGGCACTATTGTAGCACAGCACATGAAGGGCACTATTGTAGCACAATACATGAAGGGCACTATTGTAGCACAATACATGAAGGCCACTATTGTAGCACAATACATGAAGGGCACTATTGTAGCACAATACATGAAGGCCACTATTGTAGCACAATACATGAAGGGCAGTATTGTAGCACAATACATGATGGCCACTATTGTAGCACAATACATGAAGGGCACTATTGTAGCACAATACATGATGGCCACTATTGTAGCACAATACATGAAGGGCACTATTGTAGCACAATACATGAAGGGCACTATTGTAGCACAATACATGAAGGGCACTATTGTAGCACAATACATGAAGGCCACTATTGTAGCACAATACATGAAGGGCAGTATTGTAGCACAATACATGATGGCCACTATTGTAGCACAATACATGAAGGGCACTATTGTAGCACAATACATGAAGGCCACTATTGTAGCACAATACATGAAGGCCACTATTGTAGCACAATACATGAAGGGCAGTATTGTAGCACAATACATGAAGGGCAGTATTGTAGCACAATACATGAAGGGCACTATTGTAGCACAATACATGAAGGTCACTATTGTAGCACAATACATGAAGGGCACTATTGTAGCACAATACATGAAGGGCACTATTGTAGCACAATACATGAAGGCCACTATTGTAGCACAATACATGAAGGGCACTATTGTAGCACAATACATGAAGGGCACTATTGTAGCACAATACATGAAGGGCACTATTGTAGCACAATACACGATGGCCACTATTGTAGCACAATACATGAAGGGCACTATTGTAGCACAATACATGATGGCCACTATTGTAGCACAATACATGATGGCCACTATTGTAGCACAATACATGAAGGGCACTATTGTAGCACAATACATGATGGCCACTATTGTAGCACAATACATGAAGGCAACTATTGTAGCACAATACATGAAGGCCACTATTGTAGCACAATACATGAAGGGCAGTATTGTAGCACAATACATGAAGGCCACTATTGTAGCACAATACATGAAGGCCACTATTGTAGCACAATACATGAAGGGCAGTATTGTAGCACAATACATGAAGGGCAGTATTGTAGCACAATACATGATGGGCACTATTGTAGCACAATACATGATGGGCACTATTGTAGCACAATACATGAAGGGCACTATTGTAGCACAATACATGATGGCCACTATTGTAGCACAATACATGAAGGCCACTATTGTAGCACAATACATGATGGCCACTATTGTAGCACAATACATGAAGGGCACTATTGTAGCACAATACATGAAGGGCACTATTGTAGCACAATACATGAAGGGCACTATTGTAGCACAATACATGATGGCTGTATCACAACACAGGGAGGAGGTATCCTAGATGTATCCTGGATACATGCACCGTAGCAATACCCGGATGGTTGGATGGTTATAAACTCACAGGTAGGGAAGATCGTCTAAACAAAAATGTGGACACTTGGTCTGCGTTGATATGAAGGTAGGGCAACGAGGCTGTTGTGGTTGGGTCGGTGCACTGATGTTGCAGACATGAACCGTGATGGTCTGGCAGCGTGTGTAAATCCCTGGAGCAATTCTCTGGGGCCAAACATAATTTTCCATTAATATTTATCTCCGGCCAATTACCTTGGCTGGTGAGAGCTTGTCCTCAGAGAGAAACTGCCTTGTAACTTCTGCTTGAAGTTAGTAGTTGACTGTATTGCTGAACCTGTAGCCGACAGTATTGCTCTAGCTGTATTGTAGTGCTGTAATTGAAACATATTCAACAGACCTGAGAGTTCCCTAGCATCCACTACTTGAAATTGTCTTTGGTTTTCGTCCAAGAAACAAATACAAATAGTAGGTATTTTTTGTAATATTTTCTATGCCAGGATCATGTTTGGTTTCGTAATCCTGGGACCTGCTGCTCACCTCAGGGACCACTGCTCTAACTCACTAAGGAACACCTACACCTCTGGACCTGCTGCTCACCTCAGAGATCACTGCACTAACTCACTAAGGAACACCTACACCTCTGGACCTGCTGCTCACCTCAGGGACCACTGCTCTAACTCACTAAGGAACACCTACACCTCTGGACCTGCTGCTCACCTCAGGGACCACTGCTCTAACTCACTAAGGAACACCTACACCTCTGGACCTGCTGCTCACCTCAGAGATCACTGCTCTAACTCACTAAGGAACACCTACACCTCTGGACCTGCTGCTCACCTCAGAGATCACTGCTCTAACTCACTAAGGAACACCTACACCTCTGGACCTGCTGCTCACCTCAGAGATCACTGCTCTAACTCACTAAGGAACACCTACACCTCTGGACCTGCTGCTCACCTCAGGGATCACTGCACTAACTCACTAAGGAACACCTACACCTCTGGACCTGCTGCTCACCTCAGAGATCACTGCTCTAACTCACTAAGGAACACCTACACCTCTGGACCTGCTGCTCACCTCAGGGACCACTGCTCTAACTCACTAAGGAACACCTACACCTCTGGACCTGCTGCTCACCTCAGAGATCACTGCTCTAACTCACTAAGGAACACCTACACCTCTGGACCTGCTGCTCACCTCAGAGATCACTGCTCTAACTCACTAAGGAACACCTACACCTCTGGACCTGCTGCTCACCTCAGGGATCACTGCACTAACTCACTAAGGAACACCTACACCTCTGGACCTGCTGCTCACCTCAGAGATCACTGCTCTAACTCACTAAGGAACACCTACACCTCTGGACCTGCTGCTCACCTCAGAGATCACTGCTCTAACTCACTAAGGAACACCTACACCTCTGGACCTGCTGCTCACCTCAGAGATCACTGCACTAACTCACTAAGGAACACCTACACCTCTGGACCTGCTGCTCACCTCAGAGATCACTGCACTAACTCACTAAGGAACACCTACACCTCTGGACCTGCTGCTCACCTCAGGGATCACTGCACTAACTCACTAAGGAACACCTACACCTCTGGACCTGCTGCTCACCTCAGGGATCACTGCACTAACTCACTAAGGAACACCTACACCTCTGGACCTGCTGCTCACCTCAGAGATCACTGCACTAACACACTAAGGAACACCTACACCTCTGGACCTGCTGCTCACCTCAGAGATCACTGCACTAACTCACTAAGGAACACCTACACCTCTGGACCTGCTGCTCACCTCAGGGATCACTGCACTAACTCACTAAGGAACACCTACACCTCTGGACCTGCTGCTCACCTCAGGGATCACTGCTCTAACTCACTAAGGAACACCTACACCTCTGGACCTGTTGCTCACCTCAGAGATCACTGCACTAACTCACTAAGGAACACCTACACCTCTGGACCTGCTGCTCACCTCAGAGATCACTGCACTAACTCACTAAGGAACACCTACACCTCTGGACCTGCTGCTCACCTCAGGGATCACTGCTCTAACTCACTAAGGAACACCTACACCTCTGGACCTGTTGCTCACCTCAGAGATCACTGCACTAACTCACTAAGGAACACCTACACCTCTGGACCTGCTGCTCACCTCAGAGATCACTGCACTAACTCACTAAGGAACACCTACACCTCTGGACCTGCTGCTCACCTCAGAGATCACTGCTCTAACTCACTAAGGAACACCTACACCTCTGGACCTGTTGCTCACCTCAGAGATCACTGCACTAACTCACTAAGGAACACCTACACCTCTGGACCTGCTGCTCACCTCAGAGATCACTGCACTAACTCACTAAGGAACACCTACACCTCTGGACCTGCTGCTCACCTCAGAGATCACTGCACTAACACACTAAGGAACACCTACACCTCTGGACCTGCTGCTCACCTCAGAGATCACTGCACTAACTCACTAAGGAACACCTACACCTCTGGACCTGCTGCTCACCTCAGAGATCACTGCACTAACTCACTAAGGAACACCTACACCTCTGGACCTGCTGCTCACCTCAGAGATCACTGCTCTAACTCACTAAGGAACACCTACACCTCTGGACCTGTTGCTCACCTCAGAGATCACTGCACTAACTCACTAAGGAACACCTACACCTCTGGACCTGCTGCTCACCTCAGAGATCACTGCACTAACTCACTAAGGAACACCTACACCTCTGGACCTGCTGCTCACCTCAGAGATCACTGCACTAACACACTAAGGAACACCTACACCTCTGGACCTGCTGCTCACCTCAGAGATCACTGCACTAACTCACTAAGGAACACCTACACCTCTGGACCTGCTGCTCACCTCAGAGATCACTGCACTAACTCACTAAGGAACACCTACACCTCTGGACCTGCTGCTCACCTCAGAGATCACTGCTCTAACTCACTAAGGAACACCTACACCTCTGGACCTGCTGCTCACCTCAGGGATCACTGCACTAACTCACTAAGGAACACCTACACCTCTGGACCTGCTGCTCACCTCAGGGATCACTGCACTAACTCACTAAGGAACACCTACACCTCTGGACCTGCTGCTCACCTCAGGGATCACTGCACTAACTCACTAAGGAACACCTACACCTCTTCTGTGTAACAACTTGTATAATGTGTTAGGAATAATGTTTATGTTTCTGGCTCTGATAACATACACTGAGAATAGTACTTTAGTCCTGAACAAGGGGTCAGAACTTTAGTTTGCTTGCTAGCAGGTCGGAAATAGGCCTCCCTCGATGATAGGCCTTGAACCCAGCACTATTCCAGCCTTTTCACAGTAGTCGTGGGCAAGTACTTCACCGTAGACGGCTGCACCTGTTCACCGTTGTAGTATCTATATGCGGAATCACTCATATTACTGTAATATTGAAGTTTTCTCACGTTAGTTCATCAATAATGAAGCCACTTGAGCTGGACGGTAGAGCGACGGTCTCGCTTCATGCAGGTCGGCGTTCAATACCCGACCCTCCAAGTGGTTGGGCACCATTCCATCCCGCCTTCCCATCCCAAATCCATATCCTTACCCCTTCTCAGTGCTATATTGTCACAATGGCTTGGCGCTTTTCCCTGATAATTACAATACCTCGCCTCATCAATGGTGACAAAACGGACTTGTAAAACCATATACAAATGCTCCTTATGATATATATATATATATATATATATATATATATATATATATATATATATATATATATATATATATATATATATATATATATATAATATGCGGACAAGCCTGAATGGTCCCCAGGACTATATGCAACTGAAAATTCAGGCTTGTTCGCATTTGTGTCCCTCACGTGTGCCCCAAAGAATGAGGTGATTTGATAAAATGATATGCCCAAGATTACCATCCGAGTGCCGGCGGGGAAGTGGTTCATATAGCTTCGGCTATCACTTCCTTACGTCCGGTCGTGATGGTCAAGCGGATTAAGGCATCCTGTAGATACCAGTTGTGTTGCTCCTGGCAGTATGGTTCGAGTCGCTTTTGGGGTGTGAGTTTTCAGTTAGTTATATATATATATATATATATATTAGTATATTTTGGTAGCAGTCTTTCCTGTAGACATATATTATTAAATATGACCGAAAAAGTAAGATCAATAATTAACACGAATTTTCTCAATCTTTCATGCATTTCTTTTCACTGTTGGAGGTAATTCAAAAATCAATTCTCCAAAATTCATTTTTATTTCTAGTCTGACGCGACACTTGAGCGCGTTTCGTAAAACTTATTACATTTTCAAAGACTTTAGTTAACATATACACAACTGAATAGAACTTACTGAATAGAATAGAACATCTCCGATTTTGTTTATATCTACATTTGAGTGAGGTGGATGGGGTGAGGTGGTATTTAATAAGGTATTAATTTCATCAACACAAGCCAGAACATGAAACAATGGGTATTGAATAGAAGTGATTGTAGAAAGCCTATTGGTCCATATTTCTGGATGCTTCTATATTGGAGTGGAGTCTTGAGGTGGGTAGAATACAGTTGTACATTAATTGGCTGTTGATTGCTGGTGTTGACTTCTTGATGTGTAATGCCTCGCAAACGTCAAGCCGCCTGCTATCGCTGTATCTATCGATGATTTCTGTGTTGTTTACTAGGAATTCTCTGGCGATAGTTTGGTTGTGGGAAGAGATTATATGTTCCTTAATGGAGCCCTGTTGCTTATGCATCGTTAAACGCCTAGAAAGAGATGTTGTTGTCTTGCCTATATACTGGGTATTTTGGAGCTTACTGTCCCCAAGAGGGCATTTGAAGGCATAGACGACGTTGGTCTCTTTTAAAGCGTTCTGTTTTGTTTCTGGAGAGTTTCTCATGAGTAGGCTGGCCGTTTTTCTGGTTTTATAGTAAATCGTCAGTTGTATCCTCTGATTTTTGTCTGTAGGGATAACGTTTCTATTAACAATATCTTTCAGGACCCTTTCCTCCGTTTTATGAGCTGTGGAAAAGAAGTTCCTGTAAAATAGTCTAATAGGGGGTATAGGTGTTGTGTTGGTTGTCTCTTCAGAGGTTGCATGGCGTTTCACTTTCCTTCTTATGATGTCTTCGACGAAACCATTGGAGAAGCCGTTGTTGACTAGGACCTGCCTTACCCTACAGAGTTCTTCGTCGACTTGCTTCCATTCTGAGCTGTGGCTGAGAGCACGTTCGACATATGCGTTAACAACACTCCTCTTGTACCTATCTGGGCAGTCGCTTTTGGCATTTAGGCACATTCCTATGTTCGTTTCCTTAGTGTAGACTGCAGTGTGGAAACCTCCGCTCTTTTCCATGACTGTTACATCTAGAAAGGGCAGCTTCCCATCCTTTTCCATCTCGTAAGTGAAACGCAGCACGGAACTCCGCTCAAATGCCTCCTTCAACTCCTGCAGATATCTGACATCAGGTACCTGTGTAAAAATGTCGTCAATATACCTGCAGTATATGGCCGGTTTCATGTTCATGTCGACTAAGACTTTTTACTCGATGGTACCCATGTAGAAGTTTGCAAACAGGACACCTAGGGGAGAACCCATGGCAACCCCATCTACTTGCTTATACATGTGCCCATCCGGGCTCAAGAAGGGTGCCTCTTTAGTACAAGCTTGGAGTAGTTTCCTTAGGATATTTTCTGGTATGTCAAGAGGAGTACAGGCTGGATCACGATACACTCTGTCGGCTATCATCCCGATTGTCTCGTCCACTGGTACGTTAGTGAACAGCGATTCTACGTCCAACGAGGCTCTTATTCCTGTGGCCCGTGTGCCCCGCAGTAAGTCAACAAATTCCTTTGGCGACTTCAGGCTGAAGGCACAAGGGACATAAGGAGTCAGCAGGCCGTTGAGTCGCTTCGCTAGTCTGTACGTGGGTGTGGGTATCTGGCTAATGATTGGCCGAAGTGGGTTTCCATGCTTGTGTGTCTTGGCATTTCCATACGCATATCCAGGTTTATATTCCCCAATAATCTTTGGTAGGTGGAGTCCTGATTTCTTGGCGTTCACAGTTTCGATTAGTCTGTTGATCTTTGCTTTCAATTCGGCTGTAGTGTCCTTCGTTACCCTTTGGAATTTAGTTTGGTTAGAGAGTATGAGGTTCATTTTCGCCAGATATGTGTCGCGTCAGACTAGAAATAAAAATGAATTTTGGAGAATTGATTTTTGAATTACCTCCAACAGTGAAAAGAAATGTACGAAAGATTGAGAAAATTCGTGTTAGAATTATTAATCTTACTTTTTCGGTCATATTTAATAATATATATATATATATATATATATATATATATATATATATATATATATATATATATATATATATATATATATATATATATATATATATATATATATATATATATATAATATATCGAAGAGTTATAATATACAATGATGAGCATTGTTGACAAAAATATATTTACGAACAAAAATGTAATATAATCAGAGAAAAAATGTAAATAAAGAAATTAAAAAAACAGTAAAATATATAATCAGAATAAATTTTAATCAGGAATGAGTACATCTGAAGGTCACTGAACGTCTGAACGTTGACTTTAAGCTGACTCACTATTTATTTGTGTGAGATAATATACGCTCAGCTAGAGGTGTTCATGGAGAGTCAGAGAGTCTCCACTGGCGAGTCTCCACTGGAGTCAATTCTTGGCTCCTTTATACACAGAGTTTACCGTTCAGTACCTCTTCTTAATCCTTATAGACCACAGGTGCTCTATAAGGCCTGGAGCACCTGTGTTCTATAAGGCCTGGAGCACCTGTGTTCTATAAGGCCTAGAGCACCTGTGTTCTATAAGGCCTGGAGCACCAGTGTTCTATAAAGCCTGGAGCACCTGTGTTCTATAAGGCCTGGAGCACCTGTGTTCTATAAGGCCTGGAGCACCTGTGCTCTATAAGGCCTGGAGCACCTGTGTTCTATAAAGCCTGGAGCACCTTTGTTCTATAAGACCTGGAGCACCTGTGTTCTATAAGGCCTGGAGCACCTGTGCTCTATAAGGCCAGGAGCACCTGTGTTCTATAAAGCCTGGAGCACCTTTGTTCTATAAGACCTGGAGCACCTGTGTTCTATAAGGCCTGGAGCACCTGTGTTCTATAAGGCCTGGAGCACCTGTGTTCTATAAGGCCTGGAGCACCTGTGTTCTATAAGGCCTGGAGCACCCGTGTTCTATAAGGCCTGGAGCACCTGTGTTCTATAAGGCCTGGAGCACCCGTGTTCTATAAGGCCTGGAGCACCCGTGTTCTGTAAGGCCTGGAGCACCCGTGTTCTTTAAGGCCTGGAGCACCTGTGCTCTAAAAGGCCTGGAGCACCCGTGTTCTATAAGGCCTGGAGCACCCGTGTTCTGTAAGGCCTGGAGCACCCTTGTTCTATAAGGCCTGGGGCACCCGGGCTCCATAAGGCCTGGGGGGCACCCGGGCTCCATATGGTCTGGGGGCACCCGGGCTCCATAAGGTCTGGGGGCATCCTGGCTCCATAAGGCCTGGGGGGTACCCGGGCTCCATAAGGCCTGGGGGCACCCGGGCTCCATAAGGCCTGGGGGCACCCGGGCTCCATAAGGCCTGGGGGGCACCCGGGCTCCAAAAGGCCTGGGGGCACCCGGGCTCCATAAGGCCTGGGGGCACCCGGGCTCCAGGCCTGCAGAGAGGGTCGAGGCCTCGGGTGAGTGAGCTTCAACATCAACAGAGGCAGTAGAATCATGGGCAGATAAGAAGCGGAGGTCAGGTGACGAATACGCTTTTGCTGGTGCTGGAGAAGTTTGCACGAGTCAGTTGAGACGTCATGTTGAGGAGGCATAGGAGCGCCTGGAATGGCAGTGTGCAGAGGTGGTGCAGGAGCTGTAGCAGGGGGCCGAGGGTGGGCGTCAGCAGGGAGGAGATCTGCCTGTGTATCTGGAGAGATGGTGATGTCAGAGGCTAAAGCAGTATTAGTGGCTGAAGTCGTAGCGGTGGCAGTGGTTGAGGCTGTAGTCGTGAGGAGTTCCTCAGGAACATTAAACGTCTGTAGACCATTAGCAGCGTAGAGTATATTTAGGAGTCGTACGAATACCATGTAGTTCGTGCCTGCATAATTTCTGTAAGGCGTGTAAGTTCAAAGACGGTACTATGAACGGTGTTGGGGGCCAGCTACTGGTGTGGTGAAGGCTGGCTCGATGATTGGCCAGAGGGAGGTTGTGGCTGTTGCGGCCGAGTCGATGAATGGTTGGCGGACTGGGAGCTAGGACCCCCATTGGCTGGCTGGCTGCATGGTAGCTCCTGCACCACCCAGAAGCTCCGGGAAGTGGGCGGCTTGCACGTTGACAGTTGTTGGTGCACTGCGAGTGGTGTTGACCCGCCTGGCGTCGGACATGTTGATTTCTGCAAGTCTTCGGGAGCACTCAGCGGAGACGGCAGTGTGTTCACCTTGACAGTGAAGGCTGTGGAGAAAGTGGTTGGTGCAGTCTGCGAAGTGGTGGTTCCCGGCGCACTTGCCGCACCGTTGGTCCATTCCAATGGACCAACGCTCTTTAAGTGCTGGTCCGTTGGAATGCACTTAAGGAGCAGGTTGTGGAAGCAAACTTTATTCATAATTTTAAAACTAGATGTGGTAGGGAAATGGGACCGGAGTCATTACTGTGAACAACCGATGGTTAGAAAGGCGGGATCCAGGAGTCAATGCTCGACCCTGCAGGTAGAAATAGGCGAGTACAAATAGGTGAGTATACACACACACACACAGGAGGTTAATTAAGCCTTTTGAGCAACAAGACTTCCCCCCCCCCCCTTATTACCCCCCAACAGCCACCAGTGGGTCCTGGGGTAATTAGCCTCGCGCCTCTAAGTCATCGCTGACTTTTACCTGTAATTCACCGATTATATTTGTAAATATTTTGAACAATATCACTAAATACAAATCTGGAGGCACCTTAAGTGTATCGTATGTGCTTCAGTGTATCGTATGTGCTTCAGTGTATCGTATGTGCTTCAGTGTATCGTATGTGCTTCAGTATATCGTATGTGCTTCAGTGTATCGTATGTGCTTAAGTGTATCGTATGTGTTTAAAGAGCATAAACCTCACTTTGAAACCAATCTATTAAGCGCATTATATTACACCATCGAAGTCAACCTTCAGAGGTTTCGCCAGAATAATACCCAGGCAGAGCTTAGTATGGCTGCTTACAAGCTGATTCTTCTTCTTCTTCTTCTTCTTCTTCTTCTTCTTCTTATTATTATTATTATTATTATTATTATTATTATTATTTTCTACCACAGACGTGGCCACATATTTACAATCGTAACCACATATATACATTTTCTTCTTTCCTCCATGGACAGGGTTAGAGATCTGTTAAACATATAGTTCAGTGATTTATTGAACAATCAACCACAGAAGGTGATTGTAGTGCTTTTAAAATGATAATCTTGTCTACATACATAAATATATTGATTTACGTCTCTCCTACATAAACAGTGTTTGAGGTATGACCTTTTTCTACATAATGTGATTAATGTATGTTTACACAGATGTAGTTCAGACCAGTTTACACAAACTCTGTCTGCACATGCATATATATGTGCGTAACGCTTGAATGGACCATCTAATATACATCCCAAAATTCTTGACCCCTGAAGGACTCGAACCCGGTCAGCCAGGGTCCCCATGCCCCCCCCCCCCCCCCAGCAGTCCAGTGCTGAAACCACTCAGCCACTGAGGGCTGTAGCCACTTCCCAAAAGTATTGGAAAGTGGCTAGACCTACATGCACCCAACACCCGGCAACACTCGTGGCATTACTTCCAAATACTTTTAGTCAGTCGTTGGCTGAGTGGTTACAGCCCTGGCTGACCCGGGTTCGAGTCCTTAACGGGTGACGAGTTGTAGAGTTGTCGGAGATATAATAATAATATATAAATATATATATATATATATATATATATATATATATATATATATATATATATATATATAATATAAACACATATATATTTATGTCTCGCCTACTTTGACAGGGTAAGATAGCTACTATAAAAACAAGGGTGATATTAAGCACTTTACCACAGAGGGTGATTAAGATGCCTTTACAAGCTCAGGTTATATTTACATCACATATATTAAATAACTGTTCCATTAAATAGACAATTTTGGGTACAAAACCTTGCGAGACATGATGCCTCGCCTCTAGCCTAGCCTCACCACTAGCCTAGCCTCACCACTAGCCTAGCCTCACCACTAGCCTAGCCTCACCACTAGCCTAGCCTCGCCTCTAGCCTAGCCTCGCCTCTAGCCTAGCCTCGCCTCTAGCCTAGCCTCACCACTAGCCCAGCCTCACCACTAGCCTGGCCTCACCACTAGCCCAGCCTCACCACTAGCCTAGCCTCACCACTAGCCTAGCCTCACCACTAGCCCAGCCTCACCACTAGCCTAGCCTCACCACTAGCCTAGCCTCACCACTAGCCTAGCCTCACCACTAGCCTAGCCTCACCACTAGCCTAGCCTCACCACTAGCCCAGCCTCACCACTAGCCCAGCCTCACCACTAGCCCAGCCTCACCACTAGCCTAGCCTCACCACTAGCCCAGCCTCACCACTAGCCTAGCCTCACCACTAGCCTAGCCTCACCACTAGCCTAGCCTCACCACTAGCCTAGCCTCACCACTAGCCTAGCCTCACCACTAGCCTAGCCTCACCACTAGCCTAGCCTCACCAATAGCCTAGCCTCACCACTAGCCTAGCCTCACCACTAGCCCAGCCTCACCACTAGCCTAGCCTCACCTCTAGCCTAGCCTCACCACTAGCCTAGCCTCACCACTAGCCTAGCCTCACCACTAGCCCAGCCTCACCGCTAGCCCAGTCTCACCACTAGCCCGGCCTCACCACTAGCCTAGCCTCACCACTAGCCCGGCCTCACCACTAACCCAGCCTCACCACTAGCCCGGCCTCACCACTATCCTAGCCTCATCACTAGCCCAGCCTCACCACTAGCCCAGCCTCACCACTAGCCTAGCCTCATCACTAGCCTGGCTTCACCTCTAACCCAGCCTCACCACTAGCCTAGCCTCACCACTAGCCCAGCCTCACCACTAGCCCAGCCTCACCACTAGCCCAGCCTCACCACTAGCCCAGCCTCACCACTAGCCTAGCCTCACCACTAGCCTAGCCTCACCACTAGCCCGGCCTCACCACTAGCCTTGCCTCACCACTAGCCCAGCCTCACCACTAGCCTAGCCTCATCACTAGCCCGGCCTCACCACTAGCCTTGCCTCACCACTAGCCTAGCCTCACCACTAGCCCGGCCTCACCACTAGCCTTGCCTCACCACTAGCCCAGCCTCACCACTAGCCTAGCCTCATCACTAGCCTAGCCTCACCACTAGCCTAGCCTCATCACTAGCCTAGCCTCATCACTAGCCTGGCCTCACCACTAGCCTGGCCTCACCACTAGCCTGGCTTCACCACTAACCTGGCCTCACCACTAGCCTGGCCTCACCACTAGCCTGGCCTCACCACTAGCCTGGCCTCACCACTAGCCTGGCCTCACCACTAGCCTGGCCTCACCACTAGCCTGGCCTTACCACTAGCCTAGCCTCACCACTAGCCTAGCCTCACAACTAGCCTAGCCTCACCACTAGCCTAGGCTCACCACTAGCCTAGCCTCACCTCTAGCCTAGCCTCACCTCTAGCCTGGCCTCACCTCTAGCCTTGCTTCACCACTAGCCTAGCCTCACCACTAGCCTAGCCTCACCTCTAGCCTTGCTACACCACTAGCCTAGCCTCACCACTAGCCTAGCCTCACCTCTAGCCTTGCTTCACCACTAGCCTAGCCTCACCACTAGCCTAGCCTCACCTCTAGCCTTGCTTCACCACTAGCCTAGCCTCACCTCTAGCCTAGCCTCAACTCTCACACCTGCGTCTCGCTCTCTCTACCCAACGCATCCTCCTAACAGAAGGTCGCATTTGCGCTAAGGCCAAAAATCTACTGTTCCAATGATTGTCGCCTCCCTGACAGAGACCTGTAGCAAGATGCTCCACAAAGCATTCCCAACACTGGAACAGATCAACCCTTCGTAAAGGAAGGAAATGTTAACAGAACTTATTTCCTCCTCACTCCAACAAGCGCTACCACATAATGTTGTCAAAATCGTAAAAAGTAAGGAAATTGAATTTTTTCAGTACACAATGGCAGTCAAGAAGACACAGGCTGTCGGTGAAATCAGCACGTTTGAAACCACCATGGACTCAATGGATTCAACAGAATAATGTACAATACGACAGTCACAAGATTATATGATGGATCATTCAAGGATTCAAAAACAAAGCACAAACACATAGAGCAGAGCTTCTCAGGGCCAACGTGATATTGTTTTACTTCAAGAAACATTTACTGGTATAAGTATCAATATCCCAGGATATCAAGGTTACCACTGCCCAATTGCACAAGGTGGCACCAGAGGCATTTCAATACTGATAAGAAATCATATCAATGCCACGGCAATCACAGACCAGCTTGACTATGGTGAGGACGTCGAAGTTCAGAGTTAATCTCACTATGAGGAACTCGATGTTGTTCATCTTCATTGTATACAGGAGCCCTAAGGAACACGATATGGATCTCTCTACAATCTTTGAAATAGTAGTCACCACACCTATTGTCATCTCGGGTGATTTCAACGCTCATAGTGAATTACTACTTGATTCACCAAGAACCTCCGCCAACGGAAGACATATTGAACACCTTTCGGATGAAATGCTTGAAGTCAGTCTGCATAACTCGACGGAACCAATCCACATTGGTGGAGTGGGGGGGGGGGGCTGGACCTCACGTGTGGGAACCGACCTGTGAGATTTATATTTAATTTATATTAATTTATATAGAATTTATATTTACGTTAATTTATATATTTCGATAGCAATTGTATGATGTTAAGTGGACTGTATTTCTGCAATAATCTCACAAATCGATCCTTACACATTCGGGGGGGTTTATATTAAATTTATATATATGCAGCCAATCAAACTACAGTATTAACTACATATATTAGTATACATTGAGGTGGTTCCTTATCTTATTGTACAGCAGGCTTAGTCCACCAGATATAACTAGGATGTAGACACCAAATTATCCTCGTTTGAGGCTACCTTCCATCACTCAGTAACTGATGTATCAAGTCTTGCTTCCTCTTCTTGTTCCTGTCAAAGGGCGCTAGCTGTAAAGCCAGAATCCTAATATATGACACCTATATCAGAGAAAACACTGTATAATAGATAATAAGGTCCAAGGCTTAATTACCTTTATTTAAGAGGCTGGTTCGCATTCTAACCGGTTCGCCCTTATTTACCTAACATTTAACTGGCCAGAAATGATTAGATAAACGGGTTTCGGTAGGACACTTCCCTTGATTATGTTGACAGTGTGTTGATGATGGTAGAACACTATTCTGATCTCCATAACACTTCGTCCAAGAGAAATTAAAGGAGCTGAATTTGCTCCACTGCGACTCTGGTCTTAACAAACAATGGCTGACCTCTCCTCACTCACCACTGACGCCTTGGCACTTTGTCCAGATATCAGTAACTGATACAAGGGTCACATTTACTCTATTTTGGTACTGATAATTAAGTTAATTCAAATAAGATGTTTTTATGATAGTAAAGGTCCAAAGACTAATGTATTTAAGAATAATTCCCAGCAGAATAGGTGGTGAATTTATAATAGTATGTGGCAATGATATCCCGTTTTCTGTTGACGGAAAATTCCACTACAAGCTACATTTTCTATGGGTTAACTTATGTATACAATACAGCAGCAATATTATCTGCAATTGCATGTAATATTATTAAATGGTGTCGGATTTTCGGACATCACGTTTGTTTCCACCAGTATTTAAGAGTTGTCATTGGTCAGTGGACTATGTACTGACCAGTGACCACTTTGCTACAAGAACAGTTATTAATATAGCACTACCGCCCAGACCTCCAGCTCCAGAGCTCGGATGGGATTTTATTAAACCAGATTGAACGACGTTTCAGGAAGCTCTCGAAACTTGGCACCAAAACTACACTCCTGACAACACTGAAGATATGAAAAAAGATTTAGTATATACAATACATAGAGCAACAAATCACTCCATCCCTAAGAAGAAAACAGTTACCCATCAACAAAACGACCATTAATATTACTGTGGTAGGATTAAAGAACTACGTAACAGACTAAATTGTGCACTAAATAGTTTCAGAAGAGATAGAACCGAAGCTAGTCTAGGTCTTCTTAGAGCTGTCCAAGATCATGTGCATGAAGAAACAGCAAAAAATCAGAGAATAGAAATGGCTCGAGTGGTGTGTCAAGCTAAATCAACACACATCCTTGGGCGACATCTGGAGGCAGATCAACAAGGCCAAAGGAAAATTGCCTCCTGCTCTGCCACTTTATGTTCATCCAGAGCAAGAAGCAGAAAGGCTAGCAAATCTATTTGCTTCAAGAACCAGTTCCACTCAACTTCCTCAAACAACTCCGACTCACCAACAAATACTTCAAGCAGCAAGATGGTAAAAAACAGACGATACTTTAGCCTGCCCAGACGAACTAGACCAACCTTTCAATCTGAAATAATTCAGAAGAGGTACAAAGAAAACTAAAATCACAGCTCCAGGTGAGGACAAAATCACTTACAACATGCTGGCCAAGCTAGGAGAAAAGGATGAAGAAGCCTTCTTGAATCTCATCAACAGAGTATGGGTGACAAGAACTACACCACTTTCTTGGAATAGTGCAATTATAATTCCCATTCCAAAGTCCAAAGACCCAGGAAATCCAAGTGTCGGAAAATCCGACACCATTTAATAATATTACATGCAATTGCAGATAATATTGCTGCTGCGTTGTTTACACAAGTTAACCCTTAGAAAATGTAGCTTGTAGTGGAATTTTCCGTCAATAGAAAACGGGATATCATTGCCACATAGTACAATAAATTCACCA
This sequence comes from Procambarus clarkii, assembly GCF_040958095.1. Lineage (NCBI taxonomy): Eukaryota > Metazoa > Arthropoda > Malacostraca > Decapoda > Cambaridae > Procambarus > Procambarus clarkii. Next base: position 54,392,980 of record NC_091152.1, on the reverse strand, counting down.
GCTATTCTGCTGGGAATTATTCTTAAATACATTAGTCTTTGGACTTTTACTATCATGAAAAATCTCATTTGAATTAACTTAATTATCAGTACCAAAATAGAGTAAATGTGACCCTTGTATCAGTTACTGATATCTGGACAAAGTGCCAAGGCGTCAGTGGTGAGTGAGGAGAGGTCAGCCATTGTTTGTTAAGACCAGAGTCGCAGTGGAGCAAATTCAGCTCCTTTAATTTCTCTTGGACGAAGTGTTATGGAGATCAGAATAGTGTTCTACCATCATCAACACACTGTCAACATAATCAAGGGAAGTGTCCTACCGAAACCCGTTTATCTAATCATTTCTGGCCAGTTAAATGTTAGTTAGATATTGGCGAACCGGTTAGAATGCGAACCAGCCTCTTAAATAAAGGTAATTAAGCCTTGGTCCTTATTATCTATTATACAGTGTTTTCTCTGATATAGGTGTCATATATTAGGATTCCGGCTTTACATCTAGTGCCCTTTGAAAGGAACAAGAAGAGGAAGCAAGACTTGATACATCAGTTACTGAGTGATGGAAGCTAGCCTCAAACGAGGATAATTTGGTGTCTACATCCTAGTTATATCTGGTGAACTAAGCCTGCTGTACAATAAGATAAGGAACCTCCTCAATGTATACTAATATATGTAGTTAATACTGTAGTTTGATTGGCTGCATATATATAAATTTAATATAAACCCCCCTAATGTGTAAGGATCGATTTGTGAAATTATTACAGAAATACAGTCCACTTAACATAATACAAATTGCAATCGAAAGATATAAATTAACGTATATATAAATTCTATATAAATTCATATAAATCTCACAGGTCAGTTCCCACACAAAGACCATTTACATTAACATTAATTAAATCTATAACAAGCTGTCTGGACAAAACTGCGGAAAGAATGGGTCTTAATCGAATTGAATGGAAAGCCAATCCACTGCACCAAAATAAGTTTGCTTACAGAAAAGGTGTTGGAACCACAGAATGCCTTGCCTCCCTCCTGGATCAAATAAATTACACACCTGGAATCCTTATTTTCCTGGACCATGAAAAAACATTCGAGTTAGCCAATGCTCCAGCTACACTGTGCTGCCTGGTGGATAAGGAAATCAAAGGACACGCTCTTGCCTTTGCCAAAGGAAGCCTGCTTAACAGAGAAGCTAAAGTCAAATTCTTAGGAAAAACATCCTCCTCAAAGAGGCTGGAAAATGGAACTCCGCAGGGAGGAATACTAAGCCCCTTCCTCTTCAACTGTCTCATGGAACAATTCCTGAAGCTCAAGTTTCCAAAAGCCAAACTGCTTAACTATGCAAGCGACTTTGTGGTCAAAGTCGCGCCTTTGCTATTATCAATAGCAAAGGCGATAGGAACCATGCACAAAAATGCCTAGACATCATCAGGAGCGAAACAGAACGCTTAGCAGTGAAAATAAACAGCAATAAAATCAAAGCAATGGCAGTTAAAATGAGAACTCAAGACATCAGACTCACTATACAAGGACTCGAAATTGAGTGGGTTACCTCCTTTCAAGGAGGTAACTCACTCCAATACCTTGGAGTCATAAGAGTCATTAGAAAATCACTCAAGAAATTGAATATCTTCGGCAACGTTGCAATGCTAGAAACTCAGCTTTGCGCTCCCTGACAAGTCTTAGAGATGGTGCAAATCTACCAGTACTCAAAATGTACTACGTTCAAGCAGTTAGGTCACTCATTGACTATGCTGCTCCTGCTCTTACATCCCTCAGTGATAACCAATGGGAGAAACTGGAAGTGTATCAGAATGATGCTCTCAGAACAATGCTGGGAGCACCTATGTGGAAGCAACGAGAGAATCTAAACATGGAAACCAACTTATCAGCCTTAGAAAACAGGATCAAATAAAGGATAGCCATCATAACAGCAAAATTTGATGGAACCACCGCCAGACTGTCAATCAAAGATAGCGTACAAAGATCGCTTCACAGAAACCTTCAATACTGAACAAGAGCATGGACAAATAATCTGGTCAAGATTCTAGAAAAAGTGGACTTGAAACTGACCATTAGAAACAAAGGAGATAGACCATATCAACAGTTTCGGCAGCCTCCTCCATGGAAAGAATCGAGTCTAAAGATAATCATTGAAGGATTACCAGTTAAAAATTCAGCGTGTGATTCAGAGGCTCAAAGCAGTTACAGAACAATAAATGGATACCGTCTCAAGACCTACAATCACTCACATCTTCACAGACGGATCACTTGATCATGAAAGAGGTTCTGCTGTGGCAGCAGTTTACACTAACAACCATGAAGCTTACTGGAGCATGAACAGTGGGTGCTCAACATTGCACACAGAATTATATGCCCTGAAAGAGTCCATAAACTATACAACTGAGAATAATTTACAATATATCATCATTCATACAAACTCTGAACCTTCGCTCCAGTCTTTGTTATCCAGCCAGCACAGATATAATATACAACTTATCCCATTATTCCTACATACAGGGAAGGAAACATGATCTAGGGCTGTCAGTCACCCTAAATTCGATACCAAGTAACATTGGCATAGATGGTAATGAAAAGGCAGACTCACTAGCAAAACCTGCCACTGCTTTAACTGTTGTACATGTAAAAATACCTCCAGGTTTTCACAGATTAAGGAGCAAATCAAGAAGCAAATACTACAACTATCTAACGTCGCCACAGAACCAAAGTAATGGAAGGAAGATCTGCTGCGATGTGGTATGAACTAGCCACTGGGTACTACTCTTTCAAGCCTGGCAAAAAGATATCCAGAGACATTGCAGTAGCCACACACAGACTCAGACTTGGTTATAAGTGGGAGGTAATAAACCTAATACATAAAGAGTCTCATATCTGTGGAACAAAACCAGAAATGCCACTATTACATTACTTACTGGAATGTGAAACAATTTAAGCCCTGCGCATGAAACTCAACATTCATCCAACGACAACAGGTGTATTAAATGCAAAATCCACAGCGACTACAATGGTGAGAAAAGCAGTTGAAGAATGGGACACAGTAGTGAACACTCTGCATCTATATCCGCCAAAATAATCTTAATAAAACGATAGACTAAAATCAGCGCGTTAAAACAGAAGTGGAAAAGAAAATGGAGAAAAGGAGGAAAAATTATTTCCATATAAAACTCTGACCCAAATATCACATTAACAACGTTATCGCGAATAACCGAACTCAATTACGGGCTCAGCGGTCATGTTACATGGACATTGTCCTACTAGAAAATGGCAGCGGCTCGCGAAATTGACATACTGTCCCGTTTTCTGTTTTTGGTCCTCTGGTAGGTTAGGATAAGGGAACTTTAATACAACAGTTTATTGATGTTGGGAAACCTTAGGAGGACGAGCTGGTTTATCAGTTATCAAGATTCAGATTCTGTATAAATATAGGTCATCATCAGTCGATAAAATAACAGAGTAGAGGTGACTCAAACATAATGTATCAATGACATATAATGACAAGAAAACACTTATCATTCAGAAAGTGTAACAGCCTAGACAAAATTAGACACTAGGCGCTCGTGGCCCACTTAACCGCAATGTGCACATGACTACAGTGTACTCGCTCTTGAGTGTCACTAAACCAAATTCTGAGCAGCAACTTGAGACAAAAGTCAGTGAGGCTGAGTACAATAATTCTGTATGTTAACTGTAACCTCACATTACAAATAATTCTTCACACCGAAATCTCGAGTCGTAACTAGGCTATGACAATCAACTTTGAATTCCACCAAACTCGAATACTTTCACAGATATATCTTGAGATGATTTCGGGGCTTGGTGTCCCAGCGGCCCGGTCCTCGACCAGGCTTCCATCTGTGGGATATCTGGTGCTTGACTCAATTATTTAATTATTTAATTATTTAATTTAATAACGAAGGACCACCCACTTTTGAGAAAAGAGGGAAACTAATAAAAAGTGATCATTAGAAAACACAAGGAAGAACCAGTGTCTATGGAGAGGTATTAGAAAGAATTATCACTTAAATAAATAATGGACTGTATGATTAATTAACTAAAGTCAGAGCCTCAAACAACTACATTGGGGGGGTATTGCTAGAACTTCATATACGTCTAGGAACTAGTGTGGTTCCTCACCAGTTCATTGTTGAATAAAGAATATTATGACCAAAAATATTATAGAATCAATAGGTAATTCAAATAGAGAATATTAATGATTATTAAAATTAAAGAGCAATCGTTTAAGTAAACACATCAATTTCCAATAATCATATGGTAAAATATTCGATATGATAATCTTGTGAATTTGTATAATAAAATGGAATAATTAAATGTGTACAAAAAGTCTTAGCTTTAAGACGATTTCTATGACATCGTTCGTGACCTCAGGATGTCCACATAGAAGCCATTAGAGGTGAATAACACGAATGCGGTTAACGACTCGTTGACTCCTCACATACGAGCTGTAATTTAAAGGATATTACGTAGCATTGAACTAGGCTACTTAGATCTCAATATTTATGAAAACAGAAAATAAATATTAATGCGGTACTAACGTTGGATTTGGTGTCGTCCCACTATATAACGACAGACTACCCACGAAATATACAATCTCTAATGATGCACCAAGAAAGAAAATATACTTAGCATGAGCGCAGTAACTGCTGAAGTCTGCCGATATCGCGTCTATCAGTCCCAGACTTCCACGGTGTTGTACACATGATTGAGGGTTTTGGCTTGATTCTCGACGCGTTATTGATTGGCCGAGCACTATGGAGCACGTGGAAGAATAATTATTCGTTATTAGTTGGGTATCAGTGTATATCTTGCTGATAACTCCCCAACGCCACGTGTCTCAGACTCTGACGCCAAGACCTTCCGTTCTCCAAGCACGCACGCTGAACAAGCTGGCTCCACAATGGCGTCTCCTCCTCTTCCAACCCACGTCCCGCATTCACCACCGAAATTATTTATCACGAATAATACTATTTCGCGCAATTGTGGTTGAAATACTTTAATAAGGACTGGGTTGTGATTCTAGGGATTTAAATATTATTGCATTCTCGTCTTATGGTGGTAAATGAGAAATGGAGAAGATTTTAGTTTTCTCCATGGCATTCACGCGTGACGGAAAAACTATTACTTGATAACAATTGTAACTAAAAACTCTCGATTTAGAATTATTTGGGAGTTATGTTATCCGTAAATAATTATCACACGGAATACTGATGATTTTAGAGAACCACATTCAATTCTCTAGCACATTGGTAATAAATGTGTTTAACTAGACATTATCTGACGCAATGTTGGTGCTCTATTTCGTAAGAATTCTAGCATTAATACACAGATACAATGGTTAGTTTATGTTGACACTACTGTTAGTAAATTTAGTGATTACTGTAGTTAGTATATAATAATAATGATTTATTATAATACAATAGTGGTGTATTAGTGTTGGAAATTTCCAACACCATCCCCAGGAAGCAGCCCGTAGCTGTCTAACTCCCAGGTAACTATTTACTGCTAGGTAACAGGGGTATCAGGGTGAAAGAAACATTTCGCCCATTTGTCTCTGCCTCCACCGGGGATCGAACCCGGAACCTCAGGACTACGAATCCAAAGCGCTGTCCACCCAGCTGTCAGGCGCCCAGGTAAACACAATTACGAAAATAATTCATATAATATTAGCACAGTTCAGTATACGAATGACCTAATATCACTGCTATGAAGGACACTAACTCTGGGGTTCGTCGGGGAGTTACTATCGGAGTCCTTCTTGCATGCAAGCGGCCACAACCTGCACCTGGTGACTGCATCTCTCTATGTAGCACTTGATGGCGTGGCTCTGTTATCTCGCCCAGAGAAATGCTGCAATGTTCCTTATCCTGGACGGCCGGATAACATGGAGCACAATGGGAGGTAGACCTGTCATTGTCCCCACACGAGTAGATGGTAGTGGAGCATATGGTCGTAGGAGTACGTCATATAGGTAGATGATGAGTAGTGTGGATCAGCCACACTCCAGGGGTTGATCTAGTCTACTTGCTGACTAGAGGTAGACCGGATCACACGGATGACTGGCTGACAACTGCAAGTAACTGTCGTGTCAACTGGCACCCTCCCAGGCCCTCTATGCAACACTGTGTTGTTGCAGATCATGTTGCTCTTCCTCCTAGCTAACGCTCCACACATCACTGGTATCTAGTAGCTCTACCTAGCTCGTCCCTTAACATGAATGTCACTGTACACTGTCTGTGCCACACTGACACAGACAGTGTGGCAGTAAGTACTGGACATTTCCTCCTTCACAGCTCACTGCACTGTTCTTCACTGGCTAATAATGTCACTGGATGCTCACTTGGCATCATTTACCTGCACTTTCCTTACCCTCCAGCCTCTTCCGGTCTGGGGCTGCTGCTTCCTCGTCGTCATCGTTGGTAGTTCAGCAGTATTAGGCTGTGTTGTATCAGGCTGTGGTATTAGGCTGTTGTATTAGGCTGTGGTATTAGGCTGTTGTATTAGGCTGTGTTGTATTAGGCTGTGGTATTAGGCTGTTGTATTAGGCTGTGTTGTATTGGGCTGTGTTGTATTAGGCTGTTGTATTAGGCTGTGTTGTATTAGGCTGTGTTGTATTAGGCTGTGTTGTATTAGGCTGTGTTGTATTAGGCTGTGTTGTATTAGGCTGTTGTATTAGGCTGTGTTGTATTAGGCTGTTGCATTAGGCTGTTGCATTAGGCTGTTCTATTAAGCTGTGCTGTATTAGGCTGAGTTGTATTAGGCTGTGTTGTATTAGGCTGTGTTGTATTAGGCTGTGTTGTATTAGGCTGTGTTGTATTAGGCTGTGTTGTATTAGGCTGTGTTGTATTAGGCTGTTGCATTAGGCTGTTGCATTAGGCTGTTCTATTAAGCTGTGCTGTATTAGGCTGAGTTGTATTAGGCTGTGTTGTATTAGGCTGAGTTGTATTAGGCTGTGTTGTATTAGGCTGTGTTATATTAGGCTGTGTTGTATTAGGCTGTGTTGTATTAGGCTGTGTTGTATTAGGCTGTGTTGTATTAGGCTGTGTTGTATTAGGCTGTGTTGTATTAGGCTGTGTTGTATTAGGCTGTGTTGTATTAGACTGTGAAGAAGTTCTACAAAACTCTGCTCTAAAGAGCGCGCAGAGTTCCGTAGAGCGCCGTGACCTGAGCTGCTCACTGCTCAAATGACGGAGCCAATGCAGCCAATTACAGAAAATTAGTAGATAGGCAAACCCCTTTCCCAGAGTGTCCTGAAAACGTCAATTTCTTCTAAACCGTTCAACTTGCAAACTTCCTGTTTGACCTGAAATGGTCTCCTGGGCCGTCATGTGTATACGAGTGGTGGGAAAATGGCTCTTGATGTGTTCATTAAAATATTATGATGATACAACATTCATAGAAGATTGGGATGACGGTGTAGCCTCTACGACTCTCAAGGGTAGTGAAGATGGAATTCTTTGAAAATATAGAACACGTTTCCCCTGTTGAGATAATTTATCATGCAAGAAGCTCTTTCACGACACTAAATTTAACCTTTAAATAGCTTACATTTTGGACAACAAGTTGATTGTTTTGAAAAAAAATACAAAAGAGAAAAATATTTATATCCTCTGGTGGGTGAAGTTTCAATGAAAACTATCAGTTTTGTGGACCGCACATTTCACTGCAATAAAAACCACAGCGCCTGGCCACCTGGCACAATGACAGCGATGGACACAATAAAATGTCACTTTTTCACTGCGCTCCTGCAGTGAAATAGTCGCTTAAACGACTTACGCTGCGTGTCCTGAGAGCACCTCTATATCACCCGACATTTTGACAAATTAAAAGAGTTCTCGCAGTGCAATTATTATATAGTGCAAATTTATTAATTCTATTATTTTTGTTAATATATTCAATGTCAATATGCGGGGCGGCGTTGTAAAACAATTCCCAATATACAGAGACAACATTGTTACCAGAGAAAAATGTAATAAACTGAGCAGAGCTGGTCCATGTTGGTATACGTATACACTCCCATGTTGGTATATGTATACACTCCTATGTTGGTATATGTATACACTCCCATGTTGGTATATGTATACACTTCTATGTTGGTATATGTATACACTCCCATGTTGGTATATGTATACACTCCCATGTTGGTATACATATACACTCCCATGTTGGTATACGTATACACTCCCATGTTGGTATAGGTATACACTCCTATGTTGGTATATGTATACACTCCCATGTTGGTATACGTATACACTCCCATGTTGGTATATGTATACACTCCCATGTTGGTATACATATACACTCCCATGTTGGTATATGTATACACTCCCATGTTGGTATACATATACACTCCCATGTTGGTATACGAATACACTCCCTTGTCGGTATACGTATACACTCCCATGTTGATATACGTATACACTCCCATGTTGGTATATGTATACACTCCCATGTTGGTATATGTATACACTCCCATGTTGGTATACGTATACACTCCCATGTTGGTATACGTATACACTCCCATGTTGGTATACATATACACTCCCATGTTGGTATATGTATACACTCCCATGTTGGTATACATATACACTCCCATGTTGCTATATGTATACACTCCCATGTTGGTATACATAAACACTCTCATGTTGGTATATGTATACACTTTCATGTTGGTATACATATACACTCCCATGTTGCTATATGTATACACTCCCATGTTGGTATACATATACATTCCCAAGTTGGTATACATGTACACTCCCATGTTGGTATATGTATACACTCCCATGTTCCTATATGTATACACTCCCATGTTGGTATACATATACACTCCCATGTTGCTATATGTATACACTTCCATGTTGGTATACATATACACTACCATGTTGGTATACATATACACTCCCATGTTGGTATACATATACACTCCCATGTTGGTATACATATACACTCCCATGTTGCTATATGTATACACTCCCATGTTGGTATACATATACACTCCCATGTTGCTATATGTATACACTCCCATGTTGGTATACATAAACACTCTCATGTTGGTATATGTATACACTTTCATGTTGGTATATGTATACACTCCCATGTTGGTATACATATACACTTCCATGTTGGTATACATATAAACCCTCATGTTGCTATACATGTACACTCCCATGTTGCTATATGTATACACTTCCGTGTTGCTATACATATACATTCCCATGTTTCTATACATATACACTCCCATGTTGGTATACATACACTCCCATGTTGGTATACATATACATTCCCATGTTTCTATACATATACACTCCCATGTTGCTATACATATACACTCCCATGTTGCTATACATATACACTCCCATGTTGATATACATATACACTCCCATGTTGCTATACATATTCACTCCCATGTTTGTATACATACACTCCCATGTTGCTATACATATTCACTCCCATACCAAACATTACGACCGCTCACGACACATACAAATCTATGGAAAATATGCAATGCTTGAAGGGAATTCATATATATATATATATATATATATATATATATATATATATATATATATACACACACACATATGTCGTACCTAGTAGCCAGAACGCACTTCTCAGCCTACTATGCAAGGCCCAATTTGCCTAATATGCCAAGTTTTCATGAATTAATGTTTTTTCGACTACCTAACCTACCTAACCTATAAAGATAGGTTAGGTTAGGTTAGGTAGGGTAGGTTAGGTTCGGTCATATATCTACGTTAATTTTAACTCCAATAAAAAAAAATGACCTCATACGTAATGAAATGGGTAGCTTTATCATTTCATAAGAAAATAATTTGAGAAAATATATTAATTCAGGAAAACTTGGCTTATTAGGCAAATCGGGCATTGCATAGAAGGCTGAGAAGTGCATTCTGGCTACTAGGTACGACAATATATATATATATATATATATATATATATATATGTCGTACCTAATAGCCAGAACGCACTTCTCAGCCTACTATTCAAGGCCCGATTTGCCTAATAAGCCAAGTTTTCATGAATTAATGTTTTTTCGTCTACCTAACCTACCTAACCTAACCTAACCTAGCTTTTTTTGGCTACCTAACCTAACCTTACCTATAAATATAGGTTAGGTTAGGTTAGGTAGGGTTGGTTAGGTTCGGTCATATATCTACGTTAATTTTAACTACAATAAAAAAAAATTGACCTCATACATAGAGAAAAGGGTTGTTTTATCATTTTATAAGAAAAAAATTATAGTAAATATATTAATTCAGGAAAACTTGGCTTATTAGGCAAATCGGGCCTTGAATAGTAGGCTGAGAAGTGAGTTCTGGCTACTAGGTACGACATATATATATATATATATATATATATATATATATATATATATAATATGGCACGTATATATTTGGTATATATATACCAAATATATATATCTCGGCCATATATATACCATATGGCTGCGACCTGACACGTTTACATTATCCCATATTATATAAACATTATACAACTAAGGTAGTAGTTCAGTATACATAAATGTATACCTACCATACTGGTGGTAAGTCAACATGTAGCAACTAAATTGTTTATGTATACTAACCCAATCAAATATCAACAAATGGTCCAGCTTGGACCGCTCCATCGTGGATAAAGAAGATACAGATATGCATGAAAGAGGAAAAATAGCCAGAGTCTGATGTTGCAAATGTCTGCAACAGGCGCACGTCTTGCCTTCAAGCACCGCTACTTTGTAATAGGTTCTCCTCCTTCTTTCACAGTTAAACACTTTATATATATGTAATAATAATAATAGTAATTTTTTATACCCTAACATATATGCATTTTTGGCATATATGCAGAATAAGATACATGAAGGTTGCAATGGTCTAAACTACAGGCAATGGAAAGGAAAGCTTAGCCTCCACCAAGTGTCCAACAGAAAGAGAGTCTCTACCAAGTGTCCAGCAGGTAGAGAGCCTCTACCAAGTGTTCAGCAGAAAGAGAGCCTCTCTTTTTATAATGTTCCCTGGTGATGGACCACACGGAATTATCCTCCCCGTGCAGTCGTCACGCCCCTGGACGACGGGCAGACAACTAGCGTGGGACTAAACATATGTGTTCACTTTGCCAGACAGTTGCACTTAGTTACCTTATTACATTACATTGTCGCTCAGAAATCAACTCGCTAAATTGTTGCAGTAATATTTTCACATTTACACTTTAGGTTTATCTACAGGAATCCTTATACCTTCGGCTTAAATTTAGAACTTTAAGAAGAGGCTTTCTCTTCCTGTATATTCCAGTAGCGTTTACGTCAACACACGTTACATATAGGATGGTTATATTGTTCACGAGCACATGTGTTGATTAATTAGCTTAGTGTTGAGTGTCAAGTTGGTACGTTGTAGACAGTGTTGGGCACATTAATTATGGTTGGGCGCCTTGTGTCTCTCTCCTGACCCCACTACCGTCTCTCCTGACCCCACTACTGTCTCTCCTGACCCCACTACTGTCTCTCCTGACCCCACTACTGTCTCTCCTGACCCCACTACTGTCTCTCCTGACCCCACTACTGTCTCTCCTGACCCCACTACTGTCTCTCCTGACCCCACTACTGTCTCTCCTGACCCCACTACCGTCTCTCCTGACCCCCACTGCTGTCTCTCCTGACCCCACTACCGTCTGTCCTGACCCCACTACTGTCTCTCCTGACCCCACTACTGTCTCTCCTGACCCCACTACTGTCTCTCCTGACCCCACTACTGTCTCTCCTGACCCCACTACCGTCTCTCCTGACCCCACTACTGTCTCTCCTGACCCCACTACAGTCTCTCCTGACCCCACTACCGTCTCTCCTGACCCCACTACCGTCTCTCCTGACCCCACTACTGTCTCTCCTGACCCCACTACTGTCTCTCCTGACCCCACTACTGTCTCTCCTGACCCCACTACCGTCTCTCCTGACCCCCACTGCTGTCTCTCCTGACCCCACTACCGTCTGTCCTGACCCTACTACTGTCTCTCCTGACCCCACTACTGTCTCTCCTGACCCCACTACTGTCTCTCCTGACCCCACTACTGTCTCTCCTGACCCCACTACCGTCTCTCCTGACCCCACTACTGTCTCTCCTGACCCCACTACCGTCTCTCCTGACCCCACTACCGTCTCTCCTGACCCCACTACCGTCTCTCCTGACCCCACTACTGTCTCTCCTGACCCCACTACCGTCTCTCCTGACCCCACTACTGTCTCTCCTGACCCCACTACCGTCTCTGCTGACCCCACTAGTGTCTCTCCTGACCCCACTACAGTCTGTCCTGACCCCACTACAGTCTGTCCTGACCCCACTACTGTCTCTGCTGACCCCACTAGTGTCTCTCCTGACCCCACTGCTGTGTGTCCTGACCCCACTACTGTCTCTCCTGACCCCACTACCGTCTCTGCTGACCCCACTACCGTCTCTCCTGACCCCAGTACTGTCTCTGCTGACCCCACTGCTGCCTCCCCTGACCCCACTACCGTCTCTGCTGACCCCACTACCGTCTCTCCTGACCCCACTACCGTCTCTGCTGACCCCACTACCGTCTCTCCTGACCCCACTACCGTCTCTCCTGACCCCACTACCGTCTCTGCTGACCCCACTACCGTCTCTCCTGACCCCACTGACGACATTGCTTACCCCACTACCGTCTGTCCTGACCCCACTACCGTCTGTCCTGACCCCACTACCGTCTGTCCTGACCCCACTACCGTCTCTGCTGACCCCACTACCGTCTCTCCTGACCCCACTACCGTCTCTCCTGCCCCCACTACCGTCTCTCCTGACCCCACTACCGTCTCTCCTGACCCCACTACCGTCTCTCCTGACCCCACTACTGTCTCTCCTGACCCCACTACCGTCTCTCCTGACCCCCACTACTGTCTCTCCTGACCCCACTACTGTCTCTCCTGACCCCACTACCGTCTCCCCTGACCCCACTGACGACATTGCTTACCCCACTACCGTCTGTCCTGACCCCACTACAGTCTGTCCTGACCCCACTGACGACATTGCTTACCCCACTACCGTCTGTCCTGACCCCACTACCGTCTCTCCTGACCCCACTACCGTCTGTCCTGACCCCACTACCGTCTCTCCTGACCCCACTACCATCTGTCCTGACCCCACTACCGTCTCTCCTGACCCCACTACCGTCTCTCCTGACCCCACTACCGTCTCCCCTGACCCCACTACTGTCTCTCCTGACCCCACTACCGTCTCTCCTGACCCCACTACCGTCTCCCCTGACCCCACTACTGTCTCTCCTGACCCCACTACCGTCTCTCCTGACCCCACTACCGTCTCCCCTGACCCCACTACTGTCTCTCCTGACCCTACTACCGTCTCTGCTGACCCCACTACTGTCTCTCCTGACCCCACTACCGTCTCCCCTGACCCCACTACTGTCTCTCCTGACCCCACTACCGTCTCCCCTGACCCCACTACCGTCTCCCCTGACCCCACTACTGTCTCTCCTGACCCCACTACCGTCTCCCCTGACCCCACTACTGTCTCTCCTGACCCCACTACCGTCTGTCCTGACCCCACTACTGTCTCTCCTGACCCCACTACTGTCTCTCCTGACCCCACTACCGTCTCTGCTGACCCCACTAGTGTCTCTCCTGACCCACCTAGAGTCTGTCCTGACCCCACTACCGTCTGTCCTGACCCCACTACAGTCTGTCCTGACCCCACTACTGTCTCTCCTGACCCCACTACTGTCTCTCCTGACCCCACTACCGTCTGTCCTGACCCCACTACAGTCTGTCCTGACCCCACTACAGTCTGTCCTGACCCCACTACTGTCTCTCCTGACCCCACTACCGTCTGTCCTGACCCCACTACTGTCTCTGCTGACCCCACTACCGTCTCTCCTGACCCCACTACCGTCTCCCCTGACCCCACTACCGTCTCTCCTGACCCCACTACCGTCTCCCCTGACCCCACTACAGTCTGTCCTGACCCCACTACTGTCTCTCCTGACCCCACTACTGTCTCTCCTGACCCCACTACTGTCTCTCCTGACCCCACTACCGTCTCTCCTGACCCCACTACCGTCTCCCCTGACCCCACTATTGTCTCTCCTGACCCCACTGCTGTGTGTCCTGACCCCACTACTGCCTCTCCTGACCCCACTGCTGTCTCTGCTGACCCCACTACCGACTCTCCTGACCCCACTACCGTCTGTCCTGACCCCACTACCGTCTCTCCTGACCCCACTACTGTCTCTCCTGACCCCACTACCGTCTGTCCTGACACCACTACCGTCTCTCCTGACCCCACTACCGTCTGTCCTGACCCCACTACTGTCTCTCCTGACCCCACTACCGTCTGTCCTGACCCCACTACCGTCTCTCCTGACCCCACTACCGTCTCTCCTGACCCCACTACCGTCTCTCCTGACCCCACTACCGTCTGTCCTGACCCCACTACCGTCTCTCCTGACCCCACTACCGTCTCCCCTGACCCCACTACTGTCTCTCCTGACCCCACTACCGTCTCTCCTGACCCCACTACCGTCTCCCCTGACCCCACTACTGTCTCTCCTGACCCTACTACCGTCTCTGCTGACCCCACTACTGTCTCTCCTGACACCACTACCGTCTCAACTGACCCCACTACTGTCTCTCCTGACCCCACTACCGTCTCCCCTGACCCCACTACCGTCTCCCCTGACCCCACTACTGTCTCTCCTGACCCCACTACCGTCTCCCCTGACCCCACTACTGTCTCTCCTGACCCCACTACCGTCTGTCCTGACCCCACTACTGTCTCTCCTGACCCCACTACTGTCTCTCCTGACCCCACTACCGTCTCTGCTGACCCCACTAGTGTCTCTCCTGACCCCACTAGAGTCTGTCCTGACCCCACTACCGTCTGTCCTGACCCCACTACAGTCTGTCCTGATCCCACTACTGTCTCTCCTGACCCCACTACTGTCTCTCCTGACCCCACTACCGTCTGTCCTGACCCCACTACAGTCTGTCCTGACCCAACTACAGTCTGTCCTGACCCCACTACTGTCTCTCCTGACCCCACTACCGTCTGTCCTGACCCCACTACTGTCTCTGCTGACCCCACTACCGTCTCTACCGTCTCTGCTGACCCCACTAGTGTCTCTCCTGACCCCACTACCGTCTCCCCTGACCCCACTACCGTCTCTCCTGACCCCACTACCGTCTCCCCTGACCCCACTACAGTCTGTCCTGACCCCACTACTGTCTCTCCTGACCCCACTACTGTCTCTCCTGACCCCACTACTGTCTCTCCTGACCCCACTACCGTCTCTCCTGACCCCACTACCGTCTCCCCTCACCCCACTAGTGTCTCTCCTGACCCCACTGCTGTGTGTCCTGACCCCACTACTGCCTCTCCTGACCCCACTGCTGTCTCTGCTGACCCCACTACCGTCTCTCCTGACCCCACTACCGTCTGTCCTGACCCCACTACCGTCTCTCCTGACCCCACTACTGTCTCTCCTGACCCCACTACCGTCTGTCCTGACACCACTACCGTCTGTCCTGACCCCACTACCGTCTGTCCTGACCCCACTACTGTCTCTCCTGACCCCACTACCGTCTGTCCTGACCCCACTACCGTCTCTCCTGACCCCACTACCGTCTCTCCTGACCCCACTACCGTCTCTCCTGACCCCACTACCATCTGTCCTGACCCCACTACCGTCTCTCCTGACCCCACTACTGTCTCTCCTGACCCCACTACCGTCTCTCCTGACCCCACTACCGTCTCTCCTGACCCCACTACCGTCTGTCCAGACCCCACTACCGTCTCTCCTGACCCCACTACTGTCTCTCCTGACCCCACTACCGTCTGTCCTGACACAACTACCGTCTGTCCTGACCCCACTACCGTCTGTCCTGACCCCACTACCGTCTCTGCTGACCCCACTACTGTCTCTCCTGACCCCACTACCGTCTGTCCTGACCCCACTACCGTCTGTCCTGACCCCACTACCGTCTCTGCTGACCCCACTACTGTCTCTCCTGACCCCACTACCGTCTCTGCTGACCCCACTACCGTCTCTCCTGACCCCACTACTGTCTCTCCTGACCCCACTACCGTCTCTCTTTACCCCACTACCGTCTCCCCTGACCCCACTACTGTCTCTCCTGACCCCACTACGGTCTCTCCTGACCCCACTACCGTCTCTCCTGACCCCACTACCGTCTCTCCTGACCCCACTACCGTCTCTCCTGACCCCACTACCGTCTGTCCTGACCCCACTACTGTCTCTCCTGTCCCCCACTACCGTCTCCCCTGACCCCACTACTGTCTCCCCTGACCCCCACTACTGTCTCTCCTGACCCCACTACTGTCTCTCCTGACCCCACTACTGTCTCTGCTGACCCCACTACTGTCTCTCCTGACCCCACTACCGTCTCTCCTGACCCCACTACCGTCTCTCCTGACCCCACTACTGTCTCCCCTGACCCCCACTACTGTCTCTCCTGACCCCACTACCGTCTCCCCTGACCCCACTACTGTCTCTCCTGACCCCACTACTGTCTCTCCTGACCCCACTACCGTCTCCCCTGACCCCACTACTGTCTCTCCTGACCCCACTACCGTCTGTCCTGACCCCACTACTGTCTCTCCTGACCCCACTACCGTCTCCCCTGACCCCACTACTGTCTCTCCTGACCCCACTACTGTCTCTCCTGACCCCACTACCGTCTGTCCTGACCCCACTGACGACATTGCTGACCCCACTACCGTCTGTCCTGACCCCACTACCGTCTGTCCCGACCCCACTACCGTCTCTCCTGACCCCACTACCGTCTCTCCTGACCCCACTAGTGTCTCTCCTGACCCCACTACCGTCTCTCCTGACCCCACTACCGTCTCTCCTGACCCCACTACTGTCTCTGCTGACCCCACTACTGTCTCGATCCCCTGACCCCCACTACTGTCTCTCCTGACCCCACTACCGTCTCTCCTGACCCCACTACCGTCTCTCCTGACCCCACTACCGTCTCTCCTGACCCCACTACCGTCTCTCCTGACCCCACTACCGTCTCTCCTGACCCCACTACCGTCTGTCCTGACCCCACTACCGTCTCTCCTGACCCCACTACCGTCTGTCCTGACCCCACTACCATCTCTCCTGACCCCACTACTGTCTCTCCTGACCCCCACTACTGTCTCTCCTGACCCCCACTACCGTCTCCCCTGACCCCACTACTGTCTCCCCTGACCCCCACTACTGTCTCTCCTGACCCCACTACTGTCTGTCCTGACCCCACTACTGTCTCTGCTGACCCCACTACTGTCTCTCCTGACCCCACTACCGTCTCTCCTGACCCCACTACCGTCTCTCCTGACCCCACTACTGTCTCCCCTGACCCCCACTACTGTCTCTCCTGACCCCACTACCGTCTCCCCTGACCCCACTACTGTCTCTCCTGACCCCACTACTGTCTCTCCTGACCCCACTACCGCGTCCCCTGACCCCACTACTGTCTCTCCTGACCCCACTACCGTCTGTCCTGACCCCACTACTGTCTCTCCTGACCCCACTACCGTCTCCCCTGACCCCACTACTGTCTCTCCTGACCCCACTACTGTCTCTCCTGACCCCACTACCGTCTGTCCTGACCCCACTGACGACATTGCTGACCCCACTACCGTCTGTCCTGACCTCACTACCGTCTGTCCCGACCCCACTACCGTCTCTCCTGACCCCACTACCGTCTCTCCTGACCCCACTAGTGTCTCTCCTGACCCCACTACCGTCTCTCCTGACCCCACTACCGTCTCTCCTGACCCCACTACCGTCTCTCCTGACCCCACTAGTGTCTCTCCTGACCCCACTACTGTCTGTCCTGACACCACTACCGTCTCTCCTGACCCCACTACTGTCTCTCCTGACCCCACTACAGTCTGTCCTGACCCCACTACAGTCTGTCCTGACCCCACTGACGACATTGCTGACCCCACTACCGTCTGTCCTGACCCCACTACCGTCTCTCCTGACCCCACTACCGTCTCTCCTGACCCCACTACCGTCTCTCCTGACCCCACTACCGTCTCTCCTGACCCCACTACTGTCTCTCCTGACCCCACTACTGTCTCTCCTGACCCCACTACTGTCTCTCCTGACCCCACTACCGTCTCTCCTGACCCCACTACTGTCTCTCCTGACCCCACTACCGTCTCTCCTGACCCCACTACCGTCTCTCCTGACCCCACTACCGTCTCCCCTGACCCCACTACCGTCTCTCCTGACCACACTACCGTCTCCCCTGACCCCACTACCGTCTCCCCTGACCCCACTACCGTCTCTCCTGACCCCACTACCGTCACCCCTGACCCCACTACCGTCTCCCCTGACCCCACTACCGTCTCTCCTGACCACACTACCGTCTCCCCTGACCCCACTACCGTCTCCCCTGACCCCACTACCGTCTCTCCTGACCCCACTACCGTCTCCCCTGACCCCACTACTGTCTCTCCTGACCCCACTACCGTCTCTCCTGACCCCACTACTGTCTCTCCTGACCACACTACCGTCTCTCCTGACCCCACTACCGTCTCTCCTGACCCCACTACTGTCTCTCCTGACCCCACTACCGTCTCCCCTGACCCCACTACCGTCTCTCCTGATCCCACTACTGTCTCTCCTGACCACACTACCGTCTGTCCTGACCCCACTACCGTCTCCCCTGACCCCACTACCGTCTCCCCTGACCCCACTACAGTCTCTTCTGACCCCACTACTGTCTCCCCTGACCACACTACCGTCGCTCCTGACCCCACTACCGTCTCTCCTGACCCCACTACCGTCTCTCCTGACCCCACTACCGTCTCTCCTGACCCCACTACCGTCTCTCCTGACCCCACTACCGTCTCTCCTGACCCCACTACCGTCTGTCCTGACCCCACTACCGTCTCTCCTGACCCCACTACCGTCTGTCATGACCCCACTACCATCTCTCCTGACCCCACTACTGTCTCTCCTGACCCCCACTACTGTCTCTCCTGACCCCCACTACCGTCTCCCCTGACCCCACTACTGTCTCCCCTGACCCCCACTACTGTCTCTCCTGACCCCACTACTGTCTCTCCTGACCCCACTACTGTCTCTGCTGACCCCACTACTGTCTCTCCTGACCCCACTACCGTCTCTCCTGACCCCACTACCGTCTCTCCTGACCCCACTACTGTCTCCCCTGACCCCCACTACTGTCTCTCCTGACCCCACTACCGTCTCCTCTGACCCCACTACTGTCTCTCCTGACCCCACTACTGTCTCTCCTGACCCCATTTCCGCGTCCCCTGACCCCACTACTGTCTCTCCTGACCCCACTACCGTCTGTCCTGACCCCACTACTGTCTCTCCTGACCCCACTACCGTCTCCCCTGACCCCACTACTGTCTCTCCTGACCCCACTACTGTCTCTTCTGACCCCACTACCGTCTGTCCTGACCCCACTGACGACATTGCTGACCCCACTACCGTCTGTCCTGACCCCACTACCGTCTGTCCCGACCCCACTACCGTCTCTCCTGACCCCACTACCGTCTCTCCTGACCCCACTAGTGTCTCTCCTGACCCCACTACCGTCTCTCCTGACCCCACTACCGTCTCTCCTGACCCCACTACCGTCTCTCCTGACCCCACTAGTGTCTCTCCTGACCCCACTACTGTCTGTCCTGACACCACTACCGTCTCTCCTGACCCCACTACTGTCTCTCCTGACCCCACTACAATCTGTCCTGACCCCACTACAGTCTGTCCTGACCCCACTGACGACATTGCTGACCCCACTACCGTCTGTCCTGACCCCACTACCGTCTCTCCTGACCCCACTACCGTCTCTCCTGACCCCACTACCGTCTCTCCTGACCCCACTACCGTCTCTCCTGACCCCACTACTGTCTCTCCTGACCCCACTACTGTCTCTCCTGACCCCACTACTGTCTCTCCTGACCCCACTACCGTCTCTCCTGACCCCACTACTGTCTCTCCTGACCACACTACCGTCTGTCCTGACCCCACTACCGTCTCTCCTGACCCCACTACTGTCTCTCCTGACCCCACTACCGTCTCCCCTGACCCCACTACCGTCTCTCCTGATCCCACTACTGTCTCTCCTGACCACACTACCGTCTGTCCTGACCCCACTACCGTCTCCCCTGACCCCACTACCGTCTCCCCTGACCCCACTACCGTCTCTCCTGACCCCACTACTGTCTCCCCTGACCACACTACCGTCGCTCCTGACCCCACTACCGTCTCTCCTGACCCCACTACCGTCTCTCCTGACCCCACTACCGTCTCTCCTGACCCCACTACCGTCTCTCCTGACCCCACTACCGTCTCTCCTGACCCCACTACTGTCTCTCCTGACCCCACTACCGTCTCCCCTGACCCCACTACCGTCTGTCCTGACCCCACTACCGTCTCCCCTGACCCCACTACCGTCTCTCCTGACCCCACTACCGTCTCCCCTGACCCCACTACTGTCGCTCCTGACCCCACTACCGTCTCTCTTGACCCCACTACCGTCTCTCCTGACCCCACTACTGTCTCCCCTGACCACACTACCGTCGCTCCTGACCCCACTACCGTCTCTCCTGACCCCACTACCGTCTCTCCTGACCCCACTACCGTCTCTCCTGACCCCACTACCGTCTCTCCTGACCCCACTACCGTCTCTCCTGACCACACTACCGTCTCTCCTGACCCCACTACCGTCTCTCCTGACCCCACTACCGTCTCCCCTGACCCCACTACCGTCTCCCCTGACCCCACTACCGTCCCCCCTGACCCCACTACCGTCCCTCCTGACCCCACTACAGTCTCTCCTGACCCCACTACCGTCTCCCCTGACCCCACTACCGTCTCCCCTGTCCCCACTACCGTCTCCCCTGACCCCACTACTAACTCTGCTCCATCCCGTCACCATACTGGACCATCTACCTCTAACACCACACAAAAGAACGCCGTGCTTGAGGCACAGCCTGCAGGGTCCTCGGTACTAATGGCCGCTCCACCTGCCCTCTGCTGTAGTGGAGAGACTCACTCTACCTAACGTTGATAGCCGACGCTCTAGATTTTCGTTTTACCCGAAAACGAATTAAAATTAATTCAGTATTACAGATAAATGATAAGGGAATGTTGAGGGAGAGGCGGAGAAGAGAGGTGAGAGATGGGGAAGGGAGAGGGGGAGCTGGGGATATTCCCAGGGCGCAGCCTGGCTCTTCCCCTTCCCTCTAGTCTGTCTCTAAAATACAATATTTGGGTGTTTACCTGGTTAATGTTGGTGGCATTATATTTGGGGTTAACCTTGCATTATTTGACACGGGGAGTGATGACTTTATGGGGCGACTCTTAAGGCGGTCTGGGTCGGCCCCTATGCCATCCTTAAGGTGGCATCGGTCTTCCTACACACCCGTCACCCAGAAAGGCTGTACCTGTACCGCCTTTCTGAGGTACCTGTCATGTTGTGATAATTCCTAGCTCAAACAGGTACTCAAAGCTCAATACACTATGATCACTCATTCCCAATGGTGCTTCCAACTTAACTTCCCTTATATCCGACTCATTTAGGATAAATATCAGATCAAGCAAAGCTGGTTCATCCTCTGCTCTCATTCTTGTCGGTCCCTAGAAAATAGAAACACAGAAATAACATCACATGAGACCAGAAGACATGGCAGGATGTGCAGAATACCCCCGTTGAAAAGCGGAGGTGCAACAGGTACTCTGAGAGAGAACTCTATCAACATCAGAGTCCCAAGACTGTTCAATATGCTTCCACTACACATAAGGGACATAACTGGCCGACCCCTCACAGTGTTCAAGAGAGAACTGGATAAGCACCTCCAAAAGATACCTGATCAACCAGGCTGTGACTCATACGTCAGGCTGCGAGCAGCCGCATCCAACAGCCTGGTTGATCAGTCCGGCAACCAGGAGGCCTGGTCGACGACCGGGCCGCGGGGATGCTAAGCTCTGGAAGCACCTCAAGTTAACCTCAAGGTAACCTCCCTTGACGTGTTGACTTAAAAAGTTTCTTGTTGCCACGTCCAGCAGCTTAGATCTCCATGTGTCTGGTCCTCCATGTGGGTCTCTGTTTTCCCAGTCTATCTTCCCGTGGTTGAAATCTTCCATGATTAGTAGTCTGGATCCGTTCCTGCTAGCCACAGAAGCTGCTCTCTCTATTATGTTGATGGTGGCCATGTTGTTTCTATCATATTCCTGTCTGGGTCTTCTGTCGTTTGGTGGGGGGTTATATATGACTACTACTATAATTTTCTGTCCTCCAGTTGCTATGGTGCCTGATATGTAGTCACTGAAACCTTCACAGCTCTGATTAACCAGCTCTGATTAACCCATCTCTTCACTTCAACCTTTTCTTATCAGCAAAGCTACACCACCTCCTCCTCTCCCTTCTCTCTCTTTCCCTTGTGTGTGTGTACTCACCTATATGTACTCACCTATATGTGCTTGCAGGATCGAGCATTGACTCTTGGATCCCGCCTTTCTAGCTATCGGTTGTTTACAGCAATGACTCCTGTCCCATTTCCCTATCATACCTAGTTTTAAAAGTATGAATAGTATTTGCTTCCACAACCTGTTCCCCAAGTGCATTCCATTTTTCTACTACTCTCACGCTAAAAGAAAACTTCCTAACATCTCTGTGACTCATCTGAGTTTCCAGTTTCCACCCATGTCCCCTCGTTCTGTTATTATTACGTGTGAACATTTCATCTATTTCCACTTTATCAATTCCCCTGAGTATTTTATATGTCCCTATCATATCTCCTCTCTCCCTTCTTTTCTCTAGTGTCGTTAGGTTCAGTTCCTTCAGCCGCTCTTCATATCCCATCCCTCGTAACTCTGGGACAAGCCTCGTCGCAAACCTCTGAACCTTCTCCAGTTTCTTTATGTGTTTCTTCAGGTGGGGGCTCCATGATGGCGCGGCATACTCTAAGACGGGTCTCACGTAGGCAGTGTAAAGCGCCCTAAAAGCTTCCTCATTTAGGTTTCTGAATGAAGTTCTAATTTTCGCCAGTGTAGAGTACGCTGCTGTCGTTATCCTATTTATATGTGCCTCAGGAGTTAGATTAGGTGTCACATCCACTCCCAGGTCTCTTTCTCGAATCGTTACAGGTAGGCTGTTCCCCTTCATTGTGTACTGTCCCTTTGGTCTCCTGTCACCTGATCCCATTTCCATAACTTTACATTTACTGGTGTTAAACTCCAGTAGCCATTTCCCTGACCATCTCTGCAGCCTGTTTAAGTCCTCTTGGAGGATCCTACAATCCTCGTCTGTCACAACTCTTCTCATTAATTTTGCGTCATCTGCAAACATTGACATGTATGATTCCACTCCTGTAAACATATCATTTACGTAAATTAGAAAGAGGATTGGTCCCAGCACCGATCCTTGAGGTACTCCACTTGTTACTGTTCGCCAGTCCGACTTTTCGTCCCTTACCATTACCCTCTGGCTCCTTCCTGTTAGGTAGTTCTTCACCCATACTAGGGCCTTTCCGCTTACTCCTGCCTGCCTCTCAAGTTTGTATAGCAGTCTCATGTGCGGTACCGTATCAAAGGCCTTTTGGCAGTCAAGAAATATGCAGTCTGCCCAGCCTTCTCTGTCCTGCCTTATCCTTGTGTGTGTGTGTGTGTGTGTGTGTGTGTGTGTGTGTGTGTGTGTGTGTGTGTGTG
Organism: Procambarus clarkii; assembly: GCF_040958095.1. Taxonomy (NCBI): domain Eukaryota; kingdom Metazoa; phylum Arthropoda; class Malacostraca; order Decapoda; family Cambaridae; genus Procambarus; species Procambarus clarkii. The sequence goes on along the minus strand of NC_091152.1, from coordinate 54,369,197 downwards.
TGTCACCCAGCAGTAACCGGGAACCAGGATGTAGACCAAATGGTCGGTCGTTTTCCAGAATAAAATATATTGTAGGCCAAATCTGACCATAAGGTATAGGAAGGAATGCTCTTAGCCAGCTGACAATAGCCGCCGGACCTTATACCTCCAGGTATAAGGTTGATATACCTTATACCGGTTGGTGTAAGGTATACCATATACCTTAAAAATGAGAGGCCACTGTATGTGAGAGTAAGGGCTGCGATACACAGGAATAAGTGAGACCAGGAAAGGTCAGTGACAGGTATAAGTGACAGCAGGGAAGGTGTAAGGCAGGTATAAGTGACAGCAGGGAAGGTGTAAGGCAGGTATAAGTGACAGCAGGGAAGGTGTAAGGCAGGTATAAGTGACAGCAGGGAAGGTGTAAGGCAGGTATAAGTGACAGCAGGGAAGGTGTAAGGCAGGTATAAGTGACAGTAGGGAAGGTGTAAGGCAGGTATAAGTGACAGCAGGGAAGGTGTAAGGCAGGTATAAGTGACAGTAGGGAAGGTGTAAGGCAGGTATAAGTGACAGTAGGGAAGGTGTAAGGCAGGTATAAGTGACAGTAGGGAAGGTGTAAGGCAGGTATAAGTAAGAGTAAGGTCGACCTACTGCAAGTCTCAGGGAGAATTAGAAGCAGGTAGATCTTGCTACAACAAGTAATTCCCTCGTAACCACAGAGGCAGGTTGCTGCTGTAGAATAATGTATCAACAACTTCGTCTCTCTGGATATTTCTGAAGTATTGACACAGCAATTCATATATTTTTCTCCCACAAGATTGCTTTATGAAATGGAAACTGTCATATTGGACGGTAACTCTATTAATTGTGCCGTAAACTGTCATTTTTTGGACAGTTCCGTTCCCACTGGGGTTACTGTGAGGTACCTGTCATGTTGTGTACTGGTACTGTGAGGTACCTGTCATGTTGTGTAGTGGTACTGTGTGGTACCTGTCATGTTGTGTAGTGGTACAGTGAGGTACCTGTCATGTTGTGTAGTGGTACTGTGTGGTACCTGTCATGTTGTGCAGTGGTACTGTGAGGTACCTGTCATGTTGTGTACTGGTACTGTGAGGTACCTGTCATGTTGTGTAGTGGTACTGTGTGGTACCTGTCATGTTGTGTAGTGGTACAGTGAGGTACCTGTCATGTTGTGTAGTGGTACTGTGTGGTACCTGTCATGTTGTGCAGTGGTGCTGTGAGGTACCTGTCATGTTGTGTAGTGGTACTGTGAGGTACCTGTCATGTTGTGCAGTGGTACTGTGTGGTACCTGTCATGTTGTGTAGTGGAACAGTGAGGTCCGTGTCATGTTGTGTAGTGGTACTGTGAGGTACCAGTCATGTTGTGTAGTGGTACAGAGAGGTACCTGTCTTGTTGTGTAGTGGTACTGTGAGGTACCTGTTATGTTGTGTAGTGGTACTGTGTGGTACCTGTCATGTTGTCTAGTGGTACTGTGAGGTACCTGTTATGTTGTGTAGTAGTACTGTGAGGTACCTGTCATGTTGTGTAGTGGTACTGTGAGGTACCTGTCATGTTGTCTAGTGGTACTGTGAGGTACCTGTCTTGTTGTGTAGTGGTACTGTGAGGTACCTGTCTTGTTGTGTAGTGGTACTGTGTGGTACCTGTCATGTTGTGTAGTGGTACTGTGAGGTACCTGTCATGTTGTGTAGTGGTACTGTGAGGTACCTGTCTTGTTGTGTAGTGGTACTGTGAGGTACCTGTCATGTTGTGTAGTGGTACAGTGAGGTACCTGTCATGTTGTGTAGTGGTACTGTGAGGTACCTGTCATGTTGTGTAGTGGTACTGTGAGGTACCTGTCATGTTGTGTAGTGGTACTGTGAGGTACCTGTCATGTTGTGTAGTGGTACTGTGTGGTACCTGTCATGTTGTGTAGTGGTACTGTGAGGTACCTGTCATGTTGTCTAGTGGTACTGTGTGGTACCTGTCATGTTGTGTAGTGGTACTGTGTGGTACCTGTCATGTTGTGAACTGGTACTGTGAGGTACCTGTCATGTTGTGTAGTGGTACTGTGAGGTACTGTGAGGTACCTGTCATGTTGTGTAGTGGTACTGTGAGGTTCTGTGAGGTACCTGTCATGTTGTGTAGTGGTACTGTGAGGTACCTGTCATGTTGTGTACTGGTACTGTGAGGTACCTGTCATGTTGCGTAGTGGTACTGTGTGGTACCTGTCATGTTGTGTAGTGGTACCGTGAGGTACCTGTCATGTTGTGTAGTGGTACTGTGAGGTAAATGTCATGTTGTGCAGTGGTACTGTGTGGTACCTGTCATGTTGTGTAGTGGTACAGTGAGGTCCGTGTCATGTTGTGTAGTGGTACTGTGAGGTACCTGTCATGTTGTGCAGTGGTACAGTGAGATACCTGTCTTGTTGTGTAGTGGTACTGTGAGGTACCTGTTATGTTGTGTAGTGGTACTGTGTGGTACCTGTCATGTTGTCTAGTGGTACTGTGAGGTACCTGTTATGTTGTGTAGTAGTACTGTGAGGTACCTGTCATGTTGTGTAGTGGTACTGTGAGGTACCTGTCATGTTGTCTAGTGGTACTGTGAGGTACCTGTCTTGTTGTGTAGTGGTACTGTGAGGTACCTGTCTTGTTGTGTAGTGGTACTGTGTGGTACCTGTCATGTTGTGTAGTGGTACTGTGAGGTACCTGCCATGTTGTGTAGTGGTACTGTGAGGTACCTGTCTTGTTGTGTAGTGGTACTGTGAGGTACCTGTCATGTTGTGTAGTGGTACAGTGAGGTACCTGTCATGTTGTGTAGTGGTACTGTGAGATACCTGTCATGTTGTGTAGTGGTACTGTGAGGTACCTGTCATGTTGTGTAGTGGTACTGTGAGGTACCTGTCATGTTGTATAGTGGTACTGTGTGGTACCTGTCATGTTGTGTAGTGGTACTGTGAGGTACCTGTCATGTTGTGTAGTGGTACTGTGAGGTACCTGTCATGTTGTGTAGTGGTACTGTGAGGTACCTGTCATGTTGTCTAGTGGAACTGTGTGGTACCTGTCATGTTGTGTAGTGGTACTGTGAGGTACCTGTCTTGTTGTGTAGTGGTACTGTGAGGTACCTGTCATGTTGTCTAGTGTACTGTGAGGTACCTGTCATGTTGTGTAGTGGTACTGTGTGGTACCTGTCATGTTGTGTAGTGGTACTGTGTGGTACCTGTCATGTTGTGTAGTGGTACTGTGTGGTACCTGTCATGTTGTGTAGTGGTACTGTGAGGTACCTGTCATGTTGTGTAGTGGTACTGTGAGGTACCTGTCATGTTTTGTAGTGGTACTGTGAGGTACCTGTCTTGTTGTGTAGTGGTACTGTGAGGTACCTGTCTTGTTGTGTAGTGGTACTGTGAGGTACCTGTCTTGTTGTCTAGTGTACTGTGAGGTACCTGTCATGTTGTGTAGTGGTACTGTGAGGTACCTGTCATGTTGTGTAGTGGTACTGTGTGGTACCTGTCATGTTGTGTAGTGGTACTGTGAGGTACCTGTCATGTTGTGGTAGTGGTACTGTGAGGTACCTGTCCATGTTTGTTAGTGGTACTGTGGAGGTACCTGTCTTGTTGTGTAGTGGTACTGTGAGGTACCTGTCTTGTTGTGTAGTGGTACTGTGAGGTACCTGTCTTGTTGTCTAGTGTACTGTGAGGTACCTGTCATGTTGTGTAGTGGTACTGTGAGGTACCTGTCTTGTTGTGTAGTGGTACTGTGAGGTACCTGTCATGTTGTCTAGTGTACTGTGAGGTACCTGTCATTGTTGTGTAGTGGTACTGTGAGGTACCTGTCATGTTGTGTAGTGGTACTGTGTGGTACCTGTCATGTTGTGTAGTGGCACTGTGTGGTACCTGTCATGTTGTGTAGTGGTACTGTGAGGTACCTGTCATGTGTGTAGTGGTTACTGTGTGGTACCTGTCATGTTGTGTAGTGGTACAGTGAGGTACCTGTCATGCTGTGTAGTGATTCTGTGAGTACCTGTCATGTGTGTAGTGGTACTGTGAGGTACCTGTCATGTTGTATAGTGGTACTGTGATGGTACCTGTCATGTTGTATAGTGGTACTGTGAGGTACCTGTCATGTGTGTAGTGGTACTGTGAGTACCTGTCATGTTGTGTAGTGGTACTGTGAGGTTACCTGTCATGTTTTGTAGTGGTACTGTGAGGTACCTGTCTTGTTGTGTAGTGGTACTGTGAGGTACCTGTCTTGTTGTGTAGTGGTACTGTGAGTACCTGTCATGTTGTCGTAGTGGTACTGGGAGGTACCTGTCATTGTTGGTAGTGGTACTGTGAGGTACCTGTCATGCTGTGTAGTGATCTGTTGAGTACCTGTCATGTTGTGTAGTGGTACTGTGAGGTACCTGTCATGTTGTAGTAGTGGTACTGTGAGGTACCTGTCATGTTGTATAGTGGTACTGTGAGGTACCTGTCATGTTGTGTAGTGGTACAGAGAGGTACCTGTCTTGTTGTGTAGTGGTACTGTGAGGTACCTGTTATGTTGTGTAGTGGTACTGTGTGGTACCTGTCATGTTGTCTAGTGGTACTGTGAGGTACCTGTTATGTTGTGTAGTGGTACTGTGAGGTACCAGTCATGTTGTGTAGTGGTACAGAGAGGTACCTGTCTTGTTGTGTAGTGGTACTGTGAGGTACCTGTATGTTGTGTAGTGGTACTGTGTGGTACCTGTCATGTTGTCTAGTGGTACTGTGAGGTACCTGTTATGTTGTGTAGTAGTACTGTGAGGTACCTGTCATGTTGTGTAGTGGTACTGTGAGGTACCTGTCATGTTGTCTAGTGGTACTGTGAGGTACCTGTCTTGTTGTGTAGTGGTACTGTGAGGTACCTGTCTTGTTGTGTAGTGGTACTGTGTGGTACCTGTCATGTTTGTAGTGGTACTGTGAGGTACCTGTCATGTTGTGTAGTGGTACTGTGAGGTACCTGTCTTGTTGTGTAGTGGTACTGTGAGGTACCTGTCCTGTTGTGTAGTGGTACAGTGAGGTACCTGTCATGTTGTGTAGTGGTACTGTGAGGTACCTGTCATGTTGTGTAGTGGTACTGTGAGGTACCTGTCATGTTGTGTAGTGGTACTGTGAGGTACCTGTCATGTTGTGTAGTGGTACTGTGATGGTACCTGTCATGTTGTGTAGTGGTACTGTGAGGTACCTGTCATGTTGTCTAGTGGTACTGTGATGGTACCTGTCATGTTGTGTAGTGGTACTGTGAGGTATCCTGTCATGTTGTGTAGTGGCTACTGTGAGGTACCTGTCATGTGTTGTAGTGGTACTGTGAGGTACCTGTCATGTTGTGATAGTGGTACTGTGAGGTACCTGTCTGTTGTGTAGTGGTACTGTGAGGTACCTGTCATGTAGGTACTGTCACTGTTGTGTAGCCTGGTCACTGTGTGTAGTGTACTGTGAGGTACCTGTCATGTTGTGTAGTGGTACTGTGATGGTACCTGTCATGTGTGTAGTGGTCACTGTGAGGTACCTGTCATGTTGGTAGTGGTACTGTGTAGGTACCCTGTCATGTTGTGTAGTGGTACCTGTGAGGTACCTGTCATGTTGTGTAGTGGTACTGTGAGGTACCTGTCATGCTGTGTAGTGAGTACTGTGTAGGTACCTGTCATGTTGTGTAGTGGTACTAGTGAGGTCCGTGTCATGTTGTGTAGTGGTACTGTGAGGTACCTGTCATGTTGTGTAGTGGTACATGTGAGGATACCTGTCATGTTGTGTAGTGGTTACTGTGAGGTACCTGTCATGTTGTGTAGTGGTACTGTGAGGGTACCTGTCATGTTGTATAGTGGTACTGTGAGGTACCTGTCTATGTTGTGTAGTGTACTGTGAGGTACCTGTCCATGTTGTGTAGTGTTACTGTGAGGTACCTGTCATTGTTGTGTAGTGGTACTGTGAGGTACCTGTCTTGTTGTGTAGTGGTACTGTGAGGTACCTGTCTTGTTGTGTAGTGGTACTGTGTAGGTACCTGTCATGTTGTGTAGTGGTACTGTGAGGTACCTGTCATGTTGTGTAGTGGTACTGTGAGGTACCTGTCATGTTGTGTAGTGGTACTGTGAGGTACCTGTCATGTTGTGTAGTGGTACTGTGAGGTACCTGTCATGTTGTGTAGTGGTACTGTGAGGTACCTGTCATGTTGTGTAGTGGTACTGTGAGGTACCTGTCATGTTGTGTAGTGGTACTGTGAGGTACCTGTCATGTTGTGTAGTGGTACTGTGTGGTACCTGTCATGTTGTGTAGTGGTACTGTGAGGTACCTGTCATGTTGTGTAGTGGTTGTGGGTACCTGTGGTGTTAGTGGTACTGTGAGGTACCTGTCATGTTGTGTAGTGGTACTGTGAGGTACTGTCATGTTGTCTAGTGGAACTGTGTGGTACTGTCATTTGTGTAGGTACTGTGAGGTACCTGTCTTGTTGTGTAGTGGTACTGTGAGGTACCTGTCATGTTGTCTAGTGTACTGTGAGGTACCTGTCATGTGTGTAGTGGTACTGTGTGGTACCTGTCATGTTGTGTAGTGGTACTGTGTGGTACCTGTCATGTTGTGTAGTGGTACTGTGTGGTACCTGTCATGTGTGTAGTGGTACTGTGAGGTACCTGTCATGTTGTGTAGTGGTACTGTGAGGTACCTGTCATGTTTTGTAGTGGTACTGTGAGGTACCTGTCTTGTTGGTAGTGGTACTGTGAGGTACCTGTCTTGTTGTGTAGTGGTACTGTGAGGTACCTGTCTTGTTTGTTAGTGTACTGTGAGGTACCTGTCATGTTGTGTAGTGGTACTGTGAGGACCGGTCATTGTTGTTAGTGTACTGTGTGGTACCTGTCATGTTGTGTAGTGGTACTGTGAGGTACCTGTCATTGTTGTGTAGTGGTACTGTGAGGTACCTGTCCTGTTTTGTAGTGGTTACTGTGAGGTACCTGTCTGTTGTTGTAGTGGTACTGTGAGGTACCTGTCTGTTGTGTAGTGGTACTGTGAGGTACCTGTCATGTTGGTCTAGTGTACTGTGATGGTACCTGTCATGTTGTGTAGTGGTACTGTGAGGTACCTGTCTTGTTGTGTAGTGGTACTGTGAGGTACCTGTCATGTTGTATAGTGGTACTGTGAGGTACCTGTCATGTTGTGTAGTGGTACTGTGAGGTACCTGTCATGTTGTGTAGTGGTACTGTGAGGTACCTGTCATGTTGGTATAGTGGTACTGTGATGGTACCTGTCTGTTGGTAGTGGTACTGTGAGGTACCTGTCATGTTGTGTAGTGGTACTGTGTGGTACCTGTCATGTTGTGTAGTGGTACAGTGAGGTACCTGTCATGCTGTGTAGTGGATTACTGTGAGTACCCTGTCATGTTGTGTAGTGGTACTGTGAGGTACCTGTCATGTTGTATAGTGGTACTGTGAGGTACCTGTCATGTTGTATAGTGGTACTGTGAGGTACCTGTCATGTTGTGTAGTGGTACTGTGAGGTACCTGTCATGTTGTGTAGTGGTACTGTGAGGTACCTGTCATGTTTTGTAGTGGTACTGTGAGGTACCTGTCATGTTGTGTAGTGGTACTGTGAGGTACCTGTCCTTGTTGTGTAGTTGTACTGTGAGGTACCTGTCTTGTTGTGTAGTGGTACTGTGAGGTACCTGTCATTGTTGTGTAGTGGTACTGTGAGGTACCTGTCATGCTGTGTAGTGATCTTGTGAGTACCTGTCATGTTGTGTAGTGGTACTGTGAGGTACCTGTCATGTTGTATAGTGGTACTGTGAGGTACCTGTCATGTTGTATAGTGGTACTGTGAGGTACCTGTCATGTTGTGTAGTGGTACTGTGAGGTACCTGTCATGTTGTGTAGTGGTACTGTGTGATGGTACCTGTCATGTTTGTGTAGTGGTACTGTTGAGGTACCTGTCTTGTTGTGTAGTGGTATTGTGAGGTACCTGTCATTGTTGTGTAGTGGTACTGTGAGGTTACCTGTCATGTTGTGTAGTGGTACTGTGAGGTACCTGTCATGTTGTGTAGTGGTACTGTGAGGTACCTGTCTTGTTGTGTAGTGGTACTGTGAGGTACCTGTCTTGTTGTGTAGTGGTACTGTGAGGTACCTGTCTTGTTGTCTAGTGTACTGTGAGGTACCTGTCATGTTGTGTAGTGGTACTGTGAGGTACATGTCTTGGTGTGTGTAGTGGTACTGTGAGGTACCTGTCATGTTGTCTAGTGTACTTTGAGGTACCTGTCATGTTGTGTAGTGGTACTGTGAGGTACCTGTCATGTTGTGTAGTGGTACTGTGTGGTACCTGTCATGTTGTGTAGTGGTACTGTGTGGTACCTGTCATGTTGTGTAGTGGTACTGTGAGGTACCTGTCATGTTGTGTAGTGGTACTGTGTGGTACCTGTCATGTTGTGTAGTGGTACAGTGAGGTACCTGTCATGCTGTGTAGTGATTCTGTGAGTACCTGTCATGTTGTGTAGTGGTACTGTGAGGTACCTGTCATGTTGTATAGTGGTACTGTGAGGTACCTGTCATGTTGTATAGTGGTACTGTGAGGTACCTGTCATGTTGTGTAGTGGTACTGTGAGGTACCTGTCATGTTGTGTAGTGGTACTGTGAGGTACCTGTCATGTTTTGTAGTGGTACTGTGAGGTACCTGTCTTGTTGTGTAGTGGTACTGTGAGGTACCTGTCTTGTTGTGTAGTGGTACTGTGAGGTACCTGTCATGTTGTGTAGTGGTACTGTGAGGTACCTGTCATGTTGTGTAGTGGTACTGTGAGGTACCTGTCATGTTGTGTAGTGGTACTGTGAGGTACCTGTCATGTTGTGTAGTGGTACTGTGAGGTACCTGTCATGTTGTGTAGTTTTACTGTGAGGTACCTGTCTTGTTGTGTAGTGGTACTGTGAGGTACCTGTCTTGTTGTGTAGTGGTACTGTGAGGTACCTGTCATGTTGTGTAGTGGTACTGTGTAGTACCTGTCATGTTGTGTAGTGGTACTGTGAGGTACCTGTCATGTTGTAGTGGTACTGTGAGGTACCTGTCATGTTGTCTAGTGTACTGTCAGGTACCTGTCATGTTGTGTAGTGGTACTGTGTGGTACCTGTCATGTTGTGTAGTGGTACTGTGTGGTACCTGTCATGTTGTGTAGTGGTACTGTGTGGTACCTGTCATGTTGTGTAGTGGTACTGTGAGGTACCTGTCATGTTGTGTAGTGGTACTGTGAGGTACCTGTCTTGTTGTGTAGTGGTACTGTGAGGTACCTGTCTTGTTGTGTAGTGGTACTGTGAGGTACCTGTCTTGTTGTCTAGGTACTGTGAGGTACCTGTCATGTTGTGTAGTGGTACTGTGAGGTACCTGTCATGTTGTGTAGTGGTACTGTGTGGTAACTGTCATGTTGTGTAGTGGTACTGTGAGGTACCTGTCATGTTGTGTAGTGGTACTGTGAGGTACCTGTCATGTTTTGTAGTGGTACTGTGAGGTACCTGTCTTGTTGTGTAGTGGTACTGTGAGGTACCTGTCTTGTTGTGTAGTGGTACTGTGAGGTACCTGTCTTGTTGTCTAGTGTACTGTGAGGTACCTGTCATGTTGTGTAGTGGTACTGTGAGGTACCTGTCATGTTGTGTAGTGGTACTGTGTGGTACCTGTCATGTTGTGTAGTGGTACTGTGAGGTACCTGTCATGTTGTGTAGTGGTACTGTGAGGTACCTGCCATGTTTGTAGTGGTACTGTGAGGTACCTGTCATGTTGTGTAGTGTTACTGTGAGGTACCTGTCTTGTGTAGTGGTACTGTGAGGTACCTGTCTTGTTGTCTAGTGTACTGTGAGGTACCTGTCATGTTGTGTAGTGGTACTGTGAGGTACCTGTCTTGTTGTGTAGTGGTACTGTGAGGTACCTGTCATGTTGTCTAGTGTACTGTGAGGTACCTGTCATGTTGTGTAGTGGTACTGTGAGGTACCTGTCATGTTGTGTAGTGGTACTGTGTGGTACCTGTCATGTTGTGTAGTGGTACTGTGTGGTACCTGTCATGTTGTGTAGTGGTACTGTGAGGTACCTGTCATGTTGTGTAGTGGTACTGTGTGGTACCTGTCATGTTGTGTAGTGGTACAGTGAGGTACCTGTCATGCTGTGTAGTGATCTGTGAGTACCTGTCATGTTGTGTAGTGGTACTGTGAGGTACCTGTCATGTTGTATAGTGGTACTGTGAGGTACCTGTCATGTTTATAGTGGTACTGTGAGGTACCTGTCATGTTGTGTAGTGGTACTGTGAGGTACCTGTCATGTTGTGTAGTGGTACTGTGAGGTACCTGTCATGTTTGTAGTGGTACTGTGAGGTACCTGTCTTGTTGTGTAGTGGTACTGTGAGGTACCTGTCTTGTTGTGTAGTGGTACTGTGAGGTACCTGTCTTGTTGTGTAGTGGTACTGTGAGGTACCTGTCATGTTGTGAAGTGGTACTGTGAGGTACCTGTCATGTTGTGTAGTGGTACTGTGAGGTACCTGTCATGTTGTGTAGTGGTACTGTGAGGTACCTGTCATGTTGTGTAGTTTACTGTGAGGTACCTGTCATGTTGTGTGGTTTTACTGTGAGGTACCTGTCTTGTTGTGTAGTGGTACTGTGAGGTACCTGTTGTTGTGTAGTGGTACTGTGAGGTACCTGTCATGTTGTGTAGTGGTACTGTGTAGTACCTGTCATGTTGTGTAGTGGTACTGTGAGGTACCTGTCATGTTGCGTAGTGGTACTGTGAGGTACCTGTCATGTTGTCTAGTGTACTGTGATGGTACCTGTCATGTTGTGTAGTGGTACTGTGTGGTACCTGTCATGTTGTGTAGTGGTACTGTGTGGTACCTGTCATGTTGTGTAGTGGTACTGTGTTGGTACCTGTCATGTTGTGTAGTGGTACTGTGAGGTACCTGTTCATATGTTGTGTAGTGGTACTGTGAGGTACCTGTCATGTTTTGTAGTGGTACTGTGAGGTACCTGTCTTGTTGTGTAGTGGTACTGTGAGGTACTGTCTTGTTGTGTAGTGGTACTGTGAGGTACCTGTCTTGTTGTGTAGTGGTACTGTGAGGTACCTGTCTTGTTGTCTAGTGTACTGTGAGGTACCTGTCATGTTGTGTAGTGGTACTGTGAGGTATCTGTCTTGTTGTGTAGTGGTACTGTGAGGTACCTGTCATGTTGTCTAGTGTACTGTGAGGTACTGTCATGTTGTGTAGTGGTACTGTGAGGTACCTGTCATGTGGTGTAGTGGTACTGTGTGGTACCTGTCATGTTGTGGTAGTGGTACTGTGTGGTATCCTGTCATGTTGTGTAGTGGTACTGTGAGGTACCTGTCATGTTGTTGTAGTGGTACTGTGTGGTACCTGTCATGTTGTTGTAGTGGTACAGTGAGGTACCCTGTCATGCTGTGTAGTGATTCTGTGAGTACCTGTCATGTTGTGTATGTGGTACTGTGAGGTACCTGTCATGTTGTATAGTGGTACTGTGAGGTACCTGTCATGTTGTATAGAGGTACTGTGAGGTACCTGTCTTGTTGTGTAGTGGTACTGTGAGGTACCTGTCTTGTTGTCTAGTGTACTGTGAGGTACCTGTCATGTTGTGTAGTGGTACTGTGAGGTACCTGTCTTGTTGTGTAGTGGTACTGTGAGGTACCTGTCATGTTGTCTAGTGTACTGTGAGGTACCTGTCATGTTGTGTAGTGGTACTGTGAGGTACCTGTCATGTTGTGTAGTGGTACTGTGTGGTACCTGTCATGTTGTGTAGTGGTACTGTGTGGTACCTGTCATGTTGTGTAGTGGTACTGTGAGGTACCTGTCATGTTGTGTAGTGGTACTGTGTGGTACCTGTCATGTTGTGTAGTGGTACAGTGAGGTACCTGTCATGTTGTGTAGTGATTCTGTGAGTACCTGTCATGTTGTGTAGTGGTACTGTGAGGTACCTGTCATGTTGTATAGTGGTACTGTGAGGTACCTGTCATGTTGTATAGTGGTACTGTGAGGTACCTGTCATGTTGTGTAGTGGTACTGTGAGGTACCTGTCATGTTGTGTAGTGGTACTGTGAGGTACCTGTCATGTTTGTAGTGGTACTGTGAGGTACCTGTCATGTTGTGTAGTGGTACTGTGAGGTACCTGTCTTGTTGTGTAGTGGTACTGTGAGGTACCTGTCTTGTTGTGTAGTGGTACTGTGAGGTACCTGTCATGTTGTGAAGTGGTACTGTGAGGTACCTGTCATGTTGTGTAGTGGTACTGTGAGGTACCTGTCATGTTGTGTAGTGGTACTGTGAGGTACCTGTCTTGTTGTGTAGTGGTACTGTGAGGTACCTGTCATGTTGTGTAGTTTACTGTGAGGTACCTGTTGTTGTGTAGTGGTACTGTGAGGTACCTGTCTTGTTGTGTAGTGGTACTGTGAGGTACCTGTCATGTTGTGTAGTGGTACTGTGTAGTACCTGTCATGTTGTGTAGTGGTACTGTGAGGTACCTGTCATGTTGCGTAGTGGTACTGTGAGGTACCTGTCATGTTGTCTAGTGTACTGTGAGGTACCTGTCATGTTGTGTAGTGGTACTGTGTGGTACCTGTCATGTTGTGTAGTGGTACTGTGTGGTACCTGTCATGTTGTGTAGTGGTACTGTGTGGTACCTGTCATGTTGTGTAGTGGTACTGTGAGGTACCTGTCATGTTGTGTAGTGGTACTGTGTGGTACCTGTCATGTTGTGTAGTGGTACTGTGTGGTACCTGTCATGTTGTGTAGTGGTACTGTGAGGTACCTGTCATGTTGTGTAGTGGTACTGTGTGGTACCTGTCATGTTGTGTAGTGGTACAGTGAGGTACCTGTCATGCTGTGTAGTGATTCTGTGAGTACCTGTCATGTTGTGTAGTGGTACTGTGAGGTACCTGTCATGTTGTATAGTGGTAATGTGAGGTACCTGTCATGTTGTATAATGGTACTGTGAGGTACCTGTCATGTTGTGTAGTGGTACTGTGAGGTACCTGTCATGTTGTGTAGTGGTACTGTGAGGTACCTGTCATGTTTTGTAGTGGTACTGTGAGGTACCTGTCTTGTTGTGTAGTGGTACTGTGAGGTACCTGTCTTGTTGTGTAGTGGTACTGTGAGGTACCTGTCTTGTTGTGTATTGGTACTGTGAGGTACCTGTCATGTTGTGAAGTGGTACTGTGAGGTACCTGTCATGTTGTGTAGTGGTACTGTGAGGTACCTGTCATGTTGTGTAGTGGTACTGTGAGGTACCTGTCTTGTTGTGTAGTGGTACTGTGAGGTACCTGTCATGTTGTGTAGTTTTACTGTGAGGTACCTGTCTTGTTGTGTAGTGGTACTGTGAGGTACCTGTCTTGTTGTGTGGTACTGTGAGGTACCTGTCATGTTGTGTAGTGGTACTGTAGTACCTGTCATGTTGTGTAGTGGTACTGTGAGGTACCTGTCATGTTGCGTAGTGGTACTGTGAGGTACCTGTCATGTTGTCTAGTGTACTGTGAGGTACCTGTCATGTTGTGTAGTGGTACTGTGTGGTACCTGTCATGTTGTGTAGTGGTACTGTGTGGTACCTGTCATGTTGTGTAGTGGTACTGTGTGGTACCTGTCATGTTGTGTAGTGGTACTGTGAGGTACCTGTCATGTTGTGTAGTGGTACTGTGAGGTACCTGTCATGTTTGTAGTGGTACTGTGAGGTACCTGTCTTGTTGTGTAGTGGTACTGTGAGGTACCTGTCCTGTTGTGTAGTGGTACTGTGAGGTACCTGTCTTGTTGTGTAGTGGTACTGTGAGGTACCTGTCTTGTTGTCTAGTGTACTGTGAGGTACCTGTCATGTTGTGTAGTGGTACTGTGAGGTATCTGTCTTGTTGTGTAGTGGTACTGTGAGGTACCTGTCATGTTGTCTAGTGTACTGTGAGGTACCTGTCATGTTGTGTAGTGGTACTGTGAGGTACCTGTCATGTTGTGTAGTGGTACTGTGGTACCTGTCATGTTGTGTAGTGGTACTGTGTGGTACCTGTCATGTTGTGTAGTGGTACTGTGAGGTACCTGTCATGTTGTGTAGTGGTACTGTGGTACCTGTCATGTGTTGTGTAGTGGTACAGTGAGGTACCTGTCATGCTGTGTAGTGATTCTGTGAGTACCTGTCATGTTGTGTAGTGGTACTGTGAGGTACCTGTCATGTTGTAGTGGTACTGTGAGGTACCTGTCATGTTGTATAGTGGTACTGTGAGGTACCTGTCATGTTGTGTAGTGGTACTGTGAGGTACCTGTCATGTTGTGTAGTGGTACTGTGAGGTACCTGTCATGTTTGTAGTGGTACTGTGAGGTACCTGTCTTGTTGTGTAGTGGTACTGTGAGGTACCTGTCTTGTTGTGTAGTGGTACTGTGAGGTACCTGTCATGTTGTGTAGTGGTACTGTGAGGTACCTGTCTTGTGTAGTGGTACGTGTGAGGTACCTGTCATGTTGTGTAGTGGTACTGTGAGGTACCTGTCATGTTGTGTAGTGGTACTGTGAGGTACCTGTCATGTTGTGTAGTTTTACTGTGAGGTACCTGTCTTGTTGTGTAGTGGTACTGTGAGGTACCTGTCTTGTTGTGTAGTGGTACTGTGAGGTACCTGTCATGTTGTGTAGTGGTACTGTGTAGTACCTGTCATGTTGTGTAGTGGTACTGTGAGGTACCTGTCTTGTTGTGTAGTGGTACTGTGAGGTACCTGTTATGTTGTGTAGTGGTACTGTGTAGTACCTGTCATGTTGTGTAGTGGTACTGTGAGGTACCTGTCATGTTGCGTAGTGGTACTGTGAGGTACCTGTCATGTTGTAGTGTACTGTGAGGTACCTGTCATGTTGTGTAGTGGTACTGTGGTACCTGTCATGTTGTGTAGTGGTACTGTGTGGTACCTGTCATGTTGTGTAGTGGTACTGTGTGGTACCTGTCATGTTGTGTAGTGGTACTGTGAGGTACCTGTCATGTTGTGTAGTGGTACTGTGTGGTACCTGTCATGTTGTGTAGTGGTACTGTGTGGTACCTGTCATGTTGTGTAGTGGTACTGTGAGGTACCTGTCATGTTGTGTAGTGGTACTGTGGTACCTGTCATGTTGTGTAGTGGTACAGTGAGGTACCTGTCATGCTGTGTAGTGATTCTGTGAGTACCTGTCATGTTGTGTAGTGGTACTGTGAGGTACCTGTCATGTTGTATAGTGGTAATGTGAGGTACCTGTCATGTTGTATAGTGGTACTGTGAGGTACCTGTCATGTTGTGTAGTGGTACTGTGAGGTACCTGTCATGTTGTGTAGTGGTACTGTGAGGTACCTGTCATGTTTTGTAGTGGTACTGTGAGGTACCTGTCTTGTTGTGTAGTGGTACTGTGAGGTACCTGTCTTGTTGTGTAGTGGTACTGTGAGGTACCTGTCTTGTTGTGTAGTGGTACTGTGAGGTACCTGTCATGTTGTGAAGTGGTACTGTGAGGTACCTGTCATGTTGTGTAGTGGTACTGTGAGGTACCTGTCATGTTGTGTAGTGGTACTGTGAGGTACCTGTCTTGTTGTGTAGTGGTACTGTGAGGTACCTGTCATGTTGTGTAGTTTTACTGTGAGGTACCTGTCTTGTTGTGTAGTGGTACTGTGAGGTACCTGTCTTGTTGTGTAGTGGTACTGTGAGGTACCTGTCATGTTGTGTAGTGGTACTGTGTAGTACCTGTCATGTTGTGTAGTGGTACTGTGAGGTACCTGTCATGTTGCGTAGTGGTACTGTGAGGTACCTGTCATGTTGTCTAGTGTACTGTGAGGTACCTGTCATGTTGTGTAGTGGTACTGTGTGGTACCTGTCATGTTGTGTAGTGGTACTGTGTGGTACCTGTCATGTTGTGTAGTGGTACTGTGAGGTACCTGTCATGTTGTGTAGTGGTACTGTGAGGTACCTGTCATGTTGTGTAGTGGTACTGTGAGGTACCTGTCATGTTTTGTAGTGGTACTGTGAGGTACCTGTCTTGTTGTGTAGTGGTACTGTGAGGTACCTGTCTTGTTGTGTAGTGGTACTGTGAGGTACCTGTCTTGTTGTGTAGTGGTACTGTGAGGTACCTGTCTTGTTGTCTAGTGTACTGTGAGGTACCTGTCATGTTGTGTAGTGGTACTGTGAGGTATCTGTCTTGTTGTGTAGTGGTACTGTGAGGTACCTGTCATGTTGTCTAGTGTACTGTGAGGTACCTGTCATGTTGTGTAGTGGTACTGTGAGGTACCTGTCATGTTGTGTAGTGGTACTGTGTGGTACCTGTCATGTTGTGTAGTGGTACTGTGTGGTACCTGTCATGTTGTGTAGTGGTACTGTGAGGTACCTGTCATGTTGTGTAGTGGTACTGTGAGGTACCTGTCATGTTGTGTAGTGGTACAGTGAGGTACCTGTCATGCTGTGTAGTGATTCTGTGAGTACCTGTCATGTTGTGTAGTGGTACTGTGAGGTACCTGTCATGTTGTAGTGGTACTGTGAGGTACCTGTCATGTTGTATAGTGGTACTGTGAGGTACCTGTCATGTTGTGTAGTGGTACTGTGAGGTACCTGTCATGTTGTGTAGTGGTACTGTGAGGTACCTGTCATGTTTTGTAGTGGTACTGTGAGGTACCTGTCTTGTTGTGTAGTGGTACTGTGAGGTACCTGTCTTGTTGTGTAGTGGTACTGTGAGGTACCTGTCATGTTGTGTAGTGGTACTGTGAGGTACCTGTCATGTTGTGTAGTGGTACTGTGAGGTACCTGTCATGTTGTGTAGTGGTACTGTGAGGTACCTGTCATGTTGTGTAGTGGTACTGTGAGGTACCTGTCATGTTGTGTAGTTTACTGTGAGGTACCTGTTGTTGTGTAGTGGTACTGTGAGGTACCTGTCTTGTTGTGTAGTGGTACTGTGAGGTACCTGTCATGTTGTGTAGTGGTACTGTGTAGTACCTGTCATGTTGTGTAGTGGTACTGTGAGGTACCTGTCATGTTGCGTAGTGGTACTGTGAGGTACCTGTCATGTTGTCTAGTGTACTGTCAGGTACCTGTCATGTTGTGTAGTGGTACTGTGTGGTACCTGTCATGTTGTGTAGTGGTACTGTGTGGTACCTGTCATGTTGTGTAGTGGTACTGTGTGGTACCTGTCATGTTGTGTAGTGGTACTGTGAGGTACCTGTCATGTTGTGTAGTGGTACTGTGAGGTACCTGTCATGTTGTGTAGTGGTACTGTGAGGTACCTGTCATGTTTGTAGTGGTACTGTGAGGTACCTGTCTTGTTGTGTAGTGGTACTGTGAGGTACCTGTCTTGTTGTGTAGTGGTACTGTGAGGTACCTGTCTTGTTGTCTAGTGTACTGTGAGGTACCTGTCATGTTGTGTAGTGGTACTGTGAGGTACCTGTCATGTTGTGTAGTGGTACTGTGTGGTACCTGTCATGTTGTGTAGTGGTACTGTTAGGTACCTGTCAGTGTTGTGTAGTGGTACTGTGAGGTACCTGTCATGTTTTGTAGTGGTACTGTGAGGTTACCTGTCTTGTTGTGTAGTGGTACTGTGAGGTACCCTGTCTTGTTGTGTACGTGGTACTGTGAGGTACCTGTCTTGTTGTCTAGTGTACTGTGAGGTAACCTGTCATGTTGTGTAGTGGTACGGTGAGGTACCTGTCATGTTGTGTAGTGGTACTGTGTGGTACCTGTCATGTTGTTGTAGTGGTACTGTGAGGTACCTGTCCATGTTGTGTAGTGGTACTGTGAGGTACCTAGTCATGTTTTGTAGTGGTACTGGTGAGGTACCTGTCTTGTTGTGTAGTGGTACTGTGAGGTACCTGTCTTGTTGTGTAGTGGTATACTGTGAGGGTACCTGTCTTGTTGCCTAGTGTACTGTGAGGTACCTGTCATGTTGTGTAGTGGTACTGTGAGGTACCTGTCTTGTTGTGTAGTGCGTACTGTGATGTACCTGTCATGTTGTCTAGTGTACTGTGAGGTACCTGTCATGTTGTGTAGTGTACTGTGAGGTACCTGTCATGTTGTGTAGTGGTACTGTGTGGTACCTGTCATGTTGTGTAGTGGTACTGTGTTGGTACCTGTCATGTTGTGTAATGGTACTGTGAGGAACCTGTCATGTTGTGTAGTGGTACTGTTGTGGTACCTGTCATGTTGTGTAGTGGTACAGTGAGGTACCTGTCATGCTGTGTAGTGATTCTGTGAGTACCTGTCATGTTGTGTAGTGGTACTGTGAGGTACCTGTCATGTTGTATAGTGGTACTGTGAGGTACCTGTCATGTTGTATAGTGGTACTGTGATGGTACCTGTCATGTTGTGTAGTGGTACTGTGAGGTACCCTGTCATGTTGTTTAGTGGTACTGTGAGGTACCTGTCATGTTTTGTAGTGGTACTGTGAGGTACCTGTCTTGTTGTGTAGTGGTACTGTGATGGTACCTGTCCTTGTTGTGTAGTGGTACTGTGAGGTACCTGTCTTGTTGTGTAGTGGTACTGTGAGGTACCTGTCTATGTTGTGTAGTGGTACTGTGAGGTACCTGTCATGTTGTGTAGTGGTACTGTGAGGTACCTGTCATGTTGTGTAGTGGTACTGTGAGGTACCTGTCATGTTGTGTAGTGGTACTGTGAGGTACCTGTCATGTTGTGTAGTTTTACTGTGAGGTACCTGTCCTTGTTGTGTAGTGGTACTGTGAGGTACCTGTCTTGTTGTGTAGTGGTACTGTGAGGTACCTGTCATGTGTAGTGGTACTGTGTAGTACCTGTCATGTTGTGTAGTGGTACTGTGAGGTACCTGTCATGTTGCGTAGTGGTACTGTGAGGTACCTGTCATGTTGTCTAGTGTACTGTGAGGTACCTGTCATGTTGTGTAGTGGTACTGTGAGGTACCTGTCATGTTGTCTAGTGTACTGTGAGGTACCTGTCATGTTGTGTAGTGGTACTGTGTGATACCTGTCATGTTGTGTAGTGGTACTGTGTGGTACCTGTCATGTTGTGTAGTGGTACTGTGTGGTACCTGTCATGTCGTGTAGTGGTACTGTGAGGTACCTGTCATGTTGTGTAGTGGTACTGTGAGGTACCTGTCATGTTTTGTAGTGGTACTGTGAGGTACCTGTCTTGTTGTGTAGTGGTACTGTGAGGTACCTGTCTTGTTGTGTAGTGGTACTGTGAGGTACCTGTCTTGTTGTCTAGTGTACTGTGAGGTACCTGTCATGTTGTGTAGTGGTACTGTGAGGTACCTGTCATGTTGTGTAGTGGTACTGTGTGGTACCTGTCATGTTGTGTAGTGGTACTGTGAGGTACCTGTCATGTTGTGTAGTGGTACTGTGAGGTACCTGTCATGTTTTGTAGTGGTACTGTGAGGTACCTGTCTTGTTGTGTAGTGGTACTGTGAGGTACCTGTCTTGTTGTGTAGTGGTACTGTGAGGTACCTGTCTTGTTTGTCTAGTGTACTGTGAGGTACCTGTCATGTTGTGTAGTGGTACTGTGAGGTACCTGTCATGTTGTGTAGTGGTACTGTGTGGTACCTGTCATGTTGTGTAGTGGTACTGTGAGGTACCTGTCATGTTGTGTAGTGGTACTGTGAGGTACCTGTCATGTTGTGTAGTGGTACTGTGTGGTACCTGTCATGTTGTGTAGTGGTACTGTGAGGTACCTGTCATGTTGTGTAGTGGTACTGTGAGGTACCTGTCATGTTTTTGTAGTGGTACTGTGCAGGTACCTGTCTTGTTGTGTAAGTGGTACTGTGAGGTACATGTCTTGTTGTGTAGTGGTACTGTGAGGTACCTGTCTTGTTGTCTAGTGTACTGTGAGGTACCTGTCATGTTGTGTAGTGGTACTGTGAGGTACCTGTCTTGTTGTGTAGTGGTACTGTGAGGTACCTGTCATGTTGTCTAGTGTACTGTGAGGTACCTGTCATGTTGTGTAGTGGTACTGTGAGGTACCTGTCATGTTGTGTAGTGGTACTGTGTGGTACCTGTCATGTTGTGTAGTGGTACTGTGTGGTACCTGTCATGTTGTGTAGTGGTACTGTGAGGTACCTGTCATGTTGTGTAGTGGTACTGTTTAGTACCTGTCATGTTGTGTAGTGGTACTGTGAGGTACCTGTCATGTTGCGTAGTGGTACTGTGAGGTACCTGTCATGTTGTCTAGTGTACTGTGAGGTACCTGTCATGTTGTGTAGTGGTACTGTGTGGTACCTGTCATGTTGTGTAGTGGTACTGTGAGGTACCTGTCATGTTGTGTAGTGGTACTGTGAGGTACCTGTCATGTTTTGTAGTGGTACTGTGAGGTACCTGTCTTGTTGTGTAGTGGTACTGTGAGGTACCTGTCTTGTTGTGTAGTGGTACTGTGAGGTACCTGTCTTGTTGTCTAGTATACTGTGAGGTACCTGTCATGTTGTGTAGTGGTACTGTGAGGTACCTGTCATGTTGTGTAGTGGTACTGTGTGGTACCTGTCATGTTGTGTAGTGGTACTGTGAGGTACCTGTCATGTTGTGTAGTGGTACTGTGAGGTACCTGTCATGTTTTGTAGTGGTACTGTGAGGTACCTGTCATGTTGTGTAGTGGTACTGTGAGGTACCTGTCTTGTTGTGTAGTGGTACTGTGAGGTACCTGTCTTGTTGTCTAGTGTACTGTGAGGTACCTGTCATGTTGTGTAGTGGTACTGTGAGGTACCTGTCTTGTTGTGTAGTGGTACTGTGAGGTACCTGTCATGTTGTCTAGTGTACTGTGAGGTACCTGTCATGTTGTGTAGTGGTACTGTGAGGTACCTGTCATGTTGTGTAGTGGTACTGTGTGGTACCTGTCATGTTGTGTAGTGGTACTGTGTGGTACCTGTCATGTTGTGTAGTGGTACTGTGAGGTACCTGTCATGTTGTGTAGTGGTACTGTGTGGTACCTGTCATGTTGTGTAGTGGTACAGTGAGGTACCTGTCATGCTGTGTAGTGATACTGTGAGTACCTGTCATGTTGTGTAGTGGTACTGTGAGGTACCTGTCTTGTTGTGTAGTGGTACTGTGAGGTACCTGTCATGTTGTGTAGTGGTACTGTGAGGTACCTGTCATGTTGTGTAGTGGTACTGTGAGGTACCTGTCATGTTGTGTAGTGGTACTGTGAGGTACCTGTCATGTTGTGTAGTTGTACTGTGAGGTACCTGTCATGTTGTGTAGTTTTACTGTGAGGTACCTGTCTTGTTGTGTAGTGGTACTGTGAGGTACCTGTCTTGTTGTGTAGTGGTACTGTGAGGTACCTGTCATGTTGTGTAGTGGTACTGTGTAGTACCTGTCATGTTGTGTAGTGGTACTGTGAGGTACCTGTCATGTTGCGTAGTGGTACTGTGAGGTACCTGTCATGTTGTGTAGTGGTACTGTGAGGTACCTGTCATGTTGTGAACTGGTACTGTGAGCTACCTGTCATGTTGTGTAGTGGTACTGTGAGGTACCTGTCATGTTGTATAGTGGTACTGTGAGGTACCTGTCATGTTGTATAGTGGTACTGTGAGGTACCTGTCATGTTATGTAGTGGTACTGTGAGGTACCTGTCATGTTGTGTAGTGGTACTGTGAGGTACCTGTCATGTTGTGTAGTGGTACTGTGAGGTACCTGTCATGATGTTTAGTGGTACTGTGAGGTACCTGTCATGTTGAGTAGTGGTACAGTGAGGTACTGTGAGGTACCTGTCATGTTGTGTAGTGGTACTGTGAGGTACCTGTTGTTACGTACTCCTAGCTGAATACGTATATAAATTTAAAATAACTTGTTTTGTTCCATTATATCATTGCCTGTATATGTACACACATTGTGTTGTTGGTAAATTATCGTGTGGTGTGGCAGCGTCAGTGGGGACAGGAGCGCGGTTGCTTTGCACACGTCTAATACCTGTTAGATTCGGGAAGTTGGACCTGTTCAGTTTTGGGAGTTCCAGATGTCACTTTTATTAAGTTTATATAATTGTTTATGTACTGTAATTAAACAGGTGGCATTGTACTTATATATTTTGCAAGTAACTATTATATGTAATTTGCATTCTTATGTGTTTTGAGAACAAGTGGTTGTTCAATTAGTTTTAAATATTAAAAAGTCTTTAGTTTCCATCCCTCATCCTGGATGAGGCTGAAGAGGAGAGGATTATGGGTAGCGACAGAGCGAGAGTTCAGTAGCTGATACAGGCCAAGGGAGATCACACCTTTTTAGAGTTAAGTCTGTAACATTCATGTTGTGCCATATTTTATTATGTTATATTAAGTGTAATGACAATACTATTTTGGTTTGTTGTATAAGTTAACTTTACCATCTGTGTTTTTATATTATACTGTTTTGAATATATATATTATAAGTTATATGTATAATTCTTCAGTCCTAAGGGAGAAATACTTTTAATTCTGTGCCTGTTATCATTCATGGGGTTATACTGGTGACCCGCTTTAGAGAGCAGCAGTGGTATCCCTAGACGTAACTAAAGCTTGGCTGTTGTAGGGTCACGAGCCGTAACGTACGATAGGTAACAAAGAGTTATGGGGGCCTGTGCCGGGATATATTGTTCCCACTTAAACTTAACTGTGCTAATCTAACCTTGCCTTCCTAGGTAACATTGTGTCAAGTGTCTGTGTGTTTCTTAAGAACTATTCCATGTGCCAAGCAAGCTTTCCTGTGTGTCAAGTAACACGTTTCACGATTTTGAGGTAAGTCATCCTATATATTTTGTTTGTGCAGTGAGGCCAAGCAAATTTTCAGTGTGGTGACAATTTTACAGTGAAGTGTAGTGCAGTGCCATTGTTTTAATTATTGTTGTGAATCAAGTGCCAAGTGTTAGTAACGATGGAGGAGAAAGTTGCAGCGTTGGTGGCTCACCCAGACTTTGAAGGGATTCAGAGCCTTAAAAAGACTGAGTTAATACAAATGGCAAATCAGTTGGATTTGACCGCCAACAATAGAATGGTTAAAGCCCAAATATTGAAAGTCATTGTGACACATTTTGTTGAGAATGGAGAGTTAGAGGAAGAAATTCTAGAGGAGTTAAGAGAGGAGTCGAGTGATCAGATGACGTTAAAGCGTCTTGAGTTAGAAGCGCAAATAGCCAATGCTAAGCTTGAAGCTCAAAAAGAACAGAGAATATTAGAGGCTGAAGCTCGTCAAAGAGAGTTGGAAGCTCAACAGCAACAGAAAATATTAGAGGCTGAAGCTCGTCAAAGAGAGATTGAAGCTCAACAGCAACAGAAAATATTAGAGGCTGAAGCTCGTCAAAGAGAGATTGAAGCTCAACAGCAACAGCAAATATTAGAGGCTGAAGCTCAGCAGAGGGAGCTTGAGACTAGACGTTTAGAAATTGCGGCACAGTTGCAAATAGAAGCCACAAAAAAGCAACAATTAGAGATTCAACAACAAATGGCTGACACTAACTTCAGGCTTGAAACACAGCGTATGGCAGCTGGGCATGGAAATACTAGTAATGTTTCAACAAATAGTGATAATAATCCCATGAGGACGCATAAGTATATAGAGTTACCAAAGTTCAATGAGGAGGATCCTGAGGTTTTCTTTGCCCATTTTTATAAAATTGCCATCAGTATGAACTGGCCAAGGGATCAGTGGGTAGCCATTATGCAGTCTCAATTTAAGGGGCGTAGTCAGGAGGTTTTTACATCCCTACCTGATGCTCATAGTTTTGATTACGAATTTGTAAAGAAAAGCATCTTAAATGCTTATCAGTTAAATCCAGAGGCACACAGGCAAAAGTTTAGGAACCTAAGGAGGGTAAGTGATCAGACAATAGCAGATTTTACTCGTCAGAAGACAAATTTTTGCAACAGATGGTTAAAGTCACTTTCAGTCACTGACTTTGATGCTTTAAAGAATCTTCTTATCATGGAAGAAGTATTGTCATGTCTCCCAGACAAGTTGTCTACTTTTATGGCAGAACACAAGAATGTAACAGACATTTATGAGCTGTCAAAGCTCGCGGATGAGCATGAGTTGTTGACTAAGGCCCAGTTTACGGCCACTTCACCTAAGTCTAGTCGTAGAGTAAATTATAATGCTCACCGAACTCCTTATCAGCATCCATCCAGTCCTAGTGCTCCAGTTACTCCCATGAGCTCTTCTCTTACAAAACCTAACCCTGCTACTTCCTTGTCAGGAATGTCAAATAATAATAAGGTTATTTCTAAACCTACAGTTGGGTTCCACAGGTGTGTTCACTGTAAGGTCTTGTTCCCATTGTAAGAGAAAACGGCCATGGAATTAATTCTTGTTTTATATTGCACCCTGAGTTACGACCAAATGGTCTCATTTATTGCAGAGGTGTGCAAAATAAACTTACTAATAAACATGTAACTGTAAACCCCAATTGGGTGAAACAGTATTCACCATATATGTCTTCAGG
>NC_091152.1:54194812-54344370 GCF_040958095.1 Procambarus clarkii | reverse complement strand
TACTGTGTTGTGTGGTGCTGGTGCACTGTACTGTGTTGTGTGGTGCTGGTGCACGGTACTGTGTTGTGTGGTGCTGGTGCACCGTACTGTGTTGTGTGGTGCTGGTGCACCGTACTGTGTTGTGTGGTGCTGGTGCACTGTACTGTGTTGTGTGGTGCTGGTGCACCGTACTGTGTTGTGTGGTGCTGGTGCACTGTACTGTGTTGTGTGGTGCTGGTGCACCGTACTGTGTTGTGTGGTGCTGGTGCACCGTACTGTGTTGTGTGGTGCTGGTGCACCGTACTGTGTTGTGTGGTGCTGGTGCACTGTACTGTGTTGTGTGGTGCTGGTGCACCGTACTGTGTTGTGTGGTGCTGGTGCGCTGTACTGTGTTGTGTGGTGCTAGTGCTCCGTACTGTATTGTGTGGTGCTGGTGCACCGTACTGTGTTGTGTGGTGCTGGTGCACCGTACTGTGTTGTGTGGTGCGGTTGCACTGTACTGTGTTGTGTGGTGCTGGTGCACCATACTGTGTTGTGTGGTGCTGGTGCACCGTACTGTGTTGTGTGGTACTGGTGCACCGTACTTACTGTACTGTGTTGTGTGTGGTGCTGGTGCACCGTACTGTGTTGTGTGGTGCTGGTGCACCGTACTGTGTTGTGTGGTGCTGGTGCACCATACTGTGTTGTGTGGTGCTGGTGCACCATACTGTGTTGTGTGGTGCTGTAGCACCGTACTGTGTTGTGTGGTGCTGGTGCACCGTACTGTGTTGTGTGGTGCTGGTGCACCATACTGTGTTGTGTGGTGCTGGTGCACCATACTGTGTTGTGTGGTGCTGGTGCACCGTACTGTGTTGTGTGGTGCTGGTGCACCATACTGTGTTGTGTGGTGCTGGTGCACAGTAATGTGTTGTGTGGTGCTGGTGCACCGTACTGTGTTGTGTGGTGCTGGTGCACCGTACTGTGTTGTGTGGTGCTGGTGCACCGTACTGTGTTGTGTGGTGCTGGTGCACTGTACTGTGTTGTGTGGTGCTGGTGCACTGTACTGTGTTGTGTGGTGCTGGTGCACCATACTGTGTTGTGTGGTGCTGGTGCACCGTACTGTGTTGTGTGGTGCTGGTGCACCATACTTACTGTACTGTGTTGTGTGGTGCTGGTGCACCGTACTTACTGTACCGTGTTGCGTGGCGTTGGTGCACCGTACTGTGTTGTGTGGTGCTGGTGCACCGTACTGTGTTGTGTGGTGTTGGTGCACCGTACTGTGTTGTGTGGTGCTGGTGCACCGTACTGTGTTGTGTGGTGCTGGTGCACCGTACTTACTGTACCGTGTTGCGTGGCGTTGGTGCACCGTACTGTGTTGTGTGGTGCTGGAGCACCGTACTGTGTTGTGTGGTGCTGGTGCACCGTACTGTGTTGTGTGGTGCTGGTGCACCGTACTGAGTTGTGTGGTGCTGGTGCACCGTACTGTGTTGTGGTGCTGGTGCACCGTACTGTGTTGTGTGGTGCTGGTGCACCGTACTGTGTTGTGTGGTGTTGGTGCACCGTACTGTGTTGTGTGGTGCTGGTGCACCGTACTGTGTTGTGTGGTGCTGGTGCACCGTACTGTGTTGTGTGGTGCTGGTGCACCGTACTGTGTTGTGTGGTGCTGGTGCACTGTACTGTGTTGTGTGGTGCTGGTGCACCGTACTTTGTTGTGTGGTGCTGGTGCACTGTACTGTGTTGTGTGGTGCTGGTGCACTGTACTGTGTTGTGTGGTGCTGGTGCACCGTACTGTGTTGTGTGGTGCTGGTGCACCGTACTGTGTTGTGTGGTGCTGGTGCACTGTACTGTGTTGTGTGGTGCTGGTGCACCGTACTGTGTTGTGTGGTGCTGGTGCACTGTACTGTGTTGTGTGGTGCTGGTGCACGGTACTGTGTTGTGTGGTGCTGGTGCACCGTACTGTGTTGTGTGGTGCTGGTGCACCGTACTGTGTTGTGTGGTGCTGGTGCACTGTACTGTGTTGTGTGGTGCTGGTGCACCGTACTGTGTTGTGTGGTGCTGGTGCACTGTACTGTGTTGTGTGGTGCTGGTGCACCGTACTGTGTTGTGTGGTGCTGGTGCACCGTACTGTGTTGTGTGGTGCTGGTGCACCGTACTGTGTTGTGTGGTGCTGGTGCACTGTACTGTGTTGTGTGGTGCTGGTGCACCGTACTGTGTTGTGTGGTGCTGGTGCGCTGTACTGTGTTGTGTGGTGCTAGTGCTCCGTACTGTATTGTGTGGTGCTGGTGCACCGTACTGTGTTGTGTGGTGCTGGTGCACCGTACTGTGTTGTGTGGTGCGGTTGCACTGTACTGTGTTGTGTGGTGCTGGTGCACCATACTGTGTTGTGTGGTGCTGGTGCACCGTACTGTGTTGTGTGGTACTGGTGCACCGTACTTACTGTACTGTGTTGTGTGTGGTGCTGGTGCACCGTACTGTGTTGTGTGGTGCTGGTGCACCGTACTGTGTTGTGTGGTGCTGGTGCACCATACTGTGTTGTGTGGTGCTGGTGCACCATACTGTGTTGTGTGGTGCTGTAGCACCGTACTGTGTTGTGTGGTGCTGGTGCACCGTACTGTGTTGTGTGGTGCTGGTGCACCATACTGTGTTGTGTGGTGCTGGTGCACCATACTGTGTTGTGTGGTGCTGGTGCACCGTACTGTGTTGTGTGGTGCTGGTGCACCATACTGTGTTGTGTGGTGCTGGTGCACAGTAATGTGTTGTGTGGTGCTGGTGCACCGTACTGTGTTGTGTGGTGCTGGTGCACCGTACTGTGTTGTGTGGTGCTGGTGCACCGTACTGTGTTGTGTGGTGCTGGTGCACTGTACTGTGTTGTGTGGTGCTGGTGCACTGTACTGTGTTGTGTGGTGCTGGTGCACCATACTGTGTTGTGTGGTGCTGGTGCACCGTACTGTGTTGTGTGGTGCTGGTGCACCATACTTACTGTACTGTGTTGTGTGGTGCTGGTGCACCGTACTTACTGTACCGTGTTGCGTGGCGTTGGTGCACCGTACTGTGTTGTGTGGTGCTGGTGCACCGTACTGTGTTGTGTGGTGTTGGTGCACCGTACTGTGTTGTGTGGTGCTGGTGCACCGTACTGTGTTGTGTGGTGCTGGTGCACCGTACTTACTGTACCGTGTTGCGTGGCGTTGGTGCACCGTACTGTGTTGTGTGGTGCTGGAGCACCGTACTGTGTTGTGTGGTGCTGGTGCACCGTACTGTGTTGTGTGGTGCTGGTGCACCGTACTGAGTTGTGTGGTGCTGGTGCACCGTACTGTGTTGTGGTGCTGGTGCACCGTACTGTGTTGTGTGGTGCTGGTGCACCGTACTGTGTTGTGTGGTGTTGGTGCACCGTACTGTGTTGTGTGGTGCTGGTGCACCGTACTCACGGTACCGTGCCGGTGTACGGGGTGTGTGGGTGTGGCACATACGGTGCTCGTCTACACGCTGTGCTCTGGGTGCAGACTTTAGCCTCATGTGTGTACTGCTCTTTTTCATTTGTGTATAGTGTATTTCCTTGTTGTTTTGGTCCCTCTATGTGTGCCTGGTGCGTGTCTGTATATTGCCCTCATGTTTGTATATTGCTGTGTGTGTATATTGCCCTCATGTTTGTATATTGCTGTGTGTGTATATTGCCCTCATGTTTGTATATTGCTGTGTGTGTATATTGCCCTCATGTTTGTATATTGCTGTGTGTGTATATTGCAATCATGTTTGTATATTGCTGTGTGTGTATATTGCCCTCATGTTTGTATATTGCTGTGTGTGTATATTGCCCTCATGTTTGTATATTGCTGTGTCTGTATATTGCCCTCATGTTTGTATATTGCTGTGTGTGTATATTGCCCTCATGTTTGTATATTGCTGTGTGTGTATATTGCCCTCATGTTTGTATATTGCTGTGTGTGTATATTGCCCTCATGTTTGTATATTGCTGTGTCTGTATATTGCCCTCATGTTTGTATATTGCTGTGTGTGTATATTGCCCTCATGTTTGTATATTGCTGTGTGTGTATATTGCCCTCATGTTTGTATATTGCTGTGTGTGTATATTGCCCTCATGTTTGTATATTGCTGTGTGTGTATATTGCCCTCATGTTTGTATATTGCTGTGTGTGTATATTTATGTCATTGGTGTTTGTATATTTATGTATTGGTTTGGTGTATTGTTTATTGTTAATATTGTGTTGTGGAGTTGGTGGTGTTCACTGTGATAACCGCCTCTATTATGGTGCTTCGGCTCCTTGCATTTTAATTGTATTTATATGTTATTTTTAACAAAGAAACACATAATAACTTGACAGCAACTACCATCTCCAAGTGTCGGAGAAACTATAGGCTCGTTCTGACATGTAAACATTTACACCTGTTCCCCCTCTGAGCGTCAGCTACTACGAGGGAGATTCAAAACGGAATCTCTGCAAAAATCTTGTTTAATCCTTTGATCGTCCAGAATTCCATTTGCTTGTCTCCATTTTTGTATAATCTGTCAACCTCCGGCAGAATAACAGAGGAGTAATTGCATTAATCATATGTATATACATTGTCTAACAGTGACACTAATAGCAAGGATAAACAAAATAAAAACATGACCCTTAAATATTACCCTTACAAATAATAACTTCAGAAGAATATATATATATATATATATATATATATATATATATATATATATATATATATATATATATATATATATATATATATATATATATATATATATATATATATATATATATATATATATATATATATATATATATATATATATATATATATATATATATATATATATATATATATATATATATATATATATATATATATATATATATATATATATATATATATATATATATATATATATATATATATATATATATATATATATATATATATATATATATATATATATATATGCTCGGATATAACCGAGCGCGCAACGCTTCAGGCCAACATTACATCAGCGTTGTAGTATGAACAACACACTAATATAATAATAATAGCCAAGATTAATGTCATATAAATGATAAATAAGGTTGAGTGCAGCTTGAGTGTTAAACATAACCTGAGGTGTACTCGTAGACGCTGCCGGCGACACCAACCACACATTCACCAAGGTTAACACGTTGTCCAACCATAACAATATTTCTTGAATATGTATTAACATGATCGTATAAGTGTAATTGTGTATACTGTTAGACTTACTGTAGGTTATGTCTGGTTAGGTTAGGATAGGTTAGGTTAGGTTAGGATAGTTTAGGTTAGGTTAGGTTATGTCTGGTTAGGTTAGGATAGTTTATGTTAGGTTAGGTTATGTCTGGTTAGGTTAGGTTAGTTTGGTTTAGTTTTGTGTAATTTAGTTTAGTTAAATTTAGTTTAGGTTAGATTAGGTTAGAGTAGGTTAGCTTAGGTTAGTGTAGGTTAGCTTAGGTTAGTGTAGGTTAGGTAAGGTTATTTTATGTTTGGTTAGGTTAGAATAGTTTAGGTTAGGTTAGGTTAGGTAAGGTTATGTCAGGTACTTTGGTGCATGAATGATAAATGCTGATATTCGGTTCAACAAGCAATAAACATAATTTTTTGTTTAAGTCATTAAGGCTTACTATGGAAACAATTACATTAAAATGATCTTAAAATTTAAATTATTCGATTTAATTAAGTATATTGTATCATGAATTTCCAACATTCCTAACATACATATACAATATTATGCCGTTCCTGTACTCACCTAGTTGTGCTTACTGGGGGTTGAGCTCTGGCTCTTTGGTCCCGCCTTTCAACTGTCAATCAACTGGTGTACAGATTCCTGAGCATACTGGGCTCTATCATATCTACATTTGAAACTGTGTATGGAGTCAGCCTCCACCCCATCACTGCTTAATGCATGTGTGGAATATTTCACTGTACTCCGTGGCCTTGAAGGCCTTGATAACAAGTTATGTCAGTGTATTTAGTCTACACTGTACGTAGTCTACACTGTACGTAGTCTACACTGTACGTAGTCTACACTGACCCAGTCTTCATAATCTGCGACTCGAGGCGGACTCATAATGTGAAAACTGATCGTAAATTCTTCCTGTTAATACATTTTTCTCTCATGATTCTGTTTTAACTTTTTTCAATCGCTGCTCCATAGTCCCTCGACACTTCCTCCACTTTTAGTTCTAAGAAATTGGGGGGGGGGTGTATGAACACGTGGTAAATGATAGCCTAAAGGGTTGTGTGACGATAATCTCCTTCAAGAGATTGAGCCTGCTCTTCCCTCCAAAAATACGTCGCTACAAATATATAAAACTACTATGGAAGAAATGTCCAACAACGACAACAACATCTCCAAGGTTTGCCAGAGAGCAAAACGTATGCAGCCAGGAACACCTGCTCCACCTCAAACCACCAAACTACCTGTCTTGTTGCCGGCTCCTCGCTGATTGGCCGCCGGTCTAGCTACAACTGCACTCCACCCACCATACTACTTGATGTCTGGGGCCACCACGACCTCAGTCTTCAGAATATTCAGTGCTTTCATACGGTTAACACGTCTTCTTGGTAGACTAAGCTGTGGCTTACGTGTACTAAGAGAGGTGATAGCTTAAAGCCAATATTCCTGCACCTCTCATTTTATTGTATATTGCACAGCTTGTTATTGTTCATTTGTCTTAACGTAACTTTTCATTTTGTCATTTAATTATTCTTATTATTTTGATTGATTGATTTTATTATACGAATTTGTATGTCCATTTTATTCATGTTTTGATTTCTTTAACGTAATTAAAATTCCATTGTTAAAATTTACTTGTTTTGTGTGTCTTCTCCTTACCTTACCACAGACGAAGTTCCAGATTTTCTATTTTTTTTTTATTCTATGTGCCGAGGCCATACCCCTAGCTTTGAACAGCCGAACACCAACGCATTACCGTCACATATTATATGGGGGCCTGTCCGGGAGCTTCACTCAGGTACTGGTGCCAAGTGGTAATTTATGGTAAGCGTATTTAACTTTGTTAACGTAGCTTTACTATTTTTCATATTCAATTTAATTTTTTATATGGTGCGGTGTATTGTGCATTACGAGAGTAGCATATGGTGAAGGTGAGACAACTTTGGATTACGTGGTGACTGTAGGCCGCAGTCATACTCTTAATTGGTCATCTTTCCCTCCGTGTTATTACTCGTGTTTACCATCCTTGTCCCTTGGATATTTCTCATTTTTGACAGATCATCATATTGGTACCCTGGTACTGTGGTCTGCCCCGGGTCAAGTGCACCCAATCTTCTGCAATCTGACTGTAGGAGGACAAAGAGGGCCATAGTTCCTCTAGCTCGAACTTTAGTTGCTGAATTGGGACCTCAGCAGCAGTTCTCGTCACCAGTTGACACCTCGCACCCCTACACGTCAGTCAGAGATGATGATACATACAACGGTAGGGAATTAGCTTACTTTTTCAGAGCACAAAAGTTCGCTAATTCTGTAAGTATCATATTAAATTCAGTAGGAAAAACTTGCTTTATGTCCTATAGAGACTTGGCAAGGTATGCCTACATCCTTGGATTACCAATTTTACTTTTGAGGCAATTAACTGTTTCATTTGTTTTCGAAACTCTGTTTCATTTGTTAGTAGGATTTTCTTGCCCTTATCCTCTTACATGAGTACCGGGTACAAGATTTCCTGCGCCCTTGATTTAAATTAATCATTTAACATCTTGTACTTAACTTTAATTGTTAAAGATCCCACAGGATAGGTATCAGTTGCCACGTTGTCCTGTTTCTGACATTCACTATAACTGAATATTCGTGTACATTTATTTGCTAACTTCACCATGTTTCGTCTCCAAGCTTTCCGTGCAGATCCAGCAGGTGAAATAGGGACTTTAAGTCGTGCCAAGAGAACTGAATTACAAACTCTTGTACATGAGTATCAACTAGAAGTTCCCTACCAAGCCAACAAAAATGACCTATACAACCTGTTGCTGGATCACTATTTAGAGAAAGGTACGATAGACTCTGAAACTCATGAAACTTACTATATTGCAGATAAAACTGACTTGGCAACGATGAAACTCAAACTAGAGCTGGCCAAGATTGAACGTGAGCAGCAAAGAGAAGCAGCTGCCATACGAAGGGAAGAACACGAACGAGAAATCGCCCTCAAAGAACGTGAAGCTGCCTTGAGGAGGGAAGAACAAGAACGTGAGGTTGCACTACTCCGTGAGCGGGAACGAGTACAGCTTGAAACCAAACAACGCGAGTTGGAGATGCAACGTGAACATGACAAGCAACAAGCGACTCTGGCTCTAGAGTGTCGTCAACGAGAATACACGTTGGAAACTTCACAACTCGCTCAACGCCAGCAAGCTACTGCCAATCTTCCCGTCAGTTTTAATATATCACATGCAAGTAAGTTAATGCCATCCTTTGTAGAAGCAGAAGTTGATGTGTTCTTCACCACCTTTGAAACCCTTGCTAATCAACTCAGTTGGCCTGTCGACCAATGGGCCACACTTCTCAGAGTCCATCTTACAGGTAGAGCTGCAGTCACACTCAGTACTTTGGCGTCTGAGAATGACTACCAGACTCTGAAACAAGCAGTGTTGGACGCCTACCTCCTCTCTACAGAAAGCTATAGAAGGAAATTCCGTGACCACCTGAAGGCAAGTACCACTACCTTCCTCGAGTTTGCTAACACAAAACGGAGATATTTCATGAAATGGCTGGAAGCAGCACATGTCTCTACTTTTACAGAACTCGTCAACCTGATGCTTGTTGAAGAATTCTTGAGGCGTGTGCCGCCTCCTGTCCGTCTCTACTTAGCAGATAAAGAAGAAACCGACTACCTGAAGTGTGCTAAGTCGGCTGACACTTACAGCCTCATCCACCGGCTGACACCCGAACCATCCTCCAGTAAGAAGTCATGGTCCAGTTACGAGAAAGTGAGCCCCGATCAAGCTGGTTCGCAACTGTACTGCAAGTATTGTAGACTCTATGGACATACCATAGACAAGTGTGGTAAGTCTCAATACAAGGGAACCACTGATCCACAGAAACCAAAACCAACTCCTCCTAAGTCCGGTAAGCCTGTGATGAATGTTGGTGTTAATGTTAATGATCTTTCTCTTTTCAGTAACCACCTGTTTACTGGAACTGTCTCTGCCAACGGTTCAAATCCGGAGGGACGTTTCAAATTAAAGATCTTGAGGGACACAGCGGCTCTTCAATCGATCATCTTGAAGTCGGCTGTGCCCAACATCGTCTATACCGGAGAGACTGTCTTCATCACTGACCTCACTGCTACCACTCCATACCCTCTCGCCAGAGTCCACCTGGATTGTCCCTACGTGAACGGAGAAGTCCAAGTCGCCGTCAGGGAAAAGCCTTTTCCCATGCCTGGAGTGCAACTTCTCCTAGGCAACGACTTGGCAGAAGACCTGCAACCGACCAACCTGATCGTCATGGACAAACCCCAGGTGTGTAACTCTGTGCCAAGTAACCCTATTCTAGCGTATGTTCCAGCAGAGGTTCAAGAGAGTGATGAAGTTTCTCCTCCGGTTCTCGTGACCACCCGTGCACAAGCCGCACGTCCACAGCCAGCTGACTCTACTGCTACCGCTGTCCCTCAAGACCCTCAGAAACTACCCCCGCATCTGACCAAGTTGGAGTTCCGTAAGTTGCAGAGGGAAGATCTTACTTTAACACCATTGTTTTTCCAGGCTGAGACTCAACCCGACAGTATTCCTGGGTTCTTCCTAGAGAACGACTTGCTCTACCACAGATATAGACCCAGTAAACTGAAGGAGGAGGACGATTGGGCCAACATCGAACAACTTGTGATTCCTACCAGCCTGCGGCCCACTATTCTACTCCTGGCCCACGGAGCGCTCTCCCACTACGGCTTCAACAAGACTTACCATGGAATTCGTCAAGACTACTACTGGCCAGGTATGGTAAATAGCGTCAAACAGTACGTAAAACAGTGTCATACATGTCAGATGGCAGGCAAACCGAACATCTCCATTCCCAGAGCGCCACTGATTCCCATACAGGTGCCTGCGGAACCTTTCCACAGACTCATAATAGACTGTGTTGGTCCTTTACCTCGGACCAGTTCGGGTAACGCCTATATCTTAACCATCCTGTGTCCTACCACCAGATTTCCCATAGCAGTTCCAGTGAAGAACATCACGGCTGCTACGGTTGTAAAACATCTATTGAAGATCTTCACTCAATACGGATTTCCCAGGGAGATTCAGAGCGACTGTGGTACCAACTTCACCAGTGATCTCTTCAAAAGGACACTGGAGGAGTTCAACATCAAACAGGTATTGTCCAGCCCCTATCATCCTGCTTCACAGGGTTCTCTTGAACGTAGTCATCAGACAATCAAAGCACTCTTGAAAAAGTTTTGTAGTGAAACCTCTAAGGATTGGGATAAGCAAATCGACCTTATAATGTGTATTTACAGAAGTCTCCCCAATGAGTCCCTAGGAGTATCTCCTTATGAGATGCTCTACGGCCGTAAGTGCCGTACTCCCCTTAAGGCTTTCAAAGACTCTCTCCGAGATGCCACCTTCAGTGAGCATCAGAATGTGCCCCAGTTTCTTCAAAACCTTCAACACATTCTAGAGAGAGTCCACCATTTTGCCCATGATAATCTATTGAAAGCCCAGGAGAGGATGAAGACTCATTACGACCAGACCAGCAAAGTAAGAAAATTTAAGCCAGGAGACTTCATTCTAGCATACTTCCCTATCCCAGGTTCACCTTTACAAAACAGGTTTTCAGGACCCTACCGCGTCAAAGAGTGCAGAAATAACAACTACGTCATAGAGACTCCAGATAGGCGGCGGAAGACCCAGCTGTGCCACGTCAACCTCCTGAAGCAATATAATGGTACTCCTCCCACTGTCCTGACTAACTGTTCTACCTTCACAGAACCCTACATCCACAGTGAGACCTTCCCAGCTTCTCCTCCCGAAAGCACTGACAAGGAGTCAGTGCTTTCTAATTCCGAAATCCTTAATGATCTTCCCAAATACTTTCAGGATAATAATCGTGCTCCTTTGCCATATTCTAATTCCACTCTCACCTCGTCAGATAAGCCATTCATCCTCCATGTCGACGCCAGTGGTACCGACGTTGGTGGTGTCGTGATGCAGCAACGAGGCGAGAAGAATACACCTGTCAGCGACTACTGCTACAAGGAACTACAGAACAATTGGCAAGGAGCTACTCTTCATCATCCTGAAGCTCCAGCACTTCACTCCACACCTGAAAAGTGCTCGGTCCACCATCAACACGGACCACACCACCCTACACCTCCTGCAGCACGCCCACTTCTCATCTCAACGTCTTCTACTATGGGCTTGCTAACTGCAGAAATTCAACCTGGAGACACGCTATACCAAGATTCCGACAACATCTTAGCCCATGATCTCTCCAGAGTTTATGAAGTAGAAGCGACTCCATCTATTACTCCACCACATAATGACGTACTTCTTCCAGAACCGCAGGCTTCGGGGGAGAGTTGTGACGATAATCTCCTTCAAGAGATTGAGCCTGCTCTTCCCTCCAAAAATACGTCGCTACAAATATATAAAACTACTATGGAAGAAATGTCCAACAACGACAACAACATCTCCAAGGTTTGCCAGAGAGAAAAACG
Organism: Procambarus clarkii; assembly: GCF_040958095.1. Classification (NCBI taxonomy): domain Eukaryota; kingdom Metazoa; phylum Arthropoda; class Malacostraca; order Decapoda; family Cambaridae; genus Procambarus; species Procambarus clarkii. The sequence continues at coordinate 54,332,719 of NC_091152.1, read as the reverse complement.
TATGCAGCCAGGAACACCAGCTCCACCTCAAACCGCCAAACTACCTGTCTTGTTGCCGGCTCCTCGCTGATTGGCCGCCGGTCTAGCTGCAACTGCACTCCACCCACCATACTACTTGATGTCTGGGGCCGCCACGACCTCAGTCTTCAGAATATTCAGTGCTTTCATACGGTTAACACGTCTTCTTGGTAGACTAAGCTGTGGCTTACGTGTACTAAGAGAGGTGATAGCTTAAAGCCAATATTCCTGCACCTCTCATTTTATTGTATATTGCACAGCTTGTTATTGTTCATTTGTCTTAACGTAACTTTTCATTTTGTCATTTAATTATTCTTATTATTTTGATTGATTGATTTCATTATACGAATTTATATGTCCATTTTATTCATGTTTTGATTTCTTTAATGTAATTAAAATTCCATTGTTAAAATTTACTTGTTTTGTGTGTCTTCTCCTTACCTTACCACAGACGAAGTTCCAGATTTTCTATTTTTTTTTATTCTATGTGACGAGGCCATACCCCTAGCTTTGAACAGCCGAACACCAACGCGTTACCGTCACAGTTGAAACTCTTAGAATGTCCTTCCCTCACTCGCCCTTACTTCTCTGTGGGTGACATTGTCGCCATTCTCCACCCAATGTTGATGTCTCTCAAACCAGATAACGAGAAATTGTAATCCCATTTCCATGGCGAAATGGGATTACAATTTAGTAATTTCTACTCCAGTCCCAACAGACAAAACATATGTTACATCCATTGCGTAAATCGTAGAGCTTTTGGTGTATCCGGTGAGTAATGCTGCATAAATGTTATGTAGTATATATATTATACATGTTCTTAACTACATTTGTTATTATTCATAATATGTAATATATCTTTGCAGAAACATGTTCTTGTGATGAAACATCTTAATTTTTTTTTTTTAGTTTAAAATCGTACAAGAAATCGCGCACACTGTTGAAGGTTGAGACGTTAGTTATTGGTCTCTTGGGCGACGTGTGTCAGGCCACCACCATCACCATCACCACCAGCCTCACCACCAGCATCACTACCCCTATCACCATCAGCATCACCACCACCATAACCACCACCATAACCACCAGCATCACCACCACCATCCCTATAAGCATCACCACCACCATAACCACCACCATAACCACCAGCATCACCACCACCATCCCTATAAGCATCACCACCACCATTACCACCACCATAACCACCAACATCACCACCACCATCCCTATAAGCATCACCACCACCATAACCACCACCATCCCTATAAGCATCACCACCACCATTACCACCACCATAACCACCAACATCACCACCACCATCCCTATAACCATCACCACCACCATTACCACCACCATAACCACCAGCATCACCACCACCATCCCTATAAGCATCACCACCACCATCACCACCACCACCACCAGCACGACCAACAGCATCACCACCAGCATTACCACCATTACCACCACCATAACCACCAGCATCACCACCACCATTACCACCAGCATTACCACCATTACCACCACCATAACCACCAGCATCACCACCACCATCCCTATAAGCATCACCACCACCATCCCTATAAGCATCACCACCACCATCACTACTGTTACTGCCTGTACGCACCGCTCGTAATATCTGGTACAGTGTTAAATATGGTCTAGGGACAATGTATCTAAATATGATATAGGAGAGTGCCCCTTGATACAGTACAAGACAAGAAAAATATAACACCAGGATATAGACATAGGCATAATGGGTATATATATATATATATATATATATATATATATATATATATATATATGTATATATATATATATATATATATATATATATTATAATATAATTAACAAACAAACTAAAGGCAAGTAATATCACTACTATACAACATTTAAAACTTTTCTTTTAAAACCCTATGATCCAACTCAAGTTCAGAGGCCCCTAACCTTGGTAGAAATATAGTGGTAAGTTTAAGGTAAGAAATACAATTATTCTCAAAATAACCGTTGTTATTATCCGTGACCAGTACTATATACAGCTCCCTACTAGGTCACCCGGAGCATCACTAGCCCTCACGCTACCTCCAGTTATGGTGACGTCTTCAAGCGATCCCACCTTCCTAGTGCACTCCCTAGTACGCTCAACTAGCCCCACTGGCTAGCATCTTCCTAGAGTGAAGCTCCCAGCGCTCAACTAGCCCCACTGGCTAGCATCTTCCAAGAGTGAAGCTCCCAGCGCTCAACTAGCCCCACTGGCTAGCATCTTCCAAGAGTGGAGCTCACAGCGCTCAACTAGCCCCACTGGCTAGCATCTTCCAAGAGTGAAGCTCCCAGCGCTCAACTAGCCCCACTGGCTAGAATCTTCCAAGAGTGAAGCTCCCAGCGCTCAACTAGCCCCACTGGCTAGCATCTTCCAAGAGTGAAGCTCACAGCGCTCAACTAGCCCCACTGGCTAGCTCGTCTCAAGGTGGACCAAAGTACTCCTTCACTCTCCCTGCTTCACTCCTACCCATCACCTGTCCCTGGTGGCTCGTCACCTCCCAACACAACAGACCAGAAGATGGGACACTAATATTAATGTGAGGGGCAACTGTTGTAGTTCAGAACCTGGATCATAGATGGCGCCGAGGTCCGTCACAAGCACCAACCAAAGTCGTGTGTCCTTGTGGACCTCTAATTGCCCCCAGCATGGTTACTGCACGATGGCTGTCGTGTGCCCATTGTCAGGGAGCCAATCATCTTGAGAGTCACAGTGTGCCACTCCAGCCGGGGGCAGCCGAGGGGCAGGTACAGGGACGCCTCCCAGGTCAGGTGCTGCTCTGTGGCTAATTCATGTCCCTGACTGTTTGTGTTCCAAGAGGACTGGACGGGACTCGAAGCCCCTGGCCCAATAGTTGCGTCTATTCTGGTCAGGGACGTTGTAACGAGAATTGGGTACATTTAGTCTATCAGGCAATAGACATTCTTCATGTTACTAAGTCCCTGACGTGTTCGTATTTACTTGTGATCAACGAGGATCAACCTCCCCTGAAGGCCCAGTCTCTCACCAGGCCTTCCCTCTCAAGGCAACTAACTGCATAGACTTCTCATCATATAATTCACCAACGGAATTATGTTTAGAAAGCTATACTGATATTAAGTAATTAACTTAGGATCCCTCGAGGTGTAGACAGAGACTACTGAGTGAACCTTCGTGATCCTGGGAAAATCAAAAGTGAAAGTGGAGGTAAACGCCAGAAGGAGGATAAGTGAACTTTGCTTGAGGTTTGGGAGAGTTCCCGCATAATGTATGTGTATAAACTCTCCACAACACCTGCACTGTAGGAATTAACTCTGATGCATGACATGTCTGTGTGGGTGTGTGTGTACTCACCTTGTTGTGCTTGCAGGGGTTGAGCTCTGGCTCTTTGGTCTCGCCTCTCAACTGTAAATCAACTGATATACAGGTTCCTGAGCCTATTGGGCTCAATCCACACTTGAAACTGTGTATGGAGTCAGCCTTCACCACATCACTTCCTAATGCATTCCATTTATCTACTACTCTGACACTAATTTTTGTTTGTAATGCCTCTGTGGCTCATTTGGGCACTCAATTTCCACCTGAGTTCCCTAGTGCGTGTGCCCCTTGTGTTAAATAGTCTATCTATATCTATCCTATCAATTCCCTTGATAATTTTGTATGTGGTGACCATGTCCCCCTTAAATCTGTCTTCCAGCAACGTGAGGTTTAATTCCCGTAGTCTCTCCTCGTATCTGATACCCCCTCAGTTCGGGTACTAGTCTGGTTGCAAACCTTTGAACCTTTTCCAGTTTAGTCTTATGCTTGACTAGATATGGACTCCATGCTGGGGCTGCATAACTCCAGGATTGGTCTGACATATGTGGTATACAAAGTTCTGAATGATTCTTTACACAAGTTTCTAAATGCCGTTCTTATGGAGATGTATATGTATATGTATATATGGTGGAAAGTGTGGCACAAGTGCCGCAAGTGGTTGTGCGAGATGGAGCCCCACCTTGGTGCTGGCTGAATCATCTTCATCAATCAATGCCTCGATTCACCTGTGCATTATATTGCACTAATTGAGTGCTGCTCATCTGCAATGAGTTGATTTGTTTACACACACTCACCTCACATTTTTGTGTTCCATTCTTGTTGTGTTAACTGTCCGAGTGACAGGTGATTTGTGCGGGACTGTTTGGTGCCTCGCTGTGCCTGCCTATATGTGATGACCTGAACATCCTATGTAGCTCCTGTCCCCCAGTTCTGCACACCGGCGCTGACTAGGAAGCTCAGGTAATGATCGCTTGTCATACACATGTTAAGTGAGGGATTTGTTCCCGCACGGAACTATATTAGTCGATCAGTTAGTTAGTTAACAAACTAACAGTTAGTTAACTGTTAGTTATCAGTTAGACGTTTCTGTGTCCCGCTGATGCGATATTAGCTTTGTCGACACCAATCTCGAGCCAAACCACCACTCTGTGTAAATTGAGTCATTGAGTTAATGAGTGAACTGATGTTAATTGTTACACATGTGTTTCCCCCTGAAACACTTCCAAGTCTTGACTTGGGTGACCTTAATCACCTCTAATTGCTTCTAATAATAAGCCATGATACCGACGAGTTGTGAGGAGGCCCCGGGAGAGAGGCCCCGGGAGAGAGGCCCCGGGAGAGTGGCCCCGGGAGAGAGGCCCCGGGAGAGAGGCCCCGGGAGAGAGGCCCCGGGAGAGAGGCCCCGGGAGAGAGGCCCCGGGAGAGAGGCACCGGGAGAGAGGCCCCGGGAGAGAGGCCCCGGGAGAGAGGCCCTGGGAGAGAGGCCCCGGGAGAGAGGCCCCGGGAGAGAGGCCCCGGGAGAGAGGCCCCGGGAGAGAGGCCCCGGGAGAGAGGCCCCGGGAGAGAGGCCCCGGGAGAGAGGCCCCGGGAGAGAGGCACCGGGAGAGAGGCCCCGGGAGAGAGGCCCCGGGAGAGAGGCCCCGGGAGAGAGGCCCCGGGAGAGAGGCCCCGGGAGAGAGGCCCCGGGAGAGAGGCACCGGGAGAGAGGCCCCGGGAGAGAGGCCCCGGGAGAGAGGCCCCGGGAGAGAGGCCTCCATATTGCTTTCTTGGCATTGTGGGGGTTGTCGCCCCCCCCCAGTGTGAGTCCTGACCTGGCCAGCAACTGTCTGAGGACCGCCACAGGGGAGCCCCCACAGTGGAGCTCCCACAGGGGAGCCCCACAGTGGAGCTCCACAGGGGAGCCCCAGAGTGGAGCCCCACAGGGGAGCCCCACAGGGGAGCCCCACAGAGGAGCCCCACAGAGAAGCCCCAAAGGGGAACCCCACAGAGGAGCCCCACATGGGAGCCCCACAGGAGAGCCCCACAGGGGAGTCCCACAGGGGAGCCCCACAGGGGAGCTCTCCAGAGCAGCCCCACTCAGCAGCCCCACAGAGGAACCCCACAGGGGAGTCCCACAGAGGAGTCCCACAGAGGAGCCCCATAGGGGAGCCCCACAGGGGAGCCCCACAAGGGAGCCCCATAGAGGAGCCCCACAGTGGAGCTCCACAGGGGAGCCCCACAGTGGAGCCCCACAGTGGAGCCCCACAGGGGAGCCCAACAGTGGAGCCCCACAGTGGAGCCCCACAGGGGAGCTCCACAGGGGAGCCCCAAAGGGGAGCCCCACAGGGGAGCCCCACAGTGGAGCCCCACAGGGGAGCCCCACAGTGGAGCCCCACAGGGGAGCCCCAAAGTGGAGCCCCACAGGGGAGATCCACAGGGGAGCCTCACAGTGAAGCCCCACAGTGGAGACCCACAGGGGAGCCCCACAGTGGAGTCCCACAGGGGAGCCCCACAGGGGAGACTCACAGGGGAGACCCACAGGGGAGCACCACAGTGGAGCCCCACAGGGGAGCCCCACAGTGGAGCCCCACAGGGGAGATCCACAGGGGAGCCTCACAGTGAAGCCCCACAGTGGAGCCCCACAGGGGAGCCCCACAGGGGAGCCCCACAGTGGAGTCCCACAGGGGAGCCCCACAGGGGAGACTCACAGGGGAGACCCACAGGGGAGCCCCACAGTGGAGCCTCACAGTGGAGGCCCACAGGGGAGCCCCACAATGGAGCCCCATAGGGGAGCCTCACAGTGGAGCCCTACAGAGCAGCCCCACAGGGAAGCCCCACTGGGGAGCCCCACAGAGGAGCCCCACAGAGGAGCCCCATAGGGAAGCCTTACAGGGGAGCCTCACAGTGGAGCCCCACAGGGGAGCCCCACAATGGAGCCCCATAGGGGAGCCTCACAGTGGAGCCCTACAGAGCAGCCCCACAGGGAAGCCCCACTGGGGAGCCCCACAGAGGAGCCCCACAGAGGAGCCCCATAGGGAAGCCTTACAGTGGAGCCCCACAGGGAAGCCCCACAGAGGAGCCCCACAGTGGAGTCCCACAGGGGAGTCCCACAGGGGAGCCCCACAGGGGAGCCCTCACACCCAGGTCGTAAACTCATTGCTCTGGTTGTTAGTGGATCTTGACAGCTCTCAGAGCGCCGTCTGCCACATGCAAATGGGAGATGTTGCAAGCAATTGCACCACTAAACTAAGAAATAAACGTACTCAAAGAAGCTGAAGGAAGATCCATTCCATATCCTGAAGAACAGAGAACCAAGAACAATATCAGACAACAGAACAACCTAGACACACGGAACACATAAGATAAATACAATTAACTAAGCTGTAATTCGGTGAGCACAGCATTGGAAGAAACCACAGACTATCTATATAAATATAAAGGGAAATGTTCGTTTGTGCATAACCGCTAATCTGTAGGGAAGGCTCCCCTGTGGGGCTAGCTGCTAGGGAAGGTCACCAACACGGCTGCAAGGGAAGGTCACCAGCACGGCTGCTAGGGAAGGTCACCAACACGGCTGCAAGGGAAGGTCACCAGCACGGCTGCTAGGGAAGGTCACCAGCACGGCTGCTAGGGAAGGTCACCAGCATGGCTGCTAGGGAAGGTCACCAGCACGGCTGCTAGGGAAGGTCACCAGCACGGCTGCTAGGGAAGGTCACCAACACGGCTGCAAGGGAAGGTCACCAGCACGGCTGCTAGGGAAGGTCACCAGCACGGCTGCTAGGGAAGGTCACCAACACGGCTGCTAGGGAAGGTCACCAGCACGGCTGCTAGGGAAGGTCACCAGCACGGCTGCTAGGGAAGGTCACCAGCACGGCTGCTAGGGAAGGTCACCAGCACGGCTGCTAGGGAAGGTCACCAGCACGGCTGCTAGGGAAGGTCACCAACACGGCTGCTAGGGAAGGTCACCAGCACGGCTGCTAGGGAAGGTCACCAACACGGCTGCTAGGGAAGGTCACCAGCACGGCTGCTAGGGAAGGTCACCAGCACGGCTGCTAGGGAAGGTCACCAACACGGCTGCTAGGAAAGGTCACCAACACGGCTGCTAGGGAAGGTCACCAACACGGCTGCTAGGGAAGGTCACCAACACGGCTGCTAGGGAAGGTCACCAACACGGCTGCTAGGGAAGGTCACCAACACGGCTGCTAGGGAAGGTCACCAACACGGCTGCTAGGGAAGGTCACCAGCATGGCTGCTAGGAAAGGTCACCAACACGGCTGCTAGGGAAGGTCACCAACACGGCTGCTAGGGAAGGTTACCAGCACGGCTGCTAGGGAAGGTCACCAACACGGCTGCTAGGAAAGGTCACCAGCACGGCTGCTAGGGAAGGTCACCAACACGGCTGCTAGGGAAGGTCACCAACACGGCTGCTAGGGAAGGTCACCAGCACGGCTGCTAGGGAAGGTCACCAACACGGCTGCTAGGGAAGGTCACCAACACGGCTGCTAGGGAAGGTCACCAGCACGGCTGCTAGGGAAGGTCACCAACACGGCTGCTAGGGAAGGTCACCAACACGGCTGCTAGAGAAGGTCACCAGCATGGCTGCTAGGGAAGGTCACCAACACGGCTGCTAGGGAAGGTCACCAGCACGGCTGCTAGAGAAGGTCACCAGCATGGCTGCTAGGGAAGGTCACCAGCACGGCTGCTAGGGAAGGTCACCAGCACGGCTGCTAGAGAAGGTCACCAGCATGGCTGCTAGGGAAGGTCACCAACACGGCTGCTAGGGAAGGTCACCAACACGGCTGCTAGGGAAGGTCACCAACATGGCTGCTAGGGAAGGTCACCAGCACGGCTGCTAGGGAAGGTCACCAGCATGGCTGCTAGGGAAGGTCACCAGCACGGCTGCTAGGGAAGGTCACCATCATGGCTGCTAGGGAAGGTCACCAGCATGGCTGCTAGGGAAGGTCACCAGCATGGCTGCTAGGGAAGGTCACCAACACGGCTGCTAGGGAAGGTCACCAGCATGGCTGCTAGGGAAGGTCACCAGCACGGCTGCTAGGGAAGGTCACCAGCACGGCTGCTAGGGAAGGTCACCAGCACGGCTGCTAGGGAAGGTCACCAGCACGGCTGCTAGGGAAGGTCACCAACACGGCTGCTAGGGAAGGTCACCAACACGGCTGCTAGGGAAGGTCACCAGCATGGCTGCTAGGGAAGGTCACCAACACGGCTGCTAGGGAAGGTCACCAGCATGGCTGCTAGGGAAGGTCACCAACATGGCTGCTAGGGAAGGTCACCAACACGGCTGCTAGGGAAGGTCACCAGCATGGCTGCTAGGGAAGGTCACCAACATGGCTGCTAGGGAAGGTCACCAGCACGGCTGCTAGGGAAGGTCACCAGCACGGCTGCTAGAGAAGGTCACCAACACGGCTGCTAGGGAAGGTCACCAGCACGGCTGCTAGGGAAGGTCACCAGCATGGCTGCTAGGGAAGGTCACCAGCACGGCTGCTAGGGAAGGTCACCAGCACGGCTGCTAGGGAAGGTCACCAGCATGGCTGCTAGGGAAGGTCACCAGCATGGCTGCTAGGGAAGGTCACCAGCATGGCTGCTAGGGAAGGTCACCAGCATGGCTGCTAGGGAAGGTCACCAGCATGGCTGCTAGGGAAGGTCACCAGCATGGCTGCTAGGGAAGGTCACCAGCATGGCTGCTAGAGAAGGTCACCAGCACGGCTGCTAAAGAAGGTCACCAGCATGGCTGCTAGGGAAGGTCACCAGCATGGCTGCTAGGGAAGGTCACCAGCATGGCTGCTAGGGAAGGTCACCAGCATGGCTGCTAGGGAAGGTCACCAGCATGGCTGCTAGGGAAGGTCACCAGCATGGCTGCTAGGGAAGGTCACCAGCATGGCTGCTAGGGAAGGTCACCAGCATGGCTGCTAGGGAAGGTCACCAGCACGGCTGCTAGGGAAGGTCACCAAGACGGCTGCTAGGGAAGGTCACCAGCACGGCTGCTAGAGAAGGTCACCAGCACGGCTGCTAGGGAAGGTCACCAGCATGGCTGCTAGGGAAGGTCACCAGCACGGCTGCTAGGGAAGGTCACCAACACGGCTGCTAGGGAAGGTCACCAGCACGGCTGCTAGGGAAGGTCACCAGCACGGCTGCTAGGGAAGGTCACCAGCACGGCTGCTAGGGAAGGTCACCAACACGGCTGCTAGGGATGGTCACCAGCACGGCTGCTAGGGAAGGTCACCAGCATGGCTGCTAGGGAAGGTCACCAGCATGGCTGCTAGGGAAGGTCAACAGCACCGCTGCTAGGGAAGGTCACCAGCACGGCTGCTCGGGAAGGTCAACAGCACGGCTGCTAGGGAAGGTCACCAGCACGGCTGCTAGGGAAGGTCACCAGCATGGCTGCTAGGGAAGGTCACCAACACGGCTGCTAGGGAAGGTCACCAACACGGCTGCTAGGGAAGGTCACCAACACGGCTGCTAGGGAAGGTCACCAACACGGCTGCTAGGGAAGGTCACCAGCATGGCTGCTAGGGAAGGTCACCAACACGGCTGCTAGGGAAGGTCACCAACACGGCTGCTAGGGAAGGTCACCAACACGGCTGCTAGGGAAGGTCACCAACACGGCTGCTAGGGAAGGTCACCAACACGGCTGCTAGGGAAGGTCACCAACACGGCTGCTAGGGAAGGTCACCAGCATGGCTGCTAGGAAAGGTCACCAACACGGCTGCTAGGGAAGGTCACCAACACGGCTGCTAGGGAAGGTTACCAGCACGGCTGCTAGGGAAGGTCACCAACACGGCTGCTAGGAAAGGTCACCAGCACGGCTGCTAGGGAAGGTCACCAACACGGCTGCTAGGGAAGGTCACCAACACGGCTGCTAGGGAAGGTCACCAGCACGGCTGCTAGGGAAGGTCACCAACACGGCTGCTAGGGAAGGTCACCAACACGGCTGCTAGGGAAGGTCACCAGCACGGCTGCTAGGGAAGGTCACCAACACGGCTGCTAGGGAAGGTCACCAACACGGCTGCTAGAGAAGGTCACCAGCATGGCTGCTAGGGAAGGTCACCAACACGGCTGCTAGGGAAGGTCACCAGCACGGCTGCTAGAGAAGGTCACCAGCATGGCTGCTAGGGAAGGTCACCAGCACGGCTGCTAGGGAAGGTCACCAGCACGGCTGCTAGAGAAGGTCACCAGCATGGCTGCTAGGGAAGGTCACCAACACGGCTGCTAGGGAAGGTCACCAACACGGCTGCTAGGGAAGGTCACCAACATGGCTGCTAGGGAAGGTCACCAGCACGGCTGCTAGGGAAGGTCACCAGCATGGCTGCTAGGGAAGGTCACCAGCACGGCTGCTAGGGAAGGTCACCATCATGGCTGCTAGGGAAGGTCACCAGCATGGCTGCTAGGGAAGGTCACCAGCATGGCTGCTAGGGAAGGTCACCAACACGGCTGCTAGGGAAGGTCACCAGCATGGCTGCTAGGGAAGGTCACCAGCACGGCTGCTAGGGAAGGTCACCAGCACGGCTGCTAGGGAAGGTCACCAGCACGGCTGCTAGGGAAGGTCACCAGCACGGCTGCTAGGGAAGGTCACCAACACGGCTGCTAGGGAAGGTTACCAACACGGCTGCTAGGGAAGGTCACCAGCATGGCTGCTAGGGAAGGTCACCAACACGGCTGCTAGGGAAGGTCACCAGCATGGCTGCTAGGGAAGGTCACCAACATGGCTGCTAGGGAAGGTCACCAACACGGCTGCTAGGGAAGGTCACCAGCATGGCTGCTAGGGAAGGTCACCAACATGGCTGCTAGGGAAGGTCACCAGCACGGCTGCTAGGGAAGGTCACCAGCACGGCTGCTAGAGAAGGTCACCAACACGGCTGCTAGGGAAGGTCACCAGCACGGCTGCTAGGGAAGGTCACCAGCATGGCTGCTAGGGAAGGTCACCAGCACGGCTGCTAGGGAAGGTCACCAGCACGGCTGCTAGGGAAGGTCACCAGCATGGCTGCTAGGGAAGGTCACCAGCATGGCTGCTAGGGAAGGTCACCAGCATGGCTGCTAGGGAAGGTCACCAGCATGGCTGCTAGGGAAGGTCACCAGCATGGCTGCTAGGGAAGGTCACCAGCATGGCTGCTAGGGAAGGTCACCAGCATGGCTGCTAGAGAAGGTCACCAGCACGGCTGCTAAAGAAGGTCACCAGCATGGCTGCTAGGGAAGGTCACCAGCATGGCTGCTAGGGAAGGTCACCAGCATGGCTGCTAGGGAAGGTCACCAGCATGGCTGCTAGGGAAGGTCACCAGCATGGCTGCTAGGGAAGGTCACCAGCATGGCTGCTAGGGAAGGTCACCAGCATGGCTGCTAGGGAAGGTCACCAGCATGGCTGCTAGGGAAGGTCACCAGCACGGCTGCTAGGGAAGGTCACCAAGACGGCTGCTAGGGAAGGTCACCAGCACGGCTGCTAGAGAAGGTCACCAGCACGGCTGCTAGGGAAGGTCACCAGCATGGCTGCTAGGGAAGGTCACCAGCACGGCTGCTAGGGAAGGTCACCAACACGGCTGCTAGGGAAGGTCACCAGCACGGCTGCTAGGGAAGGTCACCAGCACGGCTGCTAGGGAAGGTCACCAGCACGGCTGCTAGGGAAGGTCACCAACACGGCTGCTAGGGATGGTCACCAGCACGGCTGCTAGGGAAGGTCACCAGCATGGCTGCTAGGGAAGGTCACCAGCATGGCTGCTAGGGAAGGTCAACAGCACCGCTGCTAGGGAAGGTCACCAACACGGCTGCTAGGGAAGGTCACCAACACGGCTGCTAGGGAAGGTCACCAACACGGCTGCTAGGGAAGGTCACCAACACGGCTGCTAGGGAAGGTCACCAGCACGGCTGCTAGGGAAGGTCACCAGCACGGCTGCTAGGGAAGGTCACCAGCATGGCTGCTAGGGAAGGTCACCAACACGGCTGCTAGGGAAGGTCACCAGCACGGCTGCTAGGGAAGGTCACCAGCACGGCTGCTAGGGAAGGTCACCAGCACCGCTGCTAGGGAAGGTCACCAGCACCGCTGCTAGGGAAGGTTACCAGCACGGCTGCTAGGGAAGGTCACCAGCATGGCTGCTAGGAAAGGTCACCAGCACGGCTGCTAGGGAAGGTCACCAACACGGCTGCTAGGGAAGGTCACTAACACGGCTGCTAGGGAAGGTCACCAGCACGGCTGCTAGGGAAGGTCACCAACACGGCTGCTAGGGAAGGTCACTAACACGGCTGCTAGGGAAGGTTACCAGCACGGCTGCTAGGGAAGGTCACCAACACGGCTGCTAGGGAAGGTCACTAACACGGCTGCTAGGGAAGGTCACCAACACGGCTGCTAGGGAAGGTCACCAGCATGGCTGCTAGGGAAGGTTACCAACACGGCTGCTAGGGAAGGTCACTAACACGGCTGCTAGGGAAGGTCACCAACACGGCTGCTAGGGAAGGTCACCAGCACGGCTGCTAGGGAAGGTCACCAACACGGCTGCTAGGGAAGGTCACCAGCACGGCTGATAGGGAAGGTCACCAGCATGGTTGCCAGGGAAGGTCACCAACACGGCTGCTAGGGAAGGTCACCAGCACGGCTGATAGGGAAGGTCACCAGCATGGTTGCCAGGGAAGGTCACCAACACGGCTGCTAGGGAAGGTCACCAGCACGGCTGCTAGGGAAGGTCACCAACACGGCTGCTAGGGAAGGTCACCAGCACGGCTGCTAGGGAAGGTCACCAACACGGCTGCTAGGGAAGGTCACCAGCACGGCTGATAGGGAAGGTCACCAGCACGGCTGCTAGGGAAGGTCACATCCAAAAACTTTAACATATGAGAAAACCATTTCATTCAACGAAGCATTTTCACAGCTGCTGAATCTTTCCTTCATAAGGTTCTAAGACGCTGTGTCGCAGTGGCAACATCAGGCATTAAACTGTTGCATCAACTTTTGTCATTATCAACATATACTTCTATCATTCATGCAACAATTAAGGCAACACGGGCATAACTCCACTTGCCAACAGCAGTTGGAATGTGTTTTCAGGAAATTAACCCCCATTAGTTTCTCAATATCTGGATCTTGCTTATTTACACACTCAGAATTTTCGTCTCTTAAATCCCAGTTGTGTCTGCATGATTCTGCTGTTTAACTTATAGTTCTGGTGCGTTGGTCTGACCTTCAGAGCCTCGCCACTTGTGTGGTTGAGCAGAACACTGTGTTCAGCCAGTTAAGTTCTCTTGTTAATTGGAGGTGTTCAGTCAATCAACCGAGTTCTCCTGCCAGTTAATGTTTGACTGGTAGTTACTTTTGTTCCGTTTATTAGTGGTGATCTCCTGTTAATTAGTCGTTTTCATCTGCCAGTTTTCCTTTAACAATCCTATGTTCCAACGGTCTCTAAAGCAACGGTGTCTGTAGCAACGGTCTGTGTATCACTGTTCCCTGTAGCAAGGCTTCGCTGTAGCTACAGTGCAGAAGGTAACAGAGAAGTGTAGCTACAGTCCCCTGTAGTGACCTCACCAGCTTCTCCTGCTGGTAACCTTGAATACCTCTCACCCCATCTATCATGCCTCGGCAACAATGGTAATCTCTCCTGAAGTCTTTGGCTGTAAAGTCTTGTTCCGTATATAGTCACCAGGAGTTGTGATGTGGTCTCCGTCTACCGGGCTGTGTGCACTGTGTGTGGCAGTCTGGTGATGTTTGTCTGGTGCGTAGCGGTGTGTTTATTATGTTTTGTGCAGGTTCTTGGTTGGTAAGTTGGCGGGTGGTTGTTGTGTTGTGTGTACCACCAGGTAGGGCACAGTTGGCGGGTGGTTGTTGTGTTGTGTGTACCACCAGGTAGGGCACAGTTGGCGGGTGGTTGTTGTGTTGTGTGTACCACCAGGTAGCGCACAGTTGGCGGGTGGTTGTTGTGTTGTGTGTACCACCAGGTAGGGCACAGTTGGCGGGTGGTTGTTGTGTTGTGTGTACCACCAGGTAGGGCACAGTTGGCGGGTGGTTGTTGTGTTGTGTGTACCACCAGGTAGCGCACAGTTGGCGGGTGGTTGTTGTGTTGTGTGTACCACCAGGTAGGGCACAGTTGGCGGGTGGTTGTTGTGTTGTGTGTACCACCAGGTAGGGCACAGTTGGCGGGTGGTTGTTGTGTTGTGTGTACCACCAGGTAGGGCACAGTTGGCGGGTGGTTGTTGTGTTGTGTGTACCACCAGGTAGCGCACAGTTGGCGGGTGGTTGTTGTGTTGTGTGTACCACCAGGTAGGGCACAGTTGGCGAGTGGTTGTTGTGTTGTGTGTACCACCAGGTAGCGCACAGTTGGCGGGTGGTTGTTGTGTTGTGTGTACCACCAGGTAGCGCACAGTTGGCGGGTGGTTGTTGTGTTGTGTGTACCACCAGGTAGGGCACAGTTGGCGGGTGGTTGTTGTGTTGTGTGTACCACCAGGTAGGGCACAGTTGGCGGGTGGTTGTTGTGTTGTGTGTACCACCAGGTAGGGCACAGTTGGCGGGTGGTTGTTGTGTTGTGTGTACCACCAGGTAGGGCACAGTTGGCGAGTGGTTGTTGTGTTGTGTGTACCACCAGGTAGCGCACAGTTGGCGGGTGGTTGTTGTGTTGTGTGTACCACCAGGTAGCGCACAGTTGGCGGGTGGTTGTTGTGTTGTGTGTACCACCAGGTAGGGCACAGTTGGCGGGTGGTTGTTGTGTTGTGTGTACCACCAGGTAGGGCACAGTTGGCGGGTGGTTGTTGTGTTGTGTGTACCACCAGGTAGGGCACAGTTGGCGGGTGGTTGTTGTGTTGTGTGTACCACCAGGTAGCGCACAGTTGGCGAGTGGTTGTTGTGTTGTGTGTACCACCAGGTAGCGCACAGTTGGCGGGTGGTTGTTGTGTTGTGTGTACCACCAGGTAGCGCACAGTTGGCGAGTGGTTGTTGTGTTGTGTGTACCACCAGGTAGGGCACAGTTGGCGGGTGGTTGTTGTGTTGTGTGTACCACCAGGTAGCGCACAGTTGGCGAGTGGTTGTTGTGTTGTGTGTACCACCAGGTAGGGCACAGTTGGCGGGTGGTTGTTGTGTTGTGTGTACCACCAGGTAGGGCACAGTTGGCGGGTGGTTGTTGTGTTGTGTGTACCACCAGGTAGCGCACAGTTGGCGGGTGGTTGTTGTGTTGTGTGTACCACCAGGTAGCGCACAGTTGGCGGGTGGTTGTTGTGTTGTGTGTACCACCAGGTAGGGCACAGTTGGCGGGTGGTTGTTGTGTTGTGTGTACCACCAGGTAGGGCACAGTTGGCGGGTGGTTGTTGTGTTGTGTGTACCACCAGGTAGGGCACAGTTGGCGGGTGGTTGTTGTGTTGTGTGTACCACCAGGTAGGGCACAGTTGGCGGGTGGTTGTTGTGTTGTGTGTACCACCAGGTAGGGCACAGTTGGCGGGTGGTTGTTGTGTTGTGTG
This sequence comes from Procambarus clarkii, assembly GCF_040958095.1. NCBI lineage: Eukaryota > Metazoa > Arthropoda > Malacostraca > Decapoda > Cambaridae > Procambarus > Procambarus clarkii. Next base: position 54,316,947 of record NC_091152.1, on the reverse strand, counting down.
TACCACCAGGTAGGGCACAGTTGGCGGGTGGTTGTTGTGTTGTGTGTACCACCAGGTAGGGCACAGTTGGCGGGTGGTTGTTGTGTTGTGTGTACCACCAGGTAGCGCACAGTTGGCGGGTGGTTGTTGTGTTGTGTGTACCACCAGGTAGGGCACAGTTGGCGGGTGGTTGTTGTGTTGTGTGTACCACCAGGTAGGGCACAGTTGGCGGGTGGTTGTTGTGTTGTGTGTACCACCAGGTAGGGCACAGTTGGCGGGTGGTTGTTGTGTTGTGTGTACCACCAGGTAGCGCACAGTTGGCGGGTGGTTGTTGTGTTGTGTGTACCACCAGGTAGGGCACAGTTGGCGGGTGGTTGTTGTGTTGTGTGTACCACCAGGTAGGGCACAGTTGGCGGGTGGTTGTTGTGTTGTGTGTACCACCAGGTAGCGCACAGTTGGCGGGTGGTTGTTGTGTTGTGTGTACCACCAGGTAGGGCACAGTTGGCGGGTGGTTGTTGTGTTGTGTGTACCACCAGGTAGGGCACAGTTGGCGGGTGGTTGTTGTGTTGTGTGTACCACCAGGTAGGGCACAGTTGGCGGGTGGTTGTTGTGTTGTGTGTACCACCAGGTAGGGCACAGTTGGCGGGTGGTTGTTGTGTTGTGTGTACCACCAGGTAGGGCACAGTTGGCGGGTGGTTGTTGTGTTGTGTGTACCACCAGGTAGGGCACAGTTGGCGAGTGGTTGTTGTGTTGTGTGTACCACCAGGTAGGGCACAGTTGGCGGGTGGTTGTTGTGTTGTGTGTACCACCAGGTAGGGCACAGTTGGCGGGTGGTTGTTGTGTTGTGTGTACCACCAGGTAGGGCACAGTTGGCGGGTGGTTGTTGTGTTGTGTGTACCACCAGGTAGGGCACAGTTGGCGGGTGGTTGTTGTGTTGTGTGTACCACCAGGTAGGGCACAGTTGGCGGGTGGTTGTTGTGTTGTGTGTACCACCAGGTAGGGCACAGTTGGCGGGTGGTTGTTGTGTTGTGTGTACCACCAGGTAGGGCACAGTTGGCGGGTGGTTGTTGTGTTGTGTGTACCACCAGGTAGGGCACAGTTGGCGGGTGGTTGTTGTGTTGTGTGTACCACCAGGTAGGGCACAGTTGGCGGGTGGTTGTTGTGTTGTGTGTACCACCAGGTAGGGCACAGTTGGCGGGTGGTTGTTGTGTTGTGTGTACCACCAGGTAGCGAACAGTTGGCGGGTGGGTGTTGTGTTGTGTGTACCACCAGGTAGCGAACACCCATCCTGGTGTACTCACCTAGTTGTGCTTGCGGGGGTTGAGCTTTGGCCCTTTGGTTCCACCTCTCAACTGTCAATCAACTGGTGTACAGATTCCTGAGCCTACTGGGCTCTATCATATCTACACTTGAAACTGTGTATGGAGTCAGCCTCCACCACAACACTTCCTAATGCATCTCCATCCGTTAACTACTCTGACACTGAAAAAGTTCCTTCTAACGTCTCTGTGGCTCATGTGGGTACTCAGTTTCCACCTGTGTCCCCTTGTTCGCGTACCACCAGTGTTGAATAGTTTATCCTTGTCTAACCGCTCGATTCCCCTGAGGATTTTGTAGGTTGTGATCATGTCTCCCCCTTACTCTTCTGTCTTCCAGTGTCGTAAGGTGCATTTCCCGCAGCCATTCCTCGTAACTCATGCCTCTTAGTTCTGGGACTAGTCTAGTGGCATACCTTTGGACTTTTTCCAGCTTCGTCTTGTGCTTGACAAGGTACGGGCTCCATGCTGGGGCCGCATACTCCAGGATTGGTGTGTGTGTGTGTGTGTGTGTGTGTGTGTGTGTGTGTGTGTGTGTGTGTGTGTGTGTGTGTGTGTGGTTGCTGGGGAACTATCTACGAGATTGGTTGACGGTTCTACCAAGGAGGTGTCAGGTTGGTGTGTGGTAATTCACAGTGAGGATTCTACCCACGCCCAGGCGCCACCACGGTAGTGAATAACTCAGCTCTAATGCGTTTTATTTTTTAGTTGCAATCTTTTAATATATAGCAAGATATACTGAAACCTGGCGCCTCAGTGCCGTAGACCTTTACATTATTTGGAGATATGTTTAGGCTACTAAACATATGGCCCTGTATGACTAACCATCCTGCGAGATGGGGACTTGTATTACCACTGCTGCCTTATTCAATCTTGTGTTGATAATATCCTCAAAATGCATCCGGAGTCTGCCAGTGTAGACCGCTTATCACATGCCTCTGTATGACTAACCATCCTGTGTGATGGGGATTTTTTAGCATCACCTAGGTAGCTTTTTTGACACACTGTACTCCACTTCATATAATCTAGGGTAGCTGCACTAATGCAGATGTACCTCATGTATTAATAAAAAAAACAAAGTTTAGAAGGTGGAACAATGGCAACTGGTGGAAAAATATAAATATGACTGCGTCGCTGCAAGCTTCACACAACAGCATCCATATAGTAATTAAAATATATAATTAAAATAAAAATAATTAATGAAACAAATCGTTACAGGGAAGACATTAATAAACACACCTTAAACGTACTGTTGGGGTCGTGATTGTCCGGCTGGCGGCTTCACACTATTATTCTAGTGTGAAGTTTACACACCTGGGCAGTGAATGTCTAGAGTTGGGGGGGGGGGGGGGGGGACGGCGGCTGACTGCAGCTATAGGCAAACCTTCTATGGGCGAGCCGCTAAACTGAGCCAGAAGTATATTAAGGATAATTATTTACTTTTCAGAAAGGAAAGTGAGAAATTTATTATCTTAAATATTGCGTTTGGTGAATCCCTCACGACTGTCTAGTAGTCCAGACTTAAGGTATTACACAGAGTGCAGGGGCTGCTGGAGCCAGGGCAAGAATAACACATATTTTAACTTGTGTCCTTAATACATATTGGTTGTAAGTTAGGTAAATGCCACTTCAACATCTACTAAAGACGTAGGTACATGTTAGTATGGGTTGCTCCCCATATTGGGGACTTCCCATACTGTAACCATATTTTTGACGGTAAAAGCTGCTTTGAAACGAAAATGTGTTATTAGATACTCACAATCGTGTTAATTCTATTATCGTATTTACCAGCAGAGGCGAAGTTTGTTGTTCAGTTCTCAGTTGGTCCTCCAGACCAGGAGGTTTGGTCCTCCAGGACCACCAGACCATCGTCAACAGGGACCTTAGTGAGAAAGGAGTCAACATCCAGGCTTAACAGCTTTATCTTACTACAGTCCATGTTCGGACTATTACTTATAAAGTCTTCGGAGTGTTTAATGTGCGCGTCCCCCCCCCCCCCCCTCATGAACGGGGACAATATACTACTAAGCCATTAGGCTGTCTTGTAAGAAACAGAACCTCTGCTGGAAATATTGGGTCGTAAAGGAATACCAGCCTCATGGGTTTTGGTTAGACCATAGCAATACGGTAAGCTTGGGTTACTGACCTTAACCTTTACCAGGAGCTCAATCACATATTTGTTCTTACCAATGTTTCTGACTTTTGTATTGAATTCTGAAGCAACCGATATGAGCGGATCTTTAGTCAGTTTTTCATAGGTATCTGTGTCCGATTGCAATGCCTCTGCTTTTTGGCAGTAATATGTTTTGTTGAGAATTACTATTTTACCTCCTTTCATCTATTGAGAATTACTATTTACTACTCCTTTTCATCTATTGAGAATTACTATTTACTACCCCCTTTCATCTATTGAGAATTACTATTTACTACTCCTTTTCTTCTATTGAGAATTACTATTTACTACCCCCCCTTTCATCTATTGAGAATTACTATTTACTACTCCTTTTCATCTATTGAGAATTACTATTTACTACCCCCCCTTTCATCTATTGAGAATTACTATTTACTACCCCCCCTTTCATCTATTGAGAATTACTAGTTACTACCCCCTTTCATCTATTGAGAATTACTAGTTACTACCCCTTTTCATCTATTGAGAATTACTATTTACTACTCCTTTTCATCTATTGAGAATTACTAGTTACTACCCCTTTTCATCTATTGAGAATTACTAGTTACTACCCCTTTTCATCTATTGAGAATTACTATTTACTACCCCCTTTCATCGGATTTGGTAAATATAATTTTATCCTTCTTTATGAGATTCATAAGTGCTCATTGATATCGTTTAGAGACACCCACATTATAAACAAAACATTCGTGGGTTGGTAGTAACATCTTACCCTTAAGACATACCCAACGATGTAAGCCAACGCTTGATTCCTCTTACTCTTCATTGACTGACAGAAGCTGAGCTGTGACTGAGAGCCTGGTCGACGTAAGCGTTTACGACAGTCACAACTTTGGATGGAAGCAAGTCGATGAAGACCTCTGGAGGGTAAGGCAGGTCTTAGTCAACGATGGCTTCTCTAACGGTTATGTTGAAGACGTCATAAAAAGAAAGGTGAAACACCATACAACCTCTGAAGAGTCAGCTAAGACAACACCTGTACCCACTATTAGACTGTTTTACATTAACTTAGGTAAGGCCCTTAGGTAAGACAACAGGCTCACAACAGGCTTCTGGGTCTGTTGACTTAGGTAATCCAGTTGGATATCCTTCACCAGATTCACCTTAGCAGTCCCCGTGGAGCAATGGTAAAGCACTCGCCCGGAGCTTCGCGAGCGCTATGGACTGGGTTCGTATCCTGGCCGGAGAGGATTGACTGGGCGCCAATCCTTAACTGAAGCCTCTGTTCACCCAGCAGTGAATGGGTACCTGGTGGTTAAACTATTTTGCGGGTCGTATTCTTGGGACAATTAGATTTAAGAACCTGCCCAAGACGCTATGTTTACTAGTGGCTTTACAAGAACGTAAGAACTCTTGTATATATATATATATATATATATATATATATATATATATATATATATATATATATATATATATATATATATATATATATATATATATATATATATATATATTTATATATATATATTTATATATATATATATATAATATATATATATATTTATATATATAAATAAATAAATAAATAAATAAATAAATAAAGGTTGTCAGGTGCCACTGAAGAGGACAGGAAGCCTGGTACAGCAATTTGTGTTGCTGTGCGAACACCGAGGCCTCCGAGTCTGACAGGAAGGGAGGCGGGTTTCCACTGTGAGTCGCTGAGAGAAAGTGAGGGCATTTTCTAACAATGATTTCAGTAAGCGGTCGTACTCCTCTAGCCTAAGGCTACTGAGAGATGCTGAACATCTAAGAAAGTAGGTCAACCTCGGGAGGGACAAACTTCTCATTATGAAGGGAAGGAAATTTTGAGGACAAAGTGCCAAGCCATTACGACTATATAGTACTGGGAAGGGGTCAGGATAAAGATTTGGGATGGGACAGGGGGAAGGAATGGTGCCCAACCACTTGGACGGTCGGGGATTGAACGCCGACTTGCATGAAGCGAGACCGTCGCTTCACGGTCTCATTATGAGGTAAAGTTTACATATACATATATACTAGGGAAAGTACATATAGATATACTGAACATAAATATCAATGCTTGCTTCAGGTTCCAAGGGAACCAGCGTAGGATAACAGCTATTAACTCAGCTGGAAATGTTCATTTAGAGGCACAGTTTGTACTTACACTGAGCAGTTGTCTGAGTTAAGAAACGTTAACGTTGTAACAATAAAAAGCTGGAAGCCTTATTAGCTGCCTTATTCTTAAATAAAAATGAAAGGAAATAGTTTGCAGAGTAAAGTGACCAAGCTCGCCAGAGGACGATTTAGCACGTGAGTTATGTTAAGATTCAAGTCTCCCGGAAGGTCTTACTGTGTTGAAGAGAAAGCAGAGGAGAAAATATAAAAAAAAATAATAATAAAAAGCTCTTCATAGTTCTCTAGAGAGCTGTATGAAGACAAAGTGTATTACGTTGATACAACTGTATGTGTATGTGTATGTGTTTGTGGTGTTAGTGTAGAGAGACAGTGTAGTGAAGTGTTGGAGAAGTGTAGATGACAGTGTAGAGAGACAGAGACAGATACAGTGTAGTGAAGTGTTGGGGAAGTGAAGGTGACAGTGTAGAGACACAGAGACAGTGTAGTGTAGTCTTGAGGAAGTAAGTGTAGGTGACAGTGTAGAGAGACAGAGACAGTGTAGTGAAGTGTTAAGGAAGTGTTATTCAATGAACATGTACTTGTAGGAAGGAAATAATTGCCTGTGGTGACTTAAACAATTAATGTGTAACCTGTTTATTATAGGAACATCCGCTTATATTAAACTATATGTAAATGTCTCCTTGTTCTGGCATGTGGAAACACATACACTTTTCTTCACTAATTCTTAAAGCCTTATGTTAATGTAGACCAGAATATATTGATGATAATATAAATAGTGGAAACTATAGTTTAAGATATTAAAAAATATATTAATTTATCAACCTTTAGAAAGTTTACGAAGCAATTTGTATAGATTAAAAAAACAACTTCTATCAAAGTTACGGAATTTTGAAAATTATCATTGTATAGTTTAAGGATCGCGATATCATAAAAAATTACTCCTAAAAAATGCACCAGGGTAATTATAAAGAGTTTTGGAACATAATCCTGTGTTTAGCTTACGAAAGAATCTTACTGACTTCCTCACCCTATATACACGCCACCTCTCAAACTGTGTGATATATATGTCTAAATTAATGTCTTTACTCAAAGTTTCCGACTCAGAATCAGCTATATCTATAAAATCGAATATCTGTCTGTCAAAAGTGTCAGGCCAGATGCTCGAGGCCAGTCTCACTCAACTTTCCAAAATGAGAAATGTTGGGTAGGGCATAGTCTTAGGCCAAACGGGGTTCGTTCAAGTGCTACACTTTAAAAAATAAATCGGCCTCTAGTTCAAACCCCCCTCTCCCATCCCCTCCCCCTCAGTGTGTGATTTACACGAGGTCTAACATGAAATCGCAGATATGATCTCCGTAGAGTGTTGATGTTACTACCCTCCCCCCCCCCCCCCCTCCCCGCTTACCCCGCAAGATATCATAATTTACTCGAAAACGACGAACTGAATGAAGATAGTGAGTAACGAAGATGGTTATAATGCTAAAGATAGTAAGCAGTTAAGGTGGTTTGGTGATGAAAATGGTATATACGGTGGAGATAATGTGAAGAAGAGGAGAAGAGAGAGAGAGAGAGAGAGAGAGAGAGAGAGAGAGAGAGAGAGAGAGAGAGAGAGAGAGAGAGAGAGAGAGAGAGAGAGAGAGAGAGAGAGAGAGAGAGAGAGAGAGAGAGAGAGAGAGAGAGAGTACACGTAGGGGGGGGGAAGGGTGAGGCCATGGGGGGGGGGGAGGGGGAAGTGAGGGAAAAATGAGGGAAGAGGAGATAAAGTCGTGGTAAGAGAGAGAAGAGAACTAATATGAGAAAGACGGAGAAGGGTAACGAGTCAGAATAGAAGTGGAGAGGAGGACAGGAGGAAAAGAAGGGTTGAGAAATGAAAGGGAGAGAAGGGAGGGAAGAGGATAATGGAAAGTACAGCCACAGACCCGGGCACCGCCGGGTACATTACACTAAGCTGTGTTTGCCCCCGTGTCTTCCTACAATGTATCCACATGTGTCCGTTACATTATAACAATTACAGTTCTATGAGCAGTAATTTCATCCATTGAGCATCATTATATAATTTCATCTTTGGTAACCAGAGACAGAAAGCCAAACCCAGTTAAAATCACTCCCCCAAAAAATACACATCCCACTTAAATTCTGCCCATTTGACTTGGGCAAGTATTTGTTTATTTTCGTGGCCTTCTTTTGTTTGTAGGGAAGGCGCAAGAGGTACAGGTGGATATTGGTTCCATTGTGACGTCAAACTGGTTTGAGTTAGAACCGTCTATGAGCAGCTGCGATTCAGTTGAACAGCAGTAAACAAACCGTTCACGTCTTTGCAGTAACACAGACCGCCACTAACATCACAGTAACACAGACCGCCACTAACATCACAGTAACACAGACCGCCACTAACATCACAGTAACACAGACCGCCACTAACATCACAGTAACACAGACCGCCACTAACATCACAGTAACACAGACCGCCACTAACATCACAGTAACACAGACCGCCACTAACATCACAGTAACACAGACCGCCACTAACATCACAGTAACACAGACCGCCACTAACATCACAGTAACACAGACCGCCACTAACATCACAGTAACACAGACCGCCACTAACATCACAGTAACACAGACCGCCACTAACATCACAGTAACACAGACCGCCACTAACATCACAGTAACACAGACCGCCACTAACATCACAGTAACACAGACCGCCACTAACATCACAGTAACACAGACCGCCACTAACATCACAGTAACACAGACCGCCACTAACATCACAGTAACACAGACCGTCACTAACATCACAGTAACACAGACCGCCACTAACATCACAGTAACACAGACCGCCACTAACATCACAGTAACACAGACCGCCACTAACATCACAGTAACACAGACCGCCACTAACATCACAGTAAGTTGTAAATTCTGCATTGTGTTTCTGGGTACACAGTGGTGTTGGTACACAGTGGTGTTGGTACACAGTGGTGTTGGTACACAGTGGTGTTGGTACACAGTGGTGTTGGTACACAGTGGTGTTGGTACACAGTGGTGTTGGTACACAGTGGTGTTGGTACACAGTGGTGTTGGTACACAGTGGTGTTGGTACACAGTGGTGTTGGTACACAGTGGTGTTGGTACACAGTGGTGTTGGTACACAGTGGTGTTGGTACACAGTGGTGTTGGTACACAGTGGTGTTGGTACACAGTGGTGTTGGTACACAGTGGTGTTGCGAACTGCCCAGAGAAAACTCAGCTCTTTGTGCCCTGATGTTGAAAGTTCAGCTCCTGACTTAATGAGATCCAAGTCCCTTGATAAGATCATCCAATTCGCTTAGATTGTGAGGATGTGAACGCGTTCGTGCCTTTTGTTCCAAGAACCCTAGAGCAGGCAAGCGGGGGTTGAAGACAGGGGCGAAGATGCAGAAATCTTGAGCTAGGAACTGGAGACAAGTCGAAGAAGGGGGGGGGGAAGTGGGTGGCCCAACCACAGTGGGTGAGACTTGCAGCTGGTGATGTGGTGTGGTGGTAAGGTGGAGTTCTCATGGTTGCTGGCTGATTTGTCCTGCAGGAGGCAGGGCGTCTCGTCGCCCTGTTCTTTACAGCATGTCGTCGGTGTTCTTCTGTTTACTTCGGTGTTCTTCTTCTTCCCGGGCTTCTTGGCCGGTCTGTTGGTCTTGCTACGCGTTGACAAGGTGAGGCTGTCGTTGGAGGTCTTGCTATGGTGAGGCTGTTGTTGGAGGTAGTGTCCTACAGGAAATCTTCGGTTGTGTAGGGGTACTTCCGTGGCGGAGGTGGTGTTCCAACCGAGACGTCCTCATCCGATTAGTCTGATGACTCAGAAGTAGAGGCGGTGGATCTTGAGAGATGAGTTCTTGCTTGTTGAGTCTCCACGGGTCCTGCAGGTGATGTATATCGTTCAGAGGGTTCACACATGAGAGGTGGAACTGTGGCAGTTGTCGATGAAGGAGGCGTCGGCGTCTGGGTGGCTTGTGATGGTGTTGCAGGAGCAGCAGCAGCAGGCGTTGCTGCTGTTGACAGTAGGTCCGTTAGCACGGCGGCGCTCACAGTCATGTCCCAGACCGGATCCGGACCTTGAGAACTGGAGGGTAAGTGGTGTTGGTGTAAACTTCATCAGGAACGGTGAAAGCTGGCACACCATTTGCTTTGTAGAGAATATTTAGAATTCTTACATATTCTTGGGGGTTATTGCCAGCTATCATACTGGCCGCCCATGTCAACGCTTGTACTGTGCTGTACAGTGATTGGTCGGGGTGGGCTGGAGGTGGCGACGGCTGGCTCGATGAGTGGCTGGTTGGTTGGGAGCTGGGCACCCATTGGATGTGAACGTGTTCCTGGTAAGAATCCTTCATATATTCCTTGGCTGCTACGGATTGCCGACTATTTAGTCATAAATGAACCTTCTGAAGTATAAAACATTTTTAAATTGCAAATTGCATTGTAAGTTTGTGGGTACTTATAGTACGTTTTATGGTAATAATAGTTACAAGTAATAGTTACTAACATTTGCTATTGTGGTAATGGCAAGTTATCGCCACGTTGAGCAGGTGTTATAGAAAACGGGATGTCTGGATACTTAAGAGCTTGCATGCCTGAAGGGAAGAGAGATATCAAGAGAAAGCGCCAAGCCATCACGACTATATAGCACTAGGAATGGTGCCTAGCCACTTGGACGGTCAGAGATTGAACGCTCCAAGGTAGAGCGTGGGCGGTAGAGCGAGGTCGTCGCTCTACCGCCCACCCCAAGTGGCTAGCTGGACCTGAACTTCATAACATCAATCCCGCAGAAACAGCCGTCGTTGTGGTGGTTCTTTCCTCAATATTCTGGGAATAGAACAAAGCATAGCCCTTCTCGCTCCCGTTAGCCATCCTTCTAGAGTAGATCAACCCTCTACTTGTGTCTATCTACTCTTGTAGTATACTCTAGTAGAGACGTAGAGCGGACACATGCTGCATGAGGGGGTCCCAAAACTTACCTAAGGGCACCTATAGACAGACCAATGTTCAGTCTATATGATATCCAGAATTTGGCACCTTTCACCATGATAACCACAAACATAATAGAATGTGACGAATTTTTGCATTGTCCATTTGTTATATTGTAAAAAACTGAAATTATTTACAATTCAAAAAAGCAGTTTGAAAGGAGAAGCTGTGATTATAAATATGTAAAAATATGATTTGATAATGTAGTTGACAGCGCTGTTCGCAAACATTAAATTAAGCGGCTCTGCAGATACTAAATATCAGAATTATAAATGTAACTGTAAACATTGAGGATAAAGAAAACTAATAACAATTTTGGAATCAGTGTTCGACGTTTAGTAAGAAACACTGAAAAAGATCACGACATACTAACTTTTTTTATTGCAAAATTTGTTACTTGGCAAAATTGACTGAATGTTTTGCAACGGTTGCCAACAACATCTCACTCAACCTTCAATAAGTTCACTATTAATATGGTAGTTAAAAATTAAGATTTTATTAAAAAGAAAACTAGCTTATGCATGCAGTTACATTCCCAGCAAGATCTGTATAAACTTTGCTCGTAATAATTTCTAAAAAAGAAATTTAGATTGTCAAAGAAAATAATTACACTACACTATAGAAGGTCGTGGATGAAAAAAGATTTCTCTTGCATTAGAGGTTATTTCCTAATTAAATGAAATAATGGTAACTTGCTTAATGAATTATTGGATCAAATGCAATAAAATTAAATTGTGATTTTGTTAACATTTGACCCGTAATTATATAAATAATAGGAAACTATTGTTAGAAAATACTTTCATACAACGAAAGTATAAAATTACTGAGCTACTATGAATGTTTCTTGATTTCGTTGTGTCTTTTATTTAAAAAAACTGGAAAAAATTATAAGAATTATCATTAAAATATTCAACTTTTATTTGTGAGTGTGTGTGGATATGGGGACTACCTGTGTCATCAGCCGCACCACAAGAGCACAGCAACGTTGTGGGTTGTGTCTACACTTTGACCTTAATAATGATGAAAAACAGAGCTATAATTAAGTTGAATAATTGGCGTTGTAATATGCACTTTTTAAGAATATAATGCCGCTAATTACGTTAATGTGGTGTCAGGTCATCTGTTAAGACTTGACTTCTTAACCCGGTAATCTGATAATTATCCCAACCTTATAATTGCTTTGTTGCCCAGTTTGGGCTTCGACTACTGTATCTCTCACCTCTTATTTTTGCATTATATGTGTATAACTGATTTCCTTACTCATACCTTGTACGCCTCTGATGATGATGGTGTGTGTGTGTGTGTGTGTGTGTGTGTGTGTGTGTGTGTGTGTGTGTGTGTGTGTGTGTGTGTGTGTGTGTGTGTATACTCACCTATTTGTGCTTGCGGGGGTTGAGCTCTGGCTCTTTGGTATCGCAGAGGAATAAATAAATCACAATTAAATAAAAATTTACGACATTGCGTTATATTCGAGCCAAATTCTGGCTCATTGCACATATTTGGAATTTGAAATTACGACTTTTTACACCGAAAATATGCCAATTATTGAAAACGGCGATGGGTCACATTTTGCCCAAACCCCTCTGCAGTTTTTAAAATATCAGAAATATTGGAAATCTGACTCGTGAGCGTCGGATTATATATCAATAGTTCTACCATGAACCTTCTCTGTATTTGCTTCAGAAGGAAGTTGAAAAATGAACTCTTCAAAGTTCAGCTTACAGTTTTATATGGCTTGATAATAAGATATGTGTTTCGTTGATCCTGTCACCATTGTCAATGACACCGGTGAAGTAGACAGTAATACGCTGTGACAACCACATATACGGAGTAAGAGGATGCGGTGAGGTGAGGTGCAGGACCAAGAGACAATCTGCAGTTCTTTAAGTCTTTTTGCTAACCAGAACAAGCCGTGTTGGGCGGGGCAGTGTGTGCTGGGTATTCTGTCTTGGTCTTGAAGATGGTTGAGTGAACCTGAGTGTGAGCTGCCTGATATTTGTTGCTTAAATTAAGACTGTTTGATATGCAGTGCTTTGGCAATGTCTAATCTTCTCTTGTTATATCTGGAGACTATTTCGGTGTTGTTGGTTAGCATATCTCTGGTGATGATCTGGTTGTGTGTTGAAATGATAGGTGCTATGATGGAACCTTGTTGTTTGTTTGTGCGTTGTCAGGCGCCTTGAAAGAGATATTATTGTCTTGTCAATATATTGAGATCATTGGGGCTGACAGTCCCCAAGTGGGCGTGTGAGGGCAGAGGCGACATTCGTCTCTTACGAGGCGTGTTCCTTGGTGTTGCGAGAGTTCGCCATTAGCAAGTTGGCGGTCATCCTGTTTTTTGTAGTAGAGTGTCAACTCTATATTCTGGTTGGTGTCGGCAGGAGTTACTGTTCCATAAGTAATGTCTTTGAGGACGCTCTGTCCTCCGTGTGGTGTGGAGTGGAAAAGAAATTCCTGTAGAGTGGATTAATAGATGGGGCAGGTACTGGGTCTGTTCCATGAGAGGTATTATGGCTGTGACGCCAGCTGTGAGGGGACAGGTGCAGGCGACATATTGTCGTCGCCTGTGTCAACTGCGCTCTCACAGCTCCATGTGGAGGGAGGGTGACGAGGAACTCAGTAGAGTGAGGCAGGACCTATAGTCAATAATGGCTACTCTAACTGATATCTCGAAGACATCATAAAATGGAAGGAACACCGCCATGTTACTTACGATGTAACACTCAACACTACAGTAGCCGCCTGTTAAACTGTTCTACAGGAACTACCCTTTTATGGCTCACTAAACGTGTTATTATATATGATAGAAAGGGCTTATAGGTCAATAAGTCTGTCATGTAATCATCTCATTACTCCTCACGCTCGTCTTCACTTGAGAAGTGAAGAAAGTGTTTTATATGTCCCAGAAGAACAAGACCAACCTGAATTTTCGCCAGGAGTTTCAGCAGTTATTTATGACTAAGATTCTTACAGTTAAAGGCGTGGAAGACGTCCTCGCTACAACTATACATTTATAGAGTCCTGCAAAAGCTTTGTCTTGGCCTCTAACTCTGCACTATATCTAAGAAAATTAAAGAGCTTCCCGGCACTCTTGTTGCCAATTTGCTGAGTTAAAAAGTTAAACATCTTTGGTGTAATTTTATTACATTAAATCTTATATATATCGCGTGAATAAGACATTTGTCGGAAAATTAAAAGCAACACCAAAATAAACCATAATTTGCTCTTGATCAAACTATGACAAACAGATCCAGATGAGGTTGTCTGTAATTTCTCACATGTTACTGATAAGAATATAAAAATGATCACAAAGTCAAATGGTAAAATATTGTCTTCTTCACTTCACGACAATGTGCTTCATAGTGTTGGATCCTCAACTTAGTTGTGTACTAAAGTAACTCTGAGAACGTACACAGAAGCCGGCTACACCTCACGCTGTACACACACCAGCAATGTGAAGGTATTCATCCACGAAGGAATATTAAACCATGCAACAGTCTGGGAAAAGACTGGTGGGTTTACTGCAGTTTACACTAAGAGAATGGAATTGTCAGGAGAAAGCACCAAGCCACTGCGACTATATAGCAGTTTGAAGCGATCAGGATAATGATTTAGGATGGGACGGGAGGAAGGAATGGTGCCCAACCACTTGGTGGACGGTCGGGGATTGAACGCCGACCTGCATGAAGCGAGACCGTCGCTCTACCATCCAGCCCACTAGGGAATTAACATATGAATGGGTTTCAATGCCAAGAGCTGCCTTATAGGTATTAGCGGAGTATTGTCGCTGTCTATGTCAACCGTGCCCCTCACACCCGGGACCAGCGGCAAGCAGGTTGACGAGTAAGGCAGGTCCTGGTCAATACTGGAGTAAGGCAGGTCCTGGTCAATACTGGAGTAAGGCAGGTCCTGGTCAATACTAGAGTAAGGCAGGTCCTGGTCAATACTAGAGTAAGGCAGGTCCTGGTCAATACTGGAGTAAGGCAGGTCCTGGTCAATACTGGAGTAAGGCAGGTCCTGGTCAATACTGGAGTAAGGCAGGTCCTGGTCAATACTGGAGTAAGGCAGGTCCTGGTCAATACTTGAGTAAGGCAGGTCCTGGTCAATACTGGAGTAAGGCAGGTCCTGGTCAATACTTGAGTAAGGCAGATCCTGGTCAATACTAGAGTTGTTGTGACGCTGAACCCCGGTTCATTCCGAACACAGCGATTACACAACACATAACACCTTGCCTCAGCAACCGTTACTACCACCGTGTACTCCTACACACACCAGACCCTTGAGGCGTACCACTAGGTTTGTACTGGAACACAATGAATGAACATATGGAAGGTATTTAAAGGCCGTCGTGTTTTGTCATTTAATTACAAAGAATAGACTCTGACAAATAATAATATATTAACATACTCTATTAAGTCAATACACTTCCAATACCCATAGACCACTTGACCTCCGCGATCACCACACACACTCGTAACTTCCGCCTAAGTCCCTAATACGGAATGATTACTACAACGCTCCACACCCGGTTAGTCTTACATTCAATACTCACATACTGCAGACTTAACTTGGTCACTAAGATCACATCAGGTTCTCGCATAGCTGTCTGCTACACTTCGCTGCTGCCACAAACGGAGATGCGGAGGACTTCCCAGTTCCACTCCCACCATCAGACTGCCTCCAGCCAACCATGGCCTCAATCATTTCACCACGCCTCTTGAGGAAGGTATAATCCGATTAACCTTATCCCTAGAGCGGTAACCTTGATCCTAGAAGCCTGACGAAGAATAATTCCTCTTTCCAGGAATTATTAATTTGGCTAAACAGCTTCGGTCTTAATCCATTGACCTTTCTTAGATATGTGATCCATAGTCTGTCTACTTACATGTACTTCCAATCATCATTCGTTAAGTGTTGTAGTAATGATCCTCTAGCTAATAATTCCTACTAACTTGTGGATTACAACACCACTCCCCTCCTTAAACACGCATATGTCCCCATATGCATCATTGCAATGGTTCCATTAGTGCAAGGACCTGGAGGATGCACCCACCATATGTGTACAACTAAAAAATCATCCAATAAGTTCATCATACACACAATGAAATAAATTAAAATTTTCCCCGACATGACTCACAACACTTCTCCAACATATACATTATATTCACATCATAGCACAGGTAAAATAGTCTGTAATAATTTTTCCCATCTCCAACAATGTACATATACCTAAACTGCTGACATATAATTACATACAAACATAGCCATAAAATTACATGGACCAGAATGCTGGCACTTAAACAGAAATGAGACTAGTCATTAATATATACACAACACATATATATCTAAGGTTCTTCATCCTTAGAAACAAGTTAATAATTTAACATCTTGCCCTGTACTGTTGACATAAGGGTTTACAATGATCACACAATGTTTCACTGGCCTCCTCCACAATTGGCAGCATCACTTCTCTTGTCTTCGTGTCCCATGGTTGCTAGGTCATAGATCCTCCATGACCCAGACAAAACCCAGGCTGTCCAGCCTGGTGAATGTTGTCAATGTCCCATCGTTGCTCTGAGCTAACGTGATCCTGGCCTCCAGAGCAAAGGAGATTCCTACCCCAGGGTCATGTTCCCTCGGGTCTGTGCTGACGTCTCGTTCTAGGGCATGAATCCCAGAACGCTGTAGATCCCTCACAGCTCTCTGGTCATCCTTCCTTGCTGTGCTCACCACAGCTGTAGCACATTACTCTAGGCCCATCCGCCCAGAGTGTGTCCACCTGTATTCACACCTTCCCGACCGCTGTACCTGCAAAATATTCCCTCGGAGCCCCCTGGCTCGATCCCATTATTACATAACCCCCTCGGCTCCTTACTCTCTCCCCGTATATAGCCTGAGCGCAGCTGCAAAACCAGTGCAGCTGGCCCTTATCCCTGCTTTGATGTCAGGGGGCGAATTTCGCCTATAACGTCACGTTGGCTTCACTTCCTCCCCCTTTTTTTTCTAGAATTACTGAGTGTAGCCTCATAGCTTCCCTTCTACTCTACCTGAAGCTCTGTGACATGATCCCGGGGGACCTTCTCAAGCCTAACACTAAGTAATGGTGCCGATGAGGTAATATACAGTATATACATACACATACAGTATATACATACACATACATTATCACAATAAATACCACATTAAAATCATTTCACAACTAATGTCACTAAAGCATCATACTGCCACTGGCTCGCCTCTAGCGAGATTCCTGTAACAACTTAATTAATGAGAGATTAGTATATCTACTTGGCTCGTCCACTGCAACCACCAACACCTGAAATTTGATATTCTACCTTATAATCTTATCCATAAGACTTACCAACTCCGACTTAATTAATGAAAATTTTAATGAAAATAATGAATTTTTATTAGTCTTTTATGAGTCTTGCTAGAGATATCGACTTGACTCGCCTACTGCAGCCACCAACTCCTGCAATTATCCACATTTCATCTTATCCATAAGACTTACCCACTCCGACACACCATCACCTCTGGTCATCCCAACCACTGATGACCTCAATATAACGCCACACATCCCTACAACCACTTCCTGCGTCCTAACGCACCGACCTTGCTACGCCAATACTCACCTTACCGACCACTACCTGGCGCCCCTGCGCCACCATATACTCCACAAGACCACACTCCATACCAGGCGTCCAAACGCCACTACACTACACCACCCAATGGCGTCCCCAACGCCCTTAACACAACACCCGGCGTCCCCAACGCCATCAACACAACACCCGGCGTCCCCAACGCCCTCAACACAACACCCGGCGTCCCCAACGCCCTCAACACAACACCCGGCGTCCCCAACGCCATCAACACAACACACGGCGTCCCCAACGCCATCAACACAACACCCGGCGTCCCCAACGCCATCAACACAACACCCGGCGTCCCCAACGCCATCAACACAACACCCGGCGTCCCCAACGCCATCAACACAACACCCGGCGTCCCCAACGCCATCAACACAACACCCGGCGTCCCCAACGCCATCAACACAACACCCGGCGTCCCCAACGCCATCAACACAACACCCGGCGTCCCCAACGCCGTCAACACAACACCCGGCGTCCCCAACGCCATCAACACAACACCCGGCGTCCCCAACGCCATCAACACAACACCCGGCGTCCCCAACGCCATCATCACAACACCCGGCGTCCCCAACGCCATCAACACAACACCCGGCGTCCCCAACGCCATCAACACAACACACGGCGTCCCCAACGCTCTCAACACAACACCCGGCCTCCCCAACGCCATCAACACACGGCGTTAAAATTACCAGTTATGCTACACCTAATCGCTACAATGCCAACAATGTCATGCACTATACTACATCCATAATATCAACAGTCAAAACATGCACAATTCACTACAGTAAATACTATGCATTATGCTGATAAGCCACTACACGTGCACTACACTACACAACCCGGCATACAAATGCCAATACACAATCATGCACTACACTTGGCGTCCAAACGCCAATACACACTGCGTCGCCACCTCTGGACGCCACACACCCCCACCAACGGGACACGCTCCCCGTGTCCCAAGGTAACACTCTCCATAATGCTACCTGCACCCACAAAAAAATCTCCATGGACCTCTCCACGGTACACGAGACATCGAACCCCAGACGTCAAATTATGCGTCGCTCGCTTTGCCCAGGCGTCCACAATTCACTGCGCTTATTTTTTGTATCTTCGTCTGACAACACCAAAAATCGCTCAATATTTTATTATCTTTAAAATATTCGATTTACACTTTACATGAAATTTAATTAACTTCAAATTACGTAGTTTTCACGCTTGATTTGTCCTTAGCAACGGTTTCTCACTATTACCACCATACCGACGATATAAAACAAGCTCCAAGGTGCGGCTCGCTTGGCCCACCCATCGCTTGGCCCGCACATGGCCGCACATGGCCCACGCTGGCCCACATTCACCCGCGCTAGTTTACCTCGCCACGCTGTATTATCCGCACTACGAACACTGTATAATCTGCACTATGAACACTGCACTTGTTTTGGATCCCGATGCTTCAGTGGTCCAGACTTGCCTCTTAGCCGTCTCTCGTTGCGGGAATCTGGAAAGAAAAAAATAAACCCCACATGTGCCCCACAATGGCCTAGTCCCTTTAATTAACTAATTCCTCTGCCCTGGTCTCACCTGACCCTTCTTTCCTCCGTCTAGTAACCCCCATTCTCACCACAACCCGACGTCTACCATTTCCCGAACACTCCCTCACCAACTAAACCAGAACCACACTTCCTTCATCTCGCACAGTGTTCCAAAACCTGTTTGCGCTGCCACCAAATATGTCGTCTACCAACTCCCCAACATTCCCTCACCAACCAAACCAGGAACACTATGAGGGGGACATATCGAAGGTCTTTAAAGAACGTCGGGTTTTGTCATTTAATTAAAAAGAATAGACTCTGACAAATAAATACATATTAACATACTCTATTAGGTCAATATACTTTCAATACCCATAGACCACTTGACCTCCGCGATCACCACCCACACTCGTAACTTCCGCCTAAGTCCCTAATACGGAATGATTACTACAACGCTCCACACCCGGTTAGTCTTTCATTCGATACTCACATACTGCAGACTTAACTTCGTCACTAAGATCACATCAGGCTCTCGCATAGCTGTGTGCTACACTTCACTGCTGCCACAAACGGAGATCCAGAGGACTTGTCAGTTCCACTCCCACAATCAGACTGCCTCCAGTCAGCCATGGCCTCAAACATTTCACCCCGCCTCTCAAGGAAGGTATAATCCGATTAACCTTATCCCTAGAGCGGTAACCTTGATCCTAGAAGCCTGATGAAGAATAATTCCTCTTTCCAGGAATTATTAATTTGGCTAAACAGCTTCGGTCTTAATCCATTGACCTTTCTTAGATATGTGATCCATAGTCTGTCTACTTAACATGTACTTCCAATCATCATTCGTTAAGTGTTGTAGTAATGATCCTCTAGCTAATAATTCCTTCTAACTTGTGGATTACAACAGAGTAAGGCAGGTCCTGGTCAATACTAGAGTAAGGCAGGTCCTGGTCAATACTGGAATAAGGCAGGCCCTGGTCAATACTAGAGTAAGGCAGGTCCTGGTCAATACCAGAGTAAGGCAGGTCCTGGTCAATACTGGAATAAGGCAGGTCCTGGTCAATACTGGAGTAAGGCAGGTCCTGGTCAATACTAGAGTAAGGCAGGTCCTGGTCAATACTAGAGTAAGGCAGGTCCTGGTCAATACTAGAGTAAGGCAGGTCCTGGTCAATACTGGAGTAAGGCAGGTCCTGGTCAATACTGGAGTAAGGCAGGTCCTGGTCAATACTGGAGTAAGGCAGGTCCTGGTCAATACTAGAGTAAGGCAGGTCCGGGTCAATACTAGAGTAAGGCAGGTCCTGGTCAATACTGGAGTAAGGCAGGTCCTGCTCAATATTGGAGTAAGGCAGGTCCTGGTCAATACTGGAGTAAGGCAGGTCCTGGTCAATAATGACTGCCATAACGTATATATGGAAGAGATCAGAGTAAGGAAGGTGAGCCGTCATGCGACTTCAGACAACAACACACTACAAGTCTCTACTATTAAAATATTCCACAGGAGCGCCGCCTCCCAGACTTACAACACGGAGGAGTGTGTCATGAAAAAACACATTTTTGGTATCAATATGACCGCCTACCAACACCTACCTGAAAATGAAATTATTAATATACTTCAAGAATACAAAGACAGGGAACATGCTGACGAAGAACCCTCATGACCCCAAACAAAACCTCAATGAAAGAGACGAATGTCGTCTATGCCTTCACATGCCCACTTGGGGACTGTCAGCCCCCAACGATCTCAATATATAGGCAAGACAACAACATCCCCGTTTCAGACGTCTAACAATGCACAAACAGCAAGGACCTATGGAGGAACACACACAGTCTTAACACATAACCAGATCATCACCAGCGATATCCTGACAAACATCACCAGAATAATCGACAAATACAGTGACTACAGAAGACCGAACATTGATGAGGCATAATACATCCAACACAACAAACCGCGCCATCTATCAACATCAGTTACAGAGCCGTCTATGTGAACACAATGAAACATACAATGTACTGCCCCCAACCATCATAGAAACACAGGCGACTTGTGAGCTACAATGTGCATATTGTTCCATTTGTGAGGTGGTACACCCTCACCTTATCCCCGACGCCATACAATTGGGGCTAGTTACACTACACTCTGCAGGGTGACTGGTCTTTGGCTGGGGGATGGTAATAGGTTGCTCGGGGTCTAGCCCATGCTACTCACTTCTGGATGAAATGGCCGATCAATCAAATTTCCAATCTCATTTAACAAAAGATACCTTGGTCAAATGTTACAGGGATGAAGGGCAAGTGGAGAAGTTGGTGAATGGAAGGGAAGGTGGTGATGGAGAGGGAAGGTGGTGATGGAGAGGGAAGGTGGTGATGGAGAGGGAAGGTGGTGATGGAGAGGGAAGGTGGTGATGGAGAGGGAAGGTGGTGATGGAGAGGGAAGGTGGTGATGGAGAGGGAAGGTGGTTATGGAGAGGGAAGGTGGTGAAGGAGAGGGAAGGTGGTGAAGGAGAGGGAAGGTGGTGGTGGAGAGGGAAGGTGGTGATGGAGAGGGAAGGTGGTGAA
Source organism: Procambarus clarkii (assembly GCF_040958095.1). NCBI lineage: Eukaryota > Metazoa > Arthropoda > Malacostraca > Decapoda > Cambaridae > Procambarus > Procambarus clarkii. The sequence continues at coordinate 54,295,610 of NC_091152.1, read as the reverse complement.
GGAGAGGGAAGGTGGTGATGGAGAGGGAAGGTGGTTATGGAGAGGGAAGGTGGTGAAGGAGAGGGAAGGTGGTGGTGGAGAGGGAAGGTGGTGATGGAGAGGGAAGGTGGTGATGGAGAGGGAAGGTGGTGGTGGAGAGGGAAGGTGGTGGTGGAGAGGGAAGGTGGTGATGGAGAGGGAAGGTGGTGATGGAGAGGGAAGGTGGTGGTGGAGAGGGAAGGTGGTGAAGGAGAGGGAAGGTGGGGAAGGAGAGGGAAGGTGGTGATGGAGAGGGAAGGTGGTGATGGAGAGGGAAGGTGGTGATGGAGAGGGAAGGTGGGGAAGGAGAGGGAAGGTGGGGAAGGAGAGGGAAGGTGGTGGTGGAGAGGGAAGGTGGTGATGGAGAGGGAAGGTGGTGGTGGAGAGGGAAGGTGGTGATGGAGAGGGAAGGTGGTGATGGAGAGGGAAGGTGGTGATGGAGAGGGAAGGTGGTGATGGAGAGGGAAGGTGGTGATGGAGAGGGAAGGTGGTGATGGAGAGGGAAGGTGGTGATGGAGAGGGAAGGTGGTGATGGAGAGGGAAGGTGGGGAAGGAGAGGGAAGGTGGTGATGGAGAGGGAAGGTGGTGATGGAGAGGGAAGGTGGTGATGGAGAGGGAAGGTGGTGAAGGAGAGGGAAGGTGGTGAAGGAGAGGGAAGGTGGTGATGGAGAGGGAAGGTGGTGATGGAGAGGGAAGGTGGTGAAGGAGAGGGAAGGTGGTGAAGGAGAGGGAAGGTGGTGATGGAGATGGAAGGTGGTGATGGAGAGGGAAGGTGGTGATGGAGAGGGAAGGTGGTGATGGAGAGGGAAGGTGGTGATGGAGAGGGAAGGTGGTGAAGGAGAGGGAAGGTGGTGATGGAGAGGGAAGGTGGTGATGGAGAGGGAAGGTGGTGATGGAGAGGGAAGGTGGTGAAGGAGAGAGAAGGTGGTGATGGAGAGGGAAGGTGGTGATGGAGAGGGAAGGTGGTGGTGGAGAGGGAAGGTGGTGAAGGAGAGGGAAGGTGGTGAAGGAGAGGGAAGGTGGTGATGGAGAGGGAAGGTGGTGATGGAGAGGGAAGGTGGTGATGGAGAGGGAAGGTGGTGAAGGAGAGGGAAGGTGGTGATGGAGAGGGAAGGTGGTGGTGGAGAGGGAAGGTGGTGATGGAGAGGGAAGGTGGTGAGGGAGAGGGAAGGTGGTGATGGAGAGGGAAGGTGGTGATGGAGAGGGAAGGTGGTGATGGAGAGGGAAGGTGGTGAAGGAGAGGGAAGGTGGTGAAGGAGAGGGAAGGTGGTGATGGAGAGGGAAGGTGGTGATGGAGAGGGAAGGTGGTGAAGGAGAGGGAATATGCTGGCATATGCTGCTGATGTTATCCTCTTGATATGAGCTTTAGTGGACAGGTCTGGCGTGATATCAACCCCCAGGTCTTTCTCTCTCTCTGACTCTTGAAGTATTTCATCTCCCAAGTGATACCTTGTATCTGGTGTCCTGCTTCCTACCCCTATCTTCATTACATTACATTTGCTTGGATTAAACTCTAACAGCCATTTGTTCGACCATTCCTGCAGCTTGTCCAGGTCTTCTTGAAGCCTCATGCTGTCCTCCTCTGTCTTAATCCTTCTCATAATTTTGGCGTCGTCAGCAAACATTGAGAGGAATGAGTCTATACCCTCTGGGAGATCATTTACGTATATCAGAAACAGGATAGGTCCAAGCACAGAGCCCTGTGGGACTTCACTGGTGACTTCACGCCATTCTGAGGTCTCACCCCTCACTGTAGCTCTCTGCTTCCTATTGCTTAGGTACTCCCTTATCCACTGGAGCGCCCTACCAGTTACTCCTGCCTGTTTCTCCAACTTACGCATCAACCTTTTATGGGGTACTCTGTCAAAGGCTTTCCGACAGTCCAAAAAAATGCAGTCAGCCCATCCTTCTCTTTCTTGTTTAATCTTTGTCACCTGATCATAGAATTCTATCAATCCTGTAAGGCAAGATTTACCCTCCCTGAACCCATGTTGATGGGTTGTCACGAAGTCTCTTCTCTCCAGATGTGTTACTAGGTTTTTTCTCACAATCTTCTCCATCACCTTGCATGGTATACAAGTTAAGGACACTGGCCTGTAGTTCAGTGCCTCTTATCTGTCACCCTTTTTGTATATTGGTACTTCACTAGCAGTCTTCCATATTTCTGGTAGGTCCCCCGTTTCCAGTGACCTACTATACACTATGGGGAGTGGCAAGCAAAGTTCTCCTGCAAACTCTTTCAATACCTATGGTGAGATTCCGTCCGACGCAACAGCTTTTCTCACATCCAGCTCCAATAGGTGCTTCTTGACCTCATCTCTTATAATTTCGAACCTTCCCAAGGTCACCTGGTTTGCTGCCACCTCTCCTAGCGCCGTGACGTCTCCCTGTTCTATTGTAAAGTCCTCCTGGAACCTTTTGTTGAGTTCTTCACACACCTCTTTGTCATTCTCTGTGTACCTGTCCTCGCCCATCCTAAGTTTCATCACCTGTTCCTTCACTGTTGTCTTCCTCCTGATGTGACTGTGTAGTAGCTTTGGTTCGGTCTTGGCTTTATTAGCTATATCATTTTCATACCTTTTCTCAGCTGCTCTTCTCACACTAACATACTCGTTCCTGGTTCTCTGATATCTCTCTCTACTTTCTGGTGTTCTGTTATTACGGAAGTTCCTCCATGCCCTTTTGTTCAGCTCCTTTGCTTTCATACATTCCCTATTAAACCACGGATTCTTCCTTTGCTTCTCTGTCTTTTCCTGTCGGGCTGGGACAAACCTGCTTACAGCCTCCTGACATTTTTGGGTGACATAGTCCATCATGTCTTGTACGGAATTGATTCCGAGTTCTGTGTCCCAATGTATATCTCTTAGGAATTTATTCATCTCCTCATAGTTTCACATAGTGTGTGTGTGCGTGTGTGTGTGTGTGTGTGTGTGTGTGTGTGTGTATGTGTACTCACCTATATGTACTCACCTATATGTGCTTGCAGGATCGAGCATTGACTCTTGGATCCCGCCTTTCTAGCTATCGGTTGTTTACAGCAATGACTCCTGTCCCATTTCCCTATCATACCTAATTTTAAAAGTATGAATAGTATTTGCTTCCACAACCTGTTCCCCAAGTGCATTCCATTTTTCTACTACTCTCACGCTAAAAGAAAACTTCCTAACATCTCTGTGACTCATCTGAGTTTCCAGTTTCCACCCATGTCCCCTCGTTCTGTTATTATTACGTGTGAACATTTCATCTATTTCCACTTTGTCAATTCCCCTGAGTATTTTATATGTCCCTATCATATCTCCTCTCTCCCTTCTTTTCTCTAGTGTCGTAAGGTTCAGTTCCTTCAGCCGCTCTTCATATCCCATCCCTCGTAGCTCTGGGACAAGCCTCGTCGCAAACCTCTGAACCTTCTCCAGTTTCTTTATGTGTTTCTTCAGGTGGGGGCTCCATGATGGCGCGGCATACTCTAAGACGGGTCTCACGTAGGCAGTGTAAAGCGCCCTAAAAGCTTCCTCATTTAGGTTTCTGAATGAAGTTCTAATTTTCGCCAGTGTAGAGTACGCTGCTGTCGTTATCCTATTTATATGTGCCTCAGGAGTTAGATTAGGTGTCACATCCACTCCCAGGTCTCTTTCTCGAATCGTTACAGGTAGGCTGTTCCCCTTCATTGTGTACTGTCCCTTTGGTCTCCTGTCACCTGATCCCATTTCCATAACTTTACATTTACTGGTGTTAAACTCCAGTAGCCATTTCCCTGACCATCTCTGCAGCCTGTTTAAGTCCTCTTGGAGGATCCTACAATCCTAGTCTGTCACAACTCTTCTCATTAATTTTGCGTCATCTGCAAACATTGACATGTATGATTCCACTCCTGTAAACATATCATTTACGTAAATTAGAAAGAGGATTGGTCCCAGCACCGATCCTTGAGGTACTCCACTTGTTACTGTTCGCCAGTCCGACTTTTCGCCCCTTACCATTACCCTCTGGCTCCTTCCTGTTAGGTAGTTCTTCACCCATACTAGGGCCTTTCCGCTTACTCCTGCCTGCCTCTCAAGTTTGTATAGCAGTCTCATGTGCGGTACCGTATCAAAGGCCTTTTGGCAGTCAAGAAATATGCAGTCTGCCCAGCCTTCTCTGTCCTGCCTTATCCTTGTTACTTTATCATAGAATTCTAAAAGGTTTGTTAGGCATGATTTCCCTGTCCAGAACCCATGTTGGTGCTTGTTTACAAACCCAATGCTCTCCAGGTGCTCAACAAGTCTTAGCCTAATTATTCTTTCAAGTATTTTGCAGGGGATGCTTGTCAGTGATACGGGTCTGTAGTTAAGTGCCTCCTCCCTATCACCCTTTTTGAAAATCGGTACGACATTTGCCTCCTTCCAGCAACTAGGCAATTCTCCCGACATAAGTGAGTCATTAAAGATCATTGCCAGAGGCACGCTGAGAGCCTGCGCTGCCTCTTTAAGTATCCACGGTGATACTTTGTCTGGTCCAACAGCTTTATTTGCATCCAGTGTTGTCAACTGTTTCATTACATCCTCTGCTGTCACCTCTATATCTGATAGTCTTTCATCTTGGGTAATCTCTTCTAACAATGGGAGCTGCTCAGGCTCGGTTGTGAACACTCCATGGAATTTTGCATTCAGTACCTCGCAGATTTCCTTGTCGTGTGTGTGTGTGTGTGTGTGTGTGTGTGTGTGTGTGTGTGTGTGTGTGTGTGTGTGTGTGTGTGTGTGTGTATACTCACCTAATTGTGCTTGCGGGGGTTGAGCTCTGGCTCTTTGGTCCCGCCTCTCAAGCGTCAATCAACTGGTGTACAGATTCCTGAGCCTACTGGGCTCTATCATATCTACATTTGAAACTGTGTATGGAGTCAGGCTCCACCACATCACTTCCTAGTGCATTCCATTTACTATCTACTCTGACACTGAAAAAGTTCATTCTAACGTCCCTGTGGCTCATTTGGGTACTCAGCTTCCACCTGTGTTCTCTTGTTCGCGTCCCACCAGTGTTGAATAGTTCATCCTTGTTTACCCGGTCGATTCCCCTGAGGATTTTGTAGGTTGTGATCATGTCCCCCCTTACTCTTCTGTCTTCCAGTGTCGTAAGGTGCATTTCCCGCAGCCTTTCCTCATAACTCATGCCTCTTAGTTCTGGGACTAGTCTAGTAGCATACCTTTGGACTTTTTCCAGCTTCGTCTTGTGCTTGACAAGGTACGGGCTCCATGCTGGGGCCGCATACTCCAGGATTGGTCTTACATATGTGGTGTACAAGATTCTGAATGATTCCTTACACAGGTTCCTGAACGCCGTTCTGATGTTAGCCAGCCTCGCATATGCCGCAGACGTTATTCTCTTTATGTGGGCTTTAGGAGACAGGTTTGGTGTGATATCAACTCCTAGATCTTTCTCTCTGTCTGTTTCATTAAGTACTTCATCTCCTATTCTGTATCCTGTGCCTGGCCTCCTGTTTCCACTGCCTAGTTTCATTACTTTGCATTTACTCGGGTTGAACTTCAACAGCCATTTGTTGGACCATTCACTCAGTCTATCGAGGTCATCTTGTAGCCTCCTACTATCATCCTCTGTTTCAATCCTCCTCATAATTTTTGCATCGTCGGCAAACATTGAGAGGAACGAATCTATACCCTCTGGGAGATCATTTACATATACCAGAAACAGTATAGGTCCAAGGACTGACCCCTGCGGGACTCCACTTGTGACGTCTCGCCCATCTGAGACCTCACCCCTCACACAGACTCGTTGTCTCCTGTTGCTTAGGTACTCCTTTATCCACCGGAGTACCTTCCCTCTCACTCCAGCCTGCATCTCCAACTTTCGCACTAGCCTCTTGTGTGGCACTGTATCAAAGGCTTTCTGACAATCCAAAAATATGCAGTCTGCCCACCCTTCTCTTTCTTGCCTTATTTTTGTTGCCTGGTCGTAGAATTCAAGTAACCCTGTGAGGCAGGACCTGCCATCCCTGAACCCATGTTGATGATGTGTTACAAAGTTCCTTCGCTCCAGATGCTCCACTAGTTTTTTTCGCACAATCTTCTCCATCAGCTTGCATGGTATGCAGGTTAGGGACACTGGCCTGTAGTTCAGTCCCTCCTGTCTATCCCCTTTCTTGTATATCGGGACTACGTTAGCTGCTTTCCAAATATCTGGCAGTTCCCCTGTTGCCAGTGATTTGTTATACACTATGGAGAGTGGTAGGCACAGTTCTCTTGCTCCTTCCTTTAGAACCCAAGGGGAGATTCCATCTGGGCCTATAGCCTTCGTCACGTCCAACTCTAGTAAACACTTCCTTACTTCCCCACTGGTAATCTCAATGTAGGTTATCTCAATGTGTGTGTGTGTGTGTGTGTGTGTGTGTGTGTGTGTGTGTGTGTGTGTGTGTGTGTGTGTGTGTGTGTGTGCGTGTGTGTGTGTGTGTGTGCGTGTGTGTGTGTGTGTGTGTGTGTGTGTGTGTGTGTGTGTGTGTGTGTGTGTGTGTGTGTGTGTGTGTGTGTGTGTGTGTGTGTGTGTGTGTGTGTGTGTGCGTGTGTGTGTGTGCGTGTGTATGTGTGTGTGTGTGTGTGTGTGTGTGTGTGTGTGTGTGTGTGTGTGTGTGTGTGTGTGTGTGTGTGTGTGTGTGTGTGTGTGTGTGTTCTCCTAGATGTATTCACCTAGTTGTGCTTGCGGGGGTTCAGCTCTGCTCTTTTGGCCCGCCTCTCAACTGTCACTAACTACTAAAAAAAATGCTTCCTCTACACACACCCAGGGAGCAGCCCGTGACAGCTGTCTAACTCCCAGGTACCTATTTACTGCTAGGTAACAGGAACATCAGGGTGAAACAAACTCTGCCCATATTGTTTCTGCCATCACCGGGGATCGAACGCGGACCATAGGATTAGGAGTCCTGAGCACTGTCCACTCAGCTATCAGGCCACCCGTTTCTGAGTGTGTGTGTGTGTGTGTGTGTGTGTGTGTGTGTGTGTGTGTGTGTGTGTGTGTGTACTCACCTAATTGTGCTTGCGGGGGTTGAGCTCTGGCTCTTTGGTCCCGCCTCTCAAGCGTCAATCAACTGGTGTACAGATTCCTGAGCCTACTGGGCTCTATCATATCTACATTTGAAACTGTGTATGGAGTCAGGCTCCACCACATCACTTCCTAGTGCATTCCATTTACTAACTACTCTGACACTGAAAAAGTTCTTTCTAACGTCCCTGTGGCTCACTTGGGTACTCAGCTTCCACCTGTGTTCCCTTGTTCGCGTCCCTCCAGTGTTGAATAGTTCATCCTTGTTTACCCGGTCGATTCCCCTGAGGATTTTGTAGGTTGTGATCATGTCCCCCCTTACTCTTATGTCTTCCAGTGTCGTAAGGTGCATTTCCCGCAGCCTTTCCTCATAACTCATGCCTCTTAGTTCTGGGACTAGTCTAGTAGCATACCTTTGGACTTTTTCCAGCTTCGTCTTGTGCTTGACAAGGTACGGGCTCCATGCTGGGGCCGCATACTCCAGGATTGGTCTTACATATGTGGTGTACAAGATTCTGAATGATTCCTTACACAGGTTCCTGAACGCCGTTCTGATGCTAGCCAGCCTCGCATATGCCGCAGACGTTATTCTCTTTATGTGGGCTTTAGGAGACAGGTTTGGTGTGATATCAACTCCTAGATCTTTCTCTCTGTCTGTTTCATTAAGTACTTCATCTCCTATTCTGTATCCTGTGCCTGGCCTCCTGTTTCCACTGCCTAGTTTCATTACTTTGCATTTACTCGGGTTGAACTTCAACAGCCATTTGTTGGACCATTCACTCAGTCTATCGAGGTCATCTTGTAGCCTCCTACTATCATCCTCTGTTTCAATCCTCCTCATAATTTTTGCATCGTCGGCAAACATTGAGAGGAACGAATCTATACCCTCTGGGAGATCATTTACATATACCAGAAACAGTATAGGTCCAAGGACTGACCCCTGCGGGACTCCACTTGTGACGTCTCGCCAATCTGAGACCTCACCCCTCACACAGACTCGTTGTCTCCTGTTGCTTAGGTACTCCTTTATCCACCGGAGTACCTTCCCTCTCACTCCAGCCTGCATCTCCAACTTTCGCACTAGCCTCTTGTGTGGCACTGTATCAAAGGCTTTCTGACAATCCAAAAATATGCAGTCTGCCCACCCTTCTCTTTCTTGCCTTATTTTTGTTGCCTGGTCGTAGAATTCAAGTAACCCTGTGAGGCAGGACCTGCCATCCCTGAACCCATGTTGATGCTGTGTTACAAAGTTCCTTCGCTCCAGATGCTCCACTAGTTTTTTTCGCACAATCTTCTCCATCAGCTTGCTTGGTATGCAGGTTAGGGACACTGGCCTGTAGTTCAGTGCCTCCTGTCTATCCCCTTTCTTGTATATCGGGACTACGTTAGCTGCTTTCCAAATATCTGGCAGTTCCCCTGTTGCCAGTGATTTGTTATACACTATGGAGAGTGGTAGGCACAGTTCTCTTGCTCCTTCCTTTAGAACCCAAGGGGAGATTCCATCTGGGCCTATAGCCTTCGTCACGTCCAACTCTAGTAAACACTTCCTTACTTCCCCACTGGTAATCTCAATGCAGGTTATCTCAATGTGTGTGTGTGTGTGTGTGTGTGTGTGTGTGTGTGTGTGTGTGTGTGTGTGTGTGTGTGTGTGTGTGTGTGTGTGTGTGTGTGTGTGTGTGTGTGTGTGTGTGTGTATACGCCTGCTGGTTCTCTCTGACATTTCGCGCCAAACAGCTGCTGCTGTGGGCCACCTTATGGTAAATGCCAACACTGGTGTATCTGGGTGTGAGGAAGCGTGTTAATCCTTCTCTCTAGAGTCTGGAGTGTGCTGGTGATCTCTGAGTTATGAGGCACGACACTCTTACCCGGACCTTGATGGACCTGCTGCCATTTTGCCACTCTGGACGAATGGCCTACCACTGTTACACAGTGGGGGCTATTTATTCTCCCACCTCCCTCCCCCCTGCTTCCCCTTCCTCCTGTTCCGCCTCTCCCACGTTTCCCTCTACCTCTCCCCCCTTTCTCCAACCTTTTCGTTTCTCTCTCCCCCTCTCTCTCTCTCTCTCTCTCTCTCTCTCTCTCTCTCTCTTCCCCTCTCTCTCTCTCTCTCTCTCCCTCAATCTCTCGGAACAAGCAATTCCAACCAACACAACATAACCACAACTATATATTTACAATTGTTATTTTGATGCAACGTTGCAGCAACATAGTTAACAAACGTTGTGGTCACGTTGTAAGTTGTGATATTATGAACAGTTGAAAATTATTTGAAAACTCTCTTGGGAGTAAAACCCCATTTTGGACCCTGTAGGAGTCTCTGGGACTGGGAATTGGAACGTATACTCCCAGAAGTGAGGATGGGGGGTGGGGGGTCGACATTGATCACCCTACGACACTCCCCATTCATTCACTGATCACCATGCAAAGTTTCTATGAGGTTATCCCCAAGCGTCTCACCCTCAGCCAAAGGACAGACATTATCTATAAATATATATATGTGGATACCCTGCAGGTCTCTCTCACACACCTTCCCCTATCTCTCCCTCCTGTCACTGTAACTATCTAAACACAAATCTTTCCCATCTTCCCCTCACACACACACCTCCCTCCTTAGTTTCTTCCCATCTCCATGCACACCCTCCCCATCTCCCCCTCCACACACACCCTACATTACCCTTTGCACACACCCTGCAGATTCCTTGACCTCCCCCTCCCCCCTCCATACACATAACCGATCTTTCCCCCATCCTTCACTCCTAATCTCCACCCACATAAACCTCCCCATTTACCCACACACACACCCTCCCTATTTACCCTACACCTTCCCCATCTTCTGCCATTACTGTAACTAATTTCACTGCACGCTATTTCAATCACTGTAACCAAGACGTTGCACCCAGAATGCAAATCTTGCAACTGAAAATACGTTCCACATGACAATATCTGAATTCACTAATATTTATACATACTAAAGTATACAAACTTGGGGCAGAACAGCTCATATCCGCTGACTTTGTGACTGGGGTATATAAGGTCTGACTTTCCTTCAGGGGGGTAATGGGGGGTTGAACCTGACACTCTCCACACAGTCACCAGTCATCCTGCAAAGTTTAATGAGTTTAGCCTCAAGCATCTGACCTTCAGCTCTGGACAAGGGAACTATCAGGGAAAAGCTCCAAGCCATTACATTTATATAGCACTGGGAAGGGGCCAGGATAAGGATTTGGGATGGGACGGGGGGAAGGAATGGTGCCCAGCCACTTGGACGGTCGAGGATTGAACTCCGACCTGCATGAAGCGAGACCGTCGCTCTACCGTCCAGATATTCTGTTACAGAGGTAAAATAAATGGTGGTGTCTGGTGGAGCATCTTCTTTTCTCCTTCTTACCCATTCCACTCTCCCTCTTCACCTCTACCCATCTTCTCTATTCCCCATCTCCTCCTTTACCCCTCGTTTCACCCACCTCTCCAACCCTACCCCCTATCTTCCTCCTTTCACTGTTCCCCATTTACCCATTCCTACCCCCTCTCTCCACTCACCCCTCTCTTCACTTCCATCCTTCCCCTTCCCCTATGTCTCCTCCCCCTCTTACCTCCTGCCTCTCCCACTGTCCTCTCTCTCTCCCTGCCCGGTAACCCCGCCCCCCTCTCTCTCTCATCACGTCATCACAACAAAACAATTGTTACGTTGAACCAACATTGTTTTAAAGGAGATATAAAACGCTGTAAATACATTGTATGAAATTTGGGATATTATGATCAGCTGAAAGTCATTTGAAAAACTCTATGGAAAATAAAACCACCAATGCAGACTTCATTTGATGTTTCAAGGAATCGAAAGAGGAGCCGAGCGTTCTTAAAGATGAACTTGGTGGTCGACCCTCAGCATTAGCGTAAGGCTAATCCCAAGTGTTTGACTTCCAAACTTGTACAGATAAACAAAGAGACAGACATTGTCCTGTATTGACAAAGACTAAGGCGGGATAAGGGTACGAGGCTGGTCCCAGGTCTTTGTACCCCCTTTTCTCTACTCACCCCCCCCCCGCCGTCTAGCTCTCTCTCTCACTCTCCCCATTCTCTAATGTCTGTTTTTCTCTCCCATTTCCCACCCTTTCTATCATTCTGCCTTTCTCCTATATTTCTTCCCATTCCACTCTTTCTCCCATTCTATCCTCTTTACCACCTTTCTGCCCCCTCTCTTACCCAGCATCCTCCGTCCCCCTTTCACACTTCTCACCCCTCTCTATTATTCTCTCACCTTTTCTACCCCTCTCCACCTGTGCCCGAGCAGCTCTGTCATCCTTTATCACTATCCCTATCTATTCATTCTGTAGCTATCCCTGCTGCCTTTCAATCTATCCTTCTTCCCCCCCCTTTCTTCTCTTCCCCCACTCTCTCTACTTTTACTCCAGCATTCCCCTCTCTCAAACCTCTCACTCCTTTTCTCCCGTCTCCATCCTCTCTCTCAATATCCTTCTCTTTTCCCTCTTCTTCCTCTCTCTTCACCTTCTCTCTCTTCAAATATCTCCCTTCTCCAACCTTTATCTTCATTCTCTTACTATCTCTGTCTCTTTGTTTTAATATCTGTCTTCCAATCATTTGTTCTCTCTCTCTCTCTCTCTCTCTCTCTCTCTCTCTCTCTCTCTCTCTCTCTCTCTCTCTCTCTCTCTCTCTCTCTCTCTCTCTCTCTCTCTCTCTCTCTCTCTGTCATCATCGACCCGATCACTTCATAGGCCTATCTCTGTTTGTATTTGTCTGTCTGTTTGTCTCTGCCTTTTTTCTAATTTTGTATCTGTCTGTCTGTCACTATCTCTGTCTCTGACTCTCTGTTGTTCTCACGCATCAGAATATTATAATAGTTTCCCCCTTGGTGTGAGGGTGGACTGCTGGTGGGAGGAGCCTAGCGGTGTGAATTATTCAAATAATATAATAGTTTCCTTTTGTTTTCAAAGGAGGAGAGGGCTTGAGAAAGCCTTCAAAGCTGTGAGAGGATCATCTGTTTTGTGCTACTACGGGCAAAGTTTGGTCGTTTGAAAATGTTTAGCTAATTTTCCTGAGATCAATGCATAATTTTTCATATTTCTGCAAAAACAATTTGTTTTGAAATTTTAATATTTTTTTTTTAATATTCAGCATGCATAGCTGGAGGGTAGTGCCAAAATCAGTCGTGGGGGTTAGTATGAACCTGTAGTATGCTGTTTCCCTGGTCAGTCTGGTGACCCCAAACCGCCTATGTCCTTTCCATACCCCAGACCACTTTCCCTGCAAAGGTGGGTGAGGTTAGCCCCAAACATTCGGCTATTAACTTCTTCTTCTTTACCATGTTAGGTTGCTATTTTATTTTCTACTTCATTATTATTTTTTTGGTTTAAAAATTAAAATTTGGTTTAAGCTTTTTAAATCTAATCAATAAGATACTTTAATTTTTCTTTGTTTTATTTAACACTATTATTATATCCTAATCACATATGCATTAAAATCAAAGTTAGAATATGAAATCTTTCTTTGCTGTTCGAATAAGATATATCACGTGAAGTTAAGGAAATGTTTAGCAAAACATTATAATCAATGCCCTATCATTATATACTGTGACAATTTTTTCATAATATAGGAAGAAATATCTGAGAAAAGTATATTTAATTTCTAATGTAATTTTAAAAGTTTTGTTTGTCATTGTTATTATACAAACATATTTGACTTAATTGAGTGAGGTTCACTGATTTTCACTGCAACAAATCATATCTGTCATTAATATTTTTGTTGGAAAATATACTTTCTAATATTATATTTTTTTCTCACGTCCTGAAATGATTTATTTTTAATATTATTTATAACGCAGTTTGATTCTGGTCCCTTGAAAAGCACTTTTCACTATTAAATATACATTTGTGGTCATTCAATGGTCACAAATATTTCTGACCATTCAAATATTTGCATTCACTGTGGCTCTTGAAGAAGATGTTACAGTGAACTTTATTGAAAGTTCTAATAAAACCTTTGACCCAAAACTCTTCTCTGCACTTTGATTTCGCTAAATAAACCTCACCTGCGTCACTGAATATTCACACAGTCCATATTGTCACTGTTTGATTAGATTGATTTTCTATACAATTCGAATGGAAGGAGCTTGAAAAATTCACTAGAAAATAATTATTACTATAATATTTTTTTTCCTGCTAATGTGAATTCGACATTTTCAATGGCTTTTGTATTTTATAATTATACTTGTGAGAACACTTTTGAATTCAACACAATTCTTAATATCCAGACAATTATGTTTAGCCAACATTATGTAATGCTTAAACTAACAACAATTTCCCTCAAGAATAGAAAATTTATTGAATAGTGTGTAAAACACTTGATATTTTGACCTTCTTAATCTAACAACATCAAACACGAGCTGCAACATGTGTCCCACGAAGGTCAGAAGTGTGAGTGTTGACTGTACAAGGTCAGAAGTGTGAGTGTTGACTGTACAAGGTCAGAAGTGTGAGTGTTGACGGTACAAGGTCAGAAGTGTGAGTGTGTTGACTGTACAAGGTCAGAAGTGTGAGTGTGTTGACTGTACAAGGTCAGAAGTGTGAGTGTTGACTGAACAAGGTCAGAAGTGTGAGTGTGTTGACTGTACAAGGTCAGAAGTGTGTGTGTGTTGACTGAACAAGGTCAGAAGTGTGAGTGTTGACTGTACAAGGTCAGAAGTGTCAGTGTTGACTGTACAAGGTCAGAAGTGTGAGTGTTGACTGTACAAGGTCAGAAGTGTGTGTGTTGACTGTACAAGGTCAGAAGTGTGAGTGTTGACTGTACAAGGTCAGAAGTGTGAGTGTTGACTGTACAAGGTCAGAAGTGTGAGTGTTGACTGTACAAGGTCAGAAGTGTGAGTGTTGACTGTACAAGGTCAGAAGTGTGAGTGTTGACGGTACAAGGTCAGAAGTGTGAGTGTGTTGACTGTACAAGGTCAGAAGTGTGAGTGTTGACTGTACAAGGTCAGAAGTGTGAGTGTTGACTGAACAAGATCAGAAGTGTGAGTGTGTTGACTGTACAAGGTCAGAAGTGTGTGTGTGTTGACTGAACAAGGTCAGAAGTGTGAGTGTTGACTGTACAAGGTCAGAAGTGTGAGTGTGTTGACTGTACAAGGTCAGAAGTGTGAGTGTGTTGACTGTACAAGGTCAGAAGTGTGTGTGTGTTGACTGTACAAGGTCAGAAGTGTGAGTGTTGACTGTACAAAGTCTGAAGTGTGAGTGTTGACTGTACAAGGTCAGAAGTGTGAGTGTTGACTGAACAAGGTCAGAAGTGTGAGTGTTGACTGTACAAGGTCAGAAGTGTGTGTGTGTTGACTCTACAAGGTCAGAAGTGTGAGTGTTGACTGTACAAGGTCAGAAGTGTGTGTGTTAAATGTACAAGGTCAGAAGTGTGAGTGTTGACTGTACAAGGTCAGAAGTGTGAGTGTTGACTGTACAAGGTCAGAAGTGTGTGTGTTAACTGTACAAGGTCAGAAGTGTGAGTGTTGACTGTACAAGGTCAGAAGTGTGAGTGTTGACTGTACAAGGTCAGAAGTGTGTGTGTTGACTGTACAAGGTCAGAAGTGTGAGTGTTGACTGTACAAGGTCAGAAGTGTGAGTGTTGACTGTACAAGGTCAGAAGTGTGTGTGTTGACTGTACAAGGTCAGAAGTGTGTGTGTTGACTGTACAAGGTCAGAAGTGTGAGTGTTGACTGTACAAGGTCAGAAGTGTGTGTGTTGACTGTACAAGGTCAGAAGTGTGAGTGTTGACTGTACAAGGTCAGAAGTGTGAGTGTTGACTGTACAAGGTCAGAAGTGTGAGTGTTGACTGTACAAGGTCAGAAGTGTGAGTGTTGACTGTACAAGGTCAGAAGTGTGAGTGTTGACTGTACAAGGTCAGAAGTGTGAGTGTTGACTGTACAAGGTCAGAAGTGTGAGTGTTGACTGTACAAGGTCAGAAGTGTGAGTGTTGACTGTACAAGGTCAGAAGTGTGAGTGTTGACTGTACAAGGTCAGAAGTGTGTGTGTTGACTGTACAAGGTCAGAAGTGTGAGTGTTGACTGTACAAGGTCAGAAGTGTGTGTGTTAACTGTACAAAGTCTGAAGTGTGTGTGTTGACTGTACAAGGTCTGAAGTGTGAGTGTTGACTGTACAAGGTCAGAAGTGTGAGTGTTGACTGTACAAAGTCAGAAGTGTGAGTGTTGACTGTACAAGGTCAGAAGTGTGAGTGTTGACTGTACAAGGTCAGAAGTGTGTGTGTTAACTGTACAAAGTCTGAAGTGTGTGTGTTGACTGTACAAGGTCTGAAGTGTGTGTGTTGACTGTACAAGGTCAGAAGTGTGTGTGTTGACTGTACAAGGTCAGAAGTGTGAGTGTTGACTGTACAAGGCCAGAAGTGTGTGTGTTAACTGTACAAGGTCAGAAGTGTGAGTGTTGACTGTACAAGGTCAGAAGTGTGTGTGTTAACTGTACAAAGTCTGAAGTGTGTGTGTTGACTGTACAAGGTCTGAAGTGTGTGTGTTGACTGTACAAGGTCAGAAGTGTGAGTGTTGACTGTACAAAGTCTGAAGTGTGTGTGTTGACTGTACAAGGTCTGAAGTGTGAGTGTTGACTGTACAAGGTCTGAAGTGTGTGTGTTGACTGTACAAGGTCAGAAGTGTGAGTGTTGACTGTACAAGGTCAGAAGTGTGAGTGTTAACTGTACAAGGTCAGAAGTGTGTGTGTGTGTTTTTTTTTTTTTGCAGGGATATTCCAGCGCTGGCCCTAAGCCTCTGGCTGGCCCACTAAGTGTTGCATGTTTCTGTTTTACTTGGGCGGAGTATGAGCATTTATGACTCGTATGGTCGCTTTAGTAAGATTTTGTCCCATATGTGTTTAACAACTTCTTCTGCTCTGTTGAATCTAAGTTGAAATCTTAATGGGTTTGTAACTGTGCACTGTGTTAGATAGATAATGTTCTAGTGGTCTGTCTGGCGTGAGTGTGTTGACTGTACAAGGTCAGAAGTGTTAGAGTTAACAGTACAAGGTCAGAAATGTGTGTGTGTGTGTGTGTGTTGAGTGTACAAGGTCAGACACGGAGAGTAACCGTTCGGTGTGGTCTGGACCCCCACAACCAGGTCTTCCTGCGTGCCAGCAGGTGATTAAGACCCCCACTCCACGACGGCTGGATAAACCTGCAACAACGCTTACTTTGCTTTCCGGGTTGCAGTGCTCCAAATGTGTATTTTATTGGTTTTCAAAAACCAGTTTACTTAGCAATAACTTATTCGTTGATTAAAACATTTAAATGGGGCTTGCAGTGCAGAGCCACTAATTTGTATTCAAATGTTTTATATGAATATCTTGAAAGTACAATGTGAAATTTAAACACAACTGACTGGCTAGATAGTTCGCTACTGTGAGTGGTGTCCCAGGACAGTCCACTACTGTGAGTGGTGTCCCAGTACCGTCCACTACTGTGAGTGGTGTCCCAGTACCGTCCACTACTGTGAGTGGTGTCCCAGGACCGTCCACTACTGTGTGTGGTGTCCCAGGACCGTCCACTACTGTGAGGGGTGTCCCAGTAGCGTCCACTACTGTGAGTGGTGTCCCAGGACCGTCCATTGCTTTGAGTGGTGTCCCAGTACCGTCCACTACTGTGAGTGGTGTCCCAGTACCGTCCACTACTGTGAAGTGTGTCCCAGGACCATCCACTACTGTGAGTGGTGTCCCAGGACCGTCCACTACTGTGAGTGGTGTCTCAGTACCGTCCACTACTGTGAGTGGTGTCCCAGTACCATCCACTACTGTGAGGGGTGTCCCAGGACGTCCACTACTGTGAGGGGTGTCCCAGGACGTCCACTACTGTGAGTGGTGTCCCAGGACAACCCACTACTGTGAGTGGTGTCTCAGTACCGTCCACTACTGTGAGTGGTGTCCCAGTACAATCCACTACTGTGAATTGTGTCCCAGGACCGTCCACTACTGTGAGTGGTGTCCCAGGACCGTCCACTACTGTGAGTGGTGTCCCAGGACCGTCCACTACTGTGAGGGGTGTCCCAGGACGTCCACTACTGTGAGTGGTGTCCTAGGACCATCCACTACTGTGAGTCGTGTCCCAGGACCGTCCACTACTGTGAGTGGTGACCTAGACCTAGGACCGTTCACTACTGTGAGTGGTGACCTAGGACCGTCCACTACTGTGAGTGGTGTCCTAGGACCATCCACTACTGTGAGTGGTGTCCCAGGACCGTCCACTACTGTGAGTGGTGTCCCAGAACCGTCCACTACTGTGAGTGGTGTCCCAGGACCGTCCACTACTGTGAGTGGTGTCTCAGTACCGTCCACTACTGTGAGGAGTGTCCCAGGACCGTCCACTTCTGTGAGTGGTGTCTCAGTACCGTCCACTACTGTGAGTGGTGTCCCAGGACCGTCCACTACTGTGAGTGGTGACCTAGACCTAGGACCGTTCACTACTGTGAGTGGTGACCTAGAGCCGTCCACTACTGTGGGTGGTGTCCCAGGACCGTCCACTACTGTGAGTGGTGTCCCAGGACCGTCCACTACTGTGAGTGGCGTCCCAGGACCGTCCACTACTGTGTGTGGTGTCCCAGGACCGTCCACTACTGTGAGGGGTGTCCCAGGACCGTCCACTACTGTGAGGGGTGTCCCAGGACCGTCCACTACTGTGAGTGGTGTCTCAGTACCGTCCACTACTGTGAGTGGTGTCCCAGGACCGTCCACTACTGTGAGTGGAGTCTCAGTACCGTCCACTACTGTGAGGAGTGTCCCAGGACCGTCCACTACTGTGTGTGGTGTCCCTGGACCGTCCACTACTGTGAGGGGTGTCCCAGGACAGTCCACTACTGTGAGTGGTGTCCCAGGACCGTCCACTACTGTGAGTGGTGTCCCAGGACCGTCCACTACTGTGAGTGGTGTCCCAGGACCGTCCACTACTGTGAGTGGTGTCCCAGTAGCGTCCACTACTGTGAGTGGTGTCCCAGGACCATCCACTACTGTGAGTGGTGTCCCAGGACCGTCCACTACTGTGAGTGGTGTCCCAGTAGCGTCCACTACTGTGAGTGGTGTCCCAGGACCATCCACTACTGTGAGTGGTGTCCCAGGACCGTCCACTACTGTGTGTTTTGTCCCAGGACCGTCCACTACTGTGAGGGGTGTCCCAGGACCGTCCACTACTGTGAGTGGTGTCCCAGGACCGTCCACTACTGTGAGTGGTGTCCCAGGACCGTTCACTACTGTGAGTGGTGTCCCAGGACCGTCCACTACTGTGAGTGGTGTCCCAGTAGCGTCCACTACTGTGAGTGGTGTCCCAGGATCATCCACTACTGTGAGTGGTGTCCCAGGACCGTCCACTACTGTGAGTGGTGTCCCAGTAGCGTCCACTACTGTGAGTGGTGTCCCAGGACCGTCCACTACTGTGAGTGGTGTCCCAGTAGCGTCCACTACTGTGAGTGGTGTCCCAGAACCGTCCACTACTGTGAGTGGTGTCCCAGTAGCGTCCACTACTGTGAGTGGTGTCCCAGGACCATCCACTACTGTGAGTGGTGTCCCAGGACCGTCCACTACTGTGAGTGGTGTCTCAGTACTGTCCACTACTGTAAGGAGTGTCCCAGGACCGTCCACTACTGTGTGAGGTGTCCCAGGACCGTCCACTACTGTGTGTGGTGTCCCAGTAGCGTCCACAACTGTGAGTGGTGTCCCAGGACCGTCCACTACTGTGAGTGGTGTCCCAGTACCATTCACTACTGTGAGGGGTGTCCCAGTACCGTCCACTACTGTGAGTGGTGTCTCATTACCGTCCACTACTGTGAGTGGTGTCCCAGTACCGTCCACTACTGTGAGTGGTGTCCCATTACCGTCCACTACTGTGAGTGGTGTCCCAGGACCGTCCACTACTGTGAGTGGTGTCCCAGGACCGTCCACTACTGTGAGTGGTGTCCCAGGACCGTCCACTACTGTGAGTGGTGTCCCAGTACCGTCCACTACTGTGAGTGGTGTCCCAGTACCGTCCACTACTGTGAGTGGTGTCCCATTACCGTCCACTACTGTGAGTGGTGTCCCAGTACCGTCCACTACTGTGAGTGGTGTCCCAGGACCGTCCACTACTGTGAGTGGTGTCCCAGGACCGTCCACTACTGTGAGTGGTGTCCCAGTACCGTCCACTACTGTGAGTGGTGTCCCAGTACCGTCCACTACTGTGAGTGGTGTCCCAGGACCGTCCACTACTGTGTGTGGTGTCCCAGGACCGTCCACTACTGTGAGGGGTGTCCCAGTAGCGTCCACTACTGTGAGTGGTGTCCCAGGACCGTCCATTGCTTTGAGTGGTGTCCCAGTACCGTCCACTACTGTGAGTGGTGTCCCAGTACCGTCCACTACTGTGAAGTGTGTCCCAGGACCATCCACTACTGTGAGTGGTGTCCCAGGACCGTCCACTACTGTGAGTGGTGTCTCAGTACCGTCCACTACTGTGAGTGGTGTCCCAGTACCATCCACTACTGTGAGGGGTGTCCCAGGACGTCCACTACTGTGAGGGGTGTCCCAGGACGTCCACTACTGTGAGTGGTGTCCCAGGACAACCCACTACTGTGAGTGGTGTCTCAGTACCGTCCACTACTGTGAGTGGTGTCCCAGTACAATCCACTACTGTGAATTGTGTCCCAGGACCGTCCACTACTGTGAGTGGTGTCCCAGGACCGTCCACTACTGTGAGTGGTGTCCCAGGACCGTCCACTACTGTGAGGGGTGTCCCAGGACGTCCACTACTGTGAGTGGTGTCCTAGGACCATCCACTACTGTGAGTCGTGTCCCAGGACCGTCCACTACTGTGAGTGGTGACCTAGACCTAGGACCGTTCACTACTGTGAGTGGTGACCTAGGACCGTCCACTACTGTGAGTGGTGTCCTAGGACCATCCACTACTGTGAGTGGTGTCCCAGGACCGTCCACTACTGTGAGTGGTGTCCCAGAACCGTCCACTACTGTGAGTGGTGTCCCAGGACCGTCCACTACTGTGAGTGGTGTCTCAGTACCGTCCACTACTGTGAGGAGTGTCCCAGGACCGTCCACTTCTGTGAGTGGTGTCTCAGTACCGTCCACTACTGTGAGTGGTGTCCCAGGACCGTCCACTACTGTGAGTGGTGACCTAGACCTAGGACCGTTCACTACTGTGAGTGGTGACCTAGAGCCGTCCACTACTGTGGGTGGTGTCCCAGGACCGTCCACTACTGTGAGTGGTGTCCCAGGACCGTCCACTACTGTGAGTGGCGTCCCAGGACCGTCCACTACTGTGTGTGGTGTCCCAGGACCGTCCACTACTGTGAGGGGTGTCCCAGGACCGTCCACTACTGTGAGGGGTGTCCCAGGACCGTCCACTACTGTGAGTGGTGTCTCAGTACCGTCCACTACTGTGAGTGGTGTCCCAGGACCGTCCACTACTGTGAGTGGAGTCTCAGTACCGTCCACTACTGTGAGGAGTGTCCCAGGACCGTCCACTACTGTGTGTGGTTTCCCTGGACCGTCCACTACTGTGAGGGGTGTCCCAGGACAGTCCACTACTGTGAGTGGTGTCCCAGGACCGTCCACTACTGTGAGTGGTGTCCCAGGACCGTCCACTACTGTGAGTGGTGTCCCAGGACCGTCCACTACTGTGAGTGGTGTCCCAGTAGCGTCCACTACTGTGAGTGGTGTCCCAGGACCATCCACTACTGTGAGTGGTGTCCCAGGACCGTCCACTACTGTGAGTGGTGTCCCAGTAGCGTCCACTACTGTGAGTGGTGTCCCAGGACCATCCACTACTGTGAGTGGTGTCCCAGGACCGTCCACTACTGTGTGTTTTGTCCCAGGACCGTCCACTACTGTGAGGGGTGTCCCAGGACCGTCCACTACTGTGAGTGGTGTCCCAGGACCGTCCACTACTGTGAGTGGTGTCCCAGGACCGTTCACTACTGTGAGTGGTGTCCCAGGACCGTCCACTACTGTGAGTGGTGTCCCAGTAGCGTCCACTACTGTGAGTGGTGTCCCAGGATCATCCACTACTGTGAGTGGTGTCCCAGGACCGTCCACTACTGTGAGTGGTGTCCCAGTAGCGTCCACTACTGTGAGTGGTGTCCCAGGACCGTCCACTACTGTGAGTGGTGTCCCAGTAGCGTCCACTACTGTGAGTGGTGTCCCAGAACCGTCCACTACTGTGAGTGGTGTCCCAGTAGCGTCCACTACTGTGAGTGGTGTCCCAGGACCATCCACTACTGTGAGTGGTGTCCCAGGACCGTCCACTACTGTGAGTGGTGTCTCAGTACTGTCCACTACTGTAAGGAGTGTCCCAGGACCGTCCACTACTGTGTGAGGTGTCCCAGGACCGTCCACTACTGTGTGTGGTGTCCCAGTAGCGTCCACAACTGTGAGTGGTGTCCCAGGACCGTCCACTACTGTGAGTGGTGTCCCAGTACCATTCACTACTGTGAGGGGTGTCCCAGTACCGTCCACTACTGTGAGTGGTGTCCCATTACCGTCCACTACTGTGAGTGGTGTCCCAGTACCGTCCACTACTGTGAGTGGTGTCCCATTACCGTCCACTACTGTGAGTGGTGTCCCAGGACCGTCCACTACTGTGAGTGGTGTCCCAGGACCGTCCACTACTGTGAGTGGTGTCCCAGGACCGTCCACTACTGTGAGTGGTGTCCCAGTACCGTCCACTACTGTGAGTGGTGTCCCAGTACCGTCCACTACTGTGAGTGGTGTCCCATTACCGTCCACTACTGTGAGTGGTGTCCCAGTACCGTCCACTACTGTGAGTGGTGTCCTAGGACCGTCCACTACTGTGAGTGGTGTCCCAGGACCGTCCACTACTGTGAGTGGTGTCCCAGTACCGTCCACTACTGTGAGTGGTGTCCCAGTACCGTCCACTACTGTGAGTGGTGTCCCAGGACCGTCCACTACTGTGTGTGGTGTCCCAGGACCGTCCACTACTGTGAGGGGTGTCCCAGTAGCGTCCACTACTGTGAGTGGTGTCCCAGGACCGTCCATTGCTTTGAGTGGTGTCCCAGTACCGTCCACTACTGTGAGTGGTGTCCCAGTACCGTCCACTACTGTGAAGTGTGTCCCAGGACCATCCACTACTGTGAGTGGTGTCCCAGGACCGTCCACTACTGTGAGTGGTGTCTCAGTACCGTCCACTACTGTGAGTGGTGTCCCAGTACCATCCACTACTGTGAAGGGTGTCCCAGGACGTCCACTACTGTGAGTGGTGTCCCAGGACAACCCACTACTGTGAGTGGTGTCTCAGTACCGTCCACTACTGTGAGTGGTGTCCCAGTACAATCCACTACTGTGAATTGTGTCCCAGGACCGTCCACTACTGTGAGTGGTGTCCCAGGACCGTCCACTACTGTGAGTGGTGTCCCAGGACCGTCCACTACTGTGAGGGGTGTCCCAGGACGTCCACTACTGTGAGTGGTGTCCTAGGACCATCCACTACTGTGAGTCGTGTCCCAGGACCGTCCACTACTGTGAGTGGTGACCTAGACCTAGGACCGTTCACTACTGTGAGTGGTGACCTAGGACCGTCCACTACTGTGAGTGGTGTCCTAGGACCATCCACTACTGTGAGTGGTGTCCCAGGACCGTCCACTACTGTGAGTGGTGTCCCAGAACCGTCCACTACTGTGAGTGGTGTCCCAGGACCGTCCACTACTGTGAGTGGTGTCTCAGTACCGTCCACTACTGTGAGGAGTGTCCCAGGACCGTCCACTACTGTGAGTGGTGTCCCAGTATCGTCCACTACAGTGAGTGGTGTCCCAGGACCGTCCACTACTGTGAGTGGCGTCCCAGGACCGTCCACTACTGTGGGTGGTGTCCCAGGACCGTCCACTACTGTGAGTGGTGTCCCAGGACCGTCCACTACTGTGAGTGGCGTCCCAGGACCGTCCACTACTGTGAGTGGTGTCCCAGGACCGTCCACTACTGTGAGGGGCGTCCCAGGACCGTCCACTACTGTGAGGGGTGTCCCAGGACCGTCCACTACTGTGAGTGGTGTCTCAGTACCGTCCACTACTGTGAGTGGTGTCCCAGGACCGTCCACTACTGTGAGTGGTGTCTCAGTACCGTCCACTACTGTGAGGAGTGTCCCAGGACCGTCCACTACTGTGTGTGGTGTCCCTGAACCGTCCACTACTGTGAGGGGTGTCCCAGGACAGTCCACTACTGTGAGTGGTGTCCCAGGACCGTCCACTTCTGTGAGTGGTGTCCCAGGACCGTCCACTACTGTGAGTGGTGTCCCAGGACCGTCCACTACTGTGAGTGGTGTCCCAGTAGCGTCCACTACTGTGAGTGGTGTCCCAGGACCATCCACTACTGTGAGTGGTGTCCCAGGACCGTCCACTACTGTGAGTGGTGTCCCAGTAGCGTCCACTACTGTGAGTGGTGTCCCAGGACCATCCACTACTGTGAGTGGTGTCCCAGGACCGTCCACTACTGTATGTTTTGTCCCAGGACCGTCCACTACTGTGAGAGGTGTCCCAGGACCGTCCACTACTGTGAGTGGGGTCCCAGGACCGTCCACTACTGTGAGTGGTGTCCCAGGACCGTTCACTACTGTGAGTGGTGTCCCAGGACCGTCCACTACTGTGAGTGGTGTCCCAGTAGCGTCCACTACTGTGAGTGGTGTCCCACGATCATCCACTACTGTGAGTGGTGTCCCAGAACCGTCCACTACTGTGAGTGGTGTCCCAGTAGCGTCCACTACTGTGAGTGGTGTCCCAGGACCGTCCACTACTGTGAGTGGTGTCCCAGTAGCGTCCACTACTGTGAGTGGTGTCCCAGGACCATCCATTACTGTGAGTGGTGTCCCAGGACCGTCCACTACTGTGAGTGGTGTCTCAGTACTGTCCACTACTGTAAGGAGTGTCCCAGGACCGTCCACTACTGTGTGTGGTGTCCCAGGACCGTCCACTACTGTGTCTGGTGTCCCAGTACCTTCCACTACTGTGAGGGGTGTCCCAGGATCGGAAACTACTGTGTGTGGTGTCCCAGGACCATCCACTACTGTGAGTGGTGTCCCAGGACCGTCCTCTACTGTGAGTGGTGTCTCAGGACCGTCCTCTACTGTGAGTGGTGTCTCAGGACCGTCCACTACTGTGAGTGGTGTCCCAGTACCGTCCACTACTGTGAGTGATGTCCCAGGACCGTCCACTACTGTGAGTGGTGTCCCAGGACCGTCCACTACTGTGAGCGGTGTCCCAGGACCGTCCACTACTGTGTGTGGTGTCCCAGGACCGTCCACTACTGTGAGGGGTGTCCCAGGACCGTCCACTACTGTGAGTGGCGTCCCAGGACCGTCCACTACTGTGAGTGGTGTCCCAGGACCGTCCACTACTGTGAGTGGTGTCCCAGTACCGTCCACTACTGTGATTGGTGTCCCAGGACCGTCCACTACTGTGAGTGGTGTCCCAGGACCGTCCACTACTGTGAGTGGTGTCCCAGTAGCGTCCACTACTGTGAGTGGTGTCCCAGGACCATCCACTACTGTGAGTGGTGTCTCAGTACCGTCCACTACTGTGAGGAGTGTCCCAGGACCGTCCTCTACTGTGTGTGGTGTCCCAGGACCGTCCACTACTGTGAGTGGTGTGTCGTGACGCTGAACCCCGGTTCATTCCGAACACTGTGATTACACAACACATAACACCTTGCCTCAGCAACCGTTACTACCACCGTGTACTCCTACACACACCAGACCCTTGAGGCGTACCACTAGGTTTGTACTGGAACACAATGAATGAACATATGGAAGGTATTTAAAGGCCGTCGTGTTTTGTCATTTAATTACAAAGAATAGACTCTGACAAATAATAATATATTAACATACTCTATTAGGTCAATACACTTCCAATACCCATAGACCACTTGACCACCGCGATCACCACACACACTCGTAACTTCCGCCTAAGTCCCTAATACGGAATGATTACTACAACGCTCCACACCCGGTTAGTCTTACATTCAATACTCACATACTGCAGACTTAACTTGGTCACTAAGATCACATCAGGCTCTCGCATAGCTGTCTGCTACACTTCGCTGCTGCCACAAACGGAGATGCGGAGTACTTCCCAGTTCCACTCCCACCATCAGACTGCCTCCAGCCAACCATGGCCTCAAACATTTCACCACGCCTCTTGAGGAAGGTATAATCCGATTAACCTTATCCCTAGAGCGGTAACCTTGATCCTAGAAGCCTGACGAAGAATAATTCCTCTTTCCAGGAATGATTAATTTGGCTAAACAGCTTCGGTCTTAATCCATTGACCTTTCTTAGATATGTGATCCATAGTCTGTCTACTTACATGTACTTTCAATCAACATTCGTTAAGTGTTGTAGTAATGATCCTCTAGCTAATAATTCCTACTAACTTGTGGATTACAACACCACTCCCCTCCTTAAACACGCATATGTCCCCATATGCATCATTGCAATGGTTCCATTAGTGCAAGGACCTGGAGGATGCACCCACCATATGTGTACAACTAAAAAATCATCCAATAAGTTCATCATACACACAATGAAATAAATTAAAATTTTCCCCGACATGACTCACAACACTTCTCCAACATATACATTATATTCACATCATAGCACAGGTAAAATAGTCTGTAATAATTTTTCCCATCTCCAACAATGTACATATACCTAAACTGCTGACATATAATTACATACAAACATAACCATAAAATTACATGGACCAGAATGCTGGCACTTAAACAGAAATGAGACTAGTCATTAATATATACACAACACATATATATCTAAGGTTCTTCATCCTTAGAAACAAGTTAATAATTTAACATCTTGCCCTGTACTGTTGACATAAGGGCTTACAATGATCACACAATGTTTCACTGGCCTCCTCCACAATTGGCAGCATCACTTCTCTTGTCTTCGTGTCCCATGGTTGCTAGGTCATAGATCCTCCATGACCCAGACAAAACCCAGGCTGTCCAGCCTGGTGAATGTTGTCAATGTCCCATCGTTGCTCTGAGGTAACGTGATCCTGGCCTCCAGAACAACGGAGATTCCTACCCCAGGGTCATGTTCCCTTGGGTCTGTGCTGACGTCTCGTTCCAGGGCACCAATCCCAGAACGCTGTAGATCCCTCACAGCTCTCTGGTCTAGGCCCATCCGCCCAGAGTGTGTCCACCTGTATTCACACCTTCCCGACCGCTGTACCTGCAAAATATTCCCTCGGAGCCCCCTGGCTCGATCCCATTATTACATAACCCCCTCGGCTCCTTACTCTCTCCCCGTATATAGCCTGAGCGCAGCTACAAAACCATTGCAGCTGGCCCTTATCCCTGCTTTGATGTCAGGGGGCGAATTTCGCATACAACGTCACGTTGGCTTCACTTCCTCCCCCTTTTTTTTCTAGAATAACTGAGTGTAGCCTCATAGCTTCCCTTCTACTCTGCCTGAAGCTCTGTGACATGATCCCGGGGGACCTTCTCAAGCCTAACACTCAGTAATGGTGCCGATGAGGTAATATACAGTATATACATACACATACATTATCACAATAAATACCTCATTAAAATAATTTCACAACTAATGTCACTAAAGCATCATACTGCCACTGGCTCGCCTCTAGCGAGATTCCTGTAACAACTTAATTAATGAGAGATTAGTATATCTACTTGGCTCGTCCACTGCAACCACCAACACCTGAAATTTGAAATTCTACCTTATAATCTTATCCATAAGACTTATCAACTCCGACTTAATTAATGAAAATTTTAATGAAAATAATGAATTTTTATTAGTCTTTTATGAATCTTGCTAGAGATATCGACTTGACTCGCCTACTGCAGCCACCAACTCCTGCAATTATCCACATTTCATCTTATCCATAAGACTTACCCACTCCGACACACCATTACCACTGGTCATCCCAACCACTGATGACCTCAATATAACGCCACACATCCCTACAACCACTTCCTGCGTCCTAACGCACCGACCTTGCTACGCCAATACTCACCTTACCGACCACTACCTGGCGCCCCTGCGCCACCATATTCTCCACAACACCACACTCCATACCAGGCGTCCAAACGCCACTACACTACACCACCCAATTGCGTCCCCAACGCCCTCAACACAACACACGGCGTCCCCAACGCCCTCAACACAACACACGGCGTCCCCAACGCCCTCAACACAACACACGGCGTCCCCAACGCCCTCAACACAACACACGGCGTCCCCAACGCCCTCAACACAACACACGGCGTCCCCAACGCCCTCAACACAACACACGGCGTCCCCAACGCCCTCAACACAACACACGGCGTCCCCAACGCCCTCAACACAACACACGGCGTCCCCAACGCCATCAACACAACACACGGCGTCCCCAACGCCCTCAACACAACACACGGCGTCCCCAACGCCCTCAACACAACACACGGCGTCCCCAACGCCCTCAACACAACACACGGCGTCCCCAACGCCATTACCACCACAGGCATATGCCTTGCGCCAGAGCGCATCAAAACACCACGAGACGTCACCACCAATAAGTAACCAGACGCCACACACACTCCCTTTTCTCTCGTAATCCGTTAATTACCTGACCAACACTCGTCAGGCATAATTTCTTGTGTAGTGGCCACCCGCCACACACTACCACCTGCGTTAACATACTTCAACGCTAATGTCTACAATACACCCGGTGTTACAACAACCAGTTATGCTACACATGCTACACCTTGGCGCTACAATGCCAACAATGTCATGCAGTATACTACATCCATAATATCAACAGTCAAAACATGCACATTACACTACAGTAAACTAGTCATTACGCTGGCGTCTAATACGCCACTACACGTGCATTACACTACACACCCCGGCGTACAAACGCCAATACACAACCATGCACTACTCCCGGCGCCACACACCCCCACCAACGGGACACGCTCCCCGTGTCCCAAGGTAACACTCTCCATAATGCTACCTGCACCCACTAAAAATCTCCTTGGACCTCTCCACGGTACACGAGACATCGAACCCCAGACGTCAAATTACGCGTCGCTCGCTATGCCTAGAAGTTCACAATTCACCTCGCCTATTTTCTGTTTCGATGTAACGCCTGAAATCGCTCGAATCTTTACGTAATATTTATTTATCTTTAAAATATTCGATTTACACGTTACATGAAATTTACTTAACTTCAAATTACGTAGTTTTCACGCTTGATTTGTCCTTAGCAACGGTTTCTCACTATTACCACCATACCGACGATATAAAACAAGCTCCAAGGTGAGGCTTGCTTGGCCCACCCATCGCTTGGCCCGCACATGGCCAACGCTGGCCCACATTCACCCGCGCTAGTTTACCTCGCCACGCTGTATTATCCGCACTACGAACACTGTATAATCCGCACTACGAACACTGCACTTGTTTTGGATCCCGATGCTTCAGTGGTCCAGACTTTCATCTTAGCCGTCTCTCGTTGCGGGAATCTGGAAAGAAAGAAATAAACCCCACATGTGCCCCACAATGGCCTAGTCCCTTTAATTAACTAACTCCTCTGCCCTGGTCTCACCTGACCCTTCTTTCCTCCGTCTAGTAACCACCATTCTCACCACAACCCGACGTCTACCATTTCCCGAACATTCCCTCACCAACTAAACCAGAACCACACTTCCTTCATCTCGCACCGTGTTCCAAAACCTGTTTGCGCTGCCACCAAATATGTCGTGACGCTGAACCCCGGTTCATTCCGAACACAGCGATTACACAACACATAACACCTTGCCTCAGCAACCGTTACTACCACCGTGTACTCCTACACACACCAGACCCTTGAGGCGTACCACTAGGTTTGTACTGGAACACAATGAATGAACACATGGAAGGTATTTAAAGGCCGTCGGGTTTTGTCATTTAATTACAAAGAATAGACTCTGACAAATAATAATATATTAACATACTCTATTAAGTCAATACACTTCCAATACCCATAGACCACTTGACCTCCGCGATCACCACTTGCACTCGTAACTTCCGCCTAAGTCCCTAATACGGAATGATTACTACAACGCTCCACACCCGGTTAGTCTTACATTCAATACTCACATACTGCAGACTTAACTTGGTCACTAAGATCACATCAGGTTCTCGCATAGCTGTCTGCTACACTTCGCTGCTGCCACAAACGGAGATGCGGAGGACTTCCCAGTTCCACTCCCACCATCAGACTGCCTCCAGCCAACCATGGCCTCAATCATTTCACCACGCCTCTTGAGGAAGGTATAATCCGATTAACCTTATCCCTAGAGCGGTAACCTTGATCCTAGAAGCCTGACGAAGAATAATTCCTCTTTCCAGGAATTATTAATTTGGCTAAACAGCTTCGGTCTTAATCCATTGACCTTTCTTAGATATGTGATCCATAGTCTGTCTACTTACATGTACTTCCAATCATCATTCGTTAAGTGTTGTAGTAATGATCCTCTAGCTAATAATTCCTACTAACTTGTGGATTACAACAGGTGTCCCAGGACCGTCCACTACTGTGAGTGGTGTCCCAGTACCTTCCACTACTGTGAGGGGTGTCCCAGGACCGTCCACTACTGTGAGTGGTGTCCCAGTAGCGTCCACTACTCTGAGTGGTGTCCCAGTAGCGTCCACTACTGTGAGTGGTGTCCCAGGACCGTCCCCTACTGTGAGTGGTGTCCCAGGACCGTCCACTACTGTGAGTGGTGTCCCAGGACCGTCCACTACTGTGAGTGGTGTCCCAGGACCGTCCACTACTGTGAGTGGTGTCCCAGGACCGTCCACTACTGTGAGTGGTGTCCCAGTACCGTCCACTACTGTGAGTGGTGTCCCAGTACCGTCCACTACTGTGAGGGGTGTCCCAGGACCGTCCACTACTGTGAGTGGTGTCCCAGGACCGTCGACTACTTTGAGTGGTGTCCCAGGACCGTCCACTACTGTGAGTGGTGTCCCAGGACCGTCCACTACTGTGTGTGGTGTCCCAGGACCGTCCACTACTGTGAGGGGTGTGCCAGTAGCGTCCACTGCTGTGAGTGGTGTCCCAGGACCGTCCACTGCTTTGAGTGGTGTCCCAGTACCGTCCACTACTGTGAGTGGTGTCCCAGTACCGTCCACTACTGTGAAGTGTGTCCCAGGACCGTCCACAACTGTGAGTGGTGTCCCAGAACCGTCCACTACTGTAAGTGGTGTCCCAAGACCACCCACTACTGTGAGTGGTGTCTCAGTACCGTCCACTACTGTGAGTGGTGTCCCAGTACCATCCACTACTGTGAGGGGTGTCCCAGGACGTCCACTACTGTGAGTGGTGTCCCAGGACCACCCACTACTGTGAGTGGTGTCTCAGTACCGTCCACTACTGTGAGTGGTGTCCCAGTACCCTCCACTACTGTGAATTGTGTCCCAGGACCGTCCACTGCTTTGAGTGGTGTCCCAGTACCGTCCACTACTGTGAGTGGTGTCCCAGTACCGTCCACTACTGTGAAGTGTGTCCCAGGACCGTCCACTACTGTGAGTGGTGTCCCAGGACCGTCCACTACTGTAAGTGGTGTCCCAAGACCACCCACTACTGTGAGTGGTGTCTCAGTACCGTCCACTACTGTGAGTGGTGTCCCAGTACCATCCACTACTGTGAGGGGTGTCCCAGGACGTCCACTACTGTGAGTGGTGTCCCAGGACCACCCACTACTGTGAGTGGTGTCTCAGTACCGTCCACTACTGTGAGTGGTGTCCCAGTACCATCCACTACTGTGAATTGTGTCCCAGGACCGTCCACTACTGTGAGTGGTGTCCCAGGACCGTCCACTACAGTGTGTGGTGTCCCAGGACCGTCCACTACTGTGAGTGGTGTCCCAGTACCATCCACTACTGTGAGGGGTGTCCCAGGACGTCCACTACTGTGAGTGGTGTCCCAGGACCGTCCACTACTGTGAGTTGTGTCCTAGTACCGTCCACTACTGTGAGTGGTGTCCCAGGACCGTCCACTACTGTGAGTGGTGTCCCAGGACCGTCCACTACTGTGAGTGGTGTCCCAGGACCGACCACTACTGTGAGTGGTGTCCCAGGACCGTCCACTACTGTGAGTGGTGTCCTAGGACCATCCACTACTGTGCGTCGTGTCCCAGGACCGTCCACTACTGTGAGTGGTGACCTAGACCTAGGACCGTTCACTACTGTGAGTGGTGACCTAGGACCGTCCACTACTGTGAGTGGTGTCCCAGGACCGTCCACTACTGTGAGTGGTGTCCCAGTACCGTCCACTACTGTGAGGGGTGTCCCAGGACCGTCCACTACTGTGAGTGGTGTCCCAGTACCGTCCACTACTGTGAGTGGTGTCCCAGGACCGTCCACTACTGTGAGTGGTGGTGCTTGGGCTCACAGTGAAGAGTTCAAGCACCAAAACCA
This sequence comes from Procambarus clarkii, assembly GCF_040958095.1. Classification (NCBI taxonomy): domain Eukaryota; kingdom Metazoa; phylum Arthropoda; class Malacostraca; order Decapoda; family Cambaridae; genus Procambarus; species Procambarus clarkii. The sequence goes on along the minus strand of NC_091152.1, from coordinate 54,264,125 downwards.
ACTCAGAGCTCAAGAGTCACAAGTGTCTAGAAGAGTCACAGTCAAATGGTCGCCATATAAATTTAAAATGAAATATATTTGTCTTGTAAACTCTTAAATGTAACATTTATTTCGTGAATATCTGTGTGGTTGAGTGAATTATGATCATGTGGATCACACTGAGGTGCGGCATGATAACATGATAACCGTGGTTCACTGTATCGTTAGAAGACCTATAATTAGACATATTTTAGATGAGTTTGTTGAGTATAGTGATGAGCTCCTTCGTGGGGACCAAAAGGCCTCCTACAGTGTCCTTTGTTCTTGTGGTCTTATATAAAAGGGTTTTAGGATAGCATTGTTAGGGATAATTTCAAGTAATTGTTCATGACATGAGACTTGCTAGAAGTCATGTCTTGCCTCTATCAGCTCCAGGTAGAGAACCACGTGATGAGAAAACATGTCAATAGTGTGTTTGCTAAATATTGCAAACTGTATTGATTAAGAAACATTTGCAACACTTGAGATCATAGCATGTTTGGTGACACTCCATGAACAATACTGCAACACAAACTCGCTCAAACAACACTTGAGATCATAGCATGTTTGGTGACACTCCAAGAACAATACTGCAACACAAACTCGCTCAAACAACACTTGAGATCATAGCATGTTTGGTGACACTCCATGAACAATACTGCAACACAAACTCGCTCCCACAACACTTGAGATCATAGCATGTTTGGTGACACTCCAAGAACAATACTGCAACACAAACTCGCTCAAACAACACTTGAGATCATAGCATGTTTGGTGACACTCCATGAACAATACTGCAACACAAACTCGCTCCCACAACACTTGAGATCATAGCATGTTTGGTGACACTCCAAGAACAATACTGCAACACAAACTCGCTCAAACAACACTTGAGATCATAGCATGTTTGGTGACACTCCATGAACAATACTGCAACACAAACTCGCTCCCACATAAACGCCTCAGAAACACTCATGCAGAAGCCCTGGCGATAACGTGGACGGTATTGTCTGGAGGAAGAGTTTAAGAGCACCAAGACACTTACTGGGCTCTAAGATGCGAGGCCGGCGCTCATACTGGGCTCTAAGATGCGAGGCCGGTGCTCATACTGGGCGCTAAGATGCGAGGCCGGCGCTCATACTGGGCGCTAAGATGCGAGGCCGGCGCTCATACTGGGCTCTAAGATGCGAGGCCGGTGCTCATACTGGGCGCTAAGATGCGAGGCCGGCGCTCATACTGGGCGCTAAGATGCGAGGCCGGCGCTCATACTGGGCGCTAAGATGCGAGGCCGGCGCTCATACTGGGCTCTAAGATGCCAGGCCGGCGCTCATACTGGGCTCTAAGATGCGAGGCCGGGGCTCATACTGGGCGCTAAGATGCGAGGCCGGTGCTCATACTGGGCTCTAAGATGCCAGGCCGGTGCTCATACTGGGCTCTAAGATGCCAGGCCGGTGCTCATACTGGGCTCTAAGATGCCAGGCCGGTGCTCATACTGGGCTCTAAGATGCCAGGCCGGCGCTCATACTGGGCTCTAAGATGCGAGGCCGGCGCTCATACTGGGCTCTAAGATGCCAGGCCGGTGCTCATACTGGGCTCTAAGATGCGAGGCCGGCGCTCATACTGGGCTCTAAGATGCGAGGCCGGTGCTCATACTGGGCTCTAAGATGCCAGGCCGGTGCTCATACTGGGCTCTAAGATGCCAGGCCGGCGTTCATACTGGGCTCTAAGATGCGAGGCCGGTGCTCATACTGGGCTCTAAGATGCGAGGCCGGCGCTCATACTGGGCTCTAAGATGCGAGGCCGGCGCTCATACTGGGCTCTAAGATGCCAGGCCGGTGCTCATACTGGGCTCTAAGATGCGAGGCCGGCGCTCATACTGGGCTCTAAGATGCGAGGCCGGCGCTCATACTGGGCTCTAAGATGCGAGGCCGGCGTTCATACTGGGCTCTAAGATGCGAGGCCGGCGCTCATACTGGGCTCTAAGATGCGAGGCCGGCGTTCATACTGGGCTCTAAGATGCGAGGCCGGCGCTCATACTGGGCTCTAAGATGCGAGGCCGGTGCTCAATACCTCCCACACTAAGACCTCACCTCGGAGCTCAGACACACTAAGTCCGTCTCACTCTCCTCTTATATGTTGTTTCCATTCATTTCTGCTCGTGTTAAAAGGCCCTCGTAGTTGCCTACAAGGGCCTTTAACACGAGCAGAAATGAACTAAGGATAAGCTAGTATTCACCTCAGAGAATGATTAGGAGATGTGTGAGAAACTCAACAAACTACTTGAACACTGCTTTATAATGGAGGAAGGAGAACTAACTCAATAAGAGGGAATGTGCAAAACCAATCACAACTTGAGGTTTTTGAAATTACTTAAATCGAAATAAGTAATCACTTGCAAGTGATTAAGTGAATAAGCAAGTGATTAAGTGAATAAGCAAGTGATTAAGTGAATAAGCAAGTGATTAAGTAATCAATTGGACACACTGAAGGCCATGTGACCGGAGAAGAGCTCATCTATATTCACATAAAACATCAGTTAGTAAGTCCAAGGTTGACGGCCAGACGCTTGCTGCCAACCTCACAAAACTTTGCATGGTGACTTGTGATGGGCATGGGAAGTGTCATAGGCTGGTCGGTGTCAACCTCAGTGCCTCTCATTAAGAGGGATCGGCTCCTAGTGCAGATCCCCGGGACACCAATGATGTCTGAAAATGGCGATTTAGTTTACATAGAGTTATTCAGTAGCTTCTCACCTGATGATAACAACACAAATTACACAAAACGGGAAAACCAGGAGGTAGAAGTGGAAGGGGCCTGGAAGAGAGAGACAGGAAGACCCGGGAACCGCTGGGTTTATACCCCCCCCCCCTACTAGAAAAAGTATATATTGATCAAGTGACTGGAGTCCGGAGAGCTACCAGAAAGGCAGATGACGGCAACAAACAGCACCAACACACACACAATGACAACATACAAGAGGAGGTAACTATCGACCAGAGTAACCTGCCTCCACACCCTGCAACATCACCCACAATACTGATAGAAACAACACACTCGAACATGTGCAGAGACAGACCGACACGTCACGAAACACCCCCATAAACCTCATCACAGTTCTATGCTAAACCTTTAGAAATTAGAATAAAGAAAGAGTGGATAGATTTCAGATTTTAAAATTGTGAGAAAGTGTGACTGACAAAGGTGGTGAGGAGGGCGTGCTGCTGGAGGAGGGGCGTGTGTGAGGGAAGATGCCTCACCAGATGAGGGGAAACATAGTGCCATAAGGCAAAGAGAGGAGAGTGGAGAATTATGAGCCAGCCAAGCCATTACTGATGCTGGAGAAGATCCAGATGAGTGCCACAAGGAGCCGTCTCCAGCCCCAGCATCCCTCTCACAGGACTCTCCTTAATACCAACTCCGCAACCTCTAGCAGGACGTGGGGGGGGGGGGGGAGGAGAGAGAGAGAGAGAGAGAGAGAGAGAGAGAGAGAGAGAGAGAGAGAGAGAGAGAGAGAGAGAGAGAGAGAGAGAGAGAGAGAGAGAGAGAGAGAGAGAGAGAGAGAGAGACAGAGACAGAGAGAGAGAGAGAGAGAGAGAGAGACAGAGAGAGAGAGAGAGAGAGAGAGAGAGAGAGAGAGAGAGAGAGAGAGAGAGAGAGAGAGAGAGAGAGAGAGAGAGAGAGAGAGAGAGAGAGAGAGAGAGAGAGAGAGAGAGAGAGAGAGAGAGAGAGAGAGAGAGAGAGAGAGAGAGAGAGAGAGAGAGAGAGAGAGAGAGAGAGAGAGAGAGAGAGAGAGAGAGAGAGAGAGATTACATTTGGTTATATTCGTCAATATTCCTTAAGTAAGCTGTAAGCTTAGTTCACATGACGTCCTGAACACCTGGCGACACGGAACAATCATTAGATTAATTAACATTTTTATTTTTGACTCGTGTGATCTCTCTAGATAAACGTCTAGACCTCTTCATGAGACCTTTATGCTATCATCATTTAATATTATGAGAACCTATAGTCATATTACGCATTTGACTCTCATTAATGTTAAAATCAATGTGATGCTCCTTAAGAATCTTGTTTTGCTAATATAAAATTGAATGAACATAGTGCTCATTGGAATCCAAGATTTTTAACAAATTCTCCTAAAACTGTGATTAAGTGCCTCCGTCTATATTGGTGCCATTACTTACACATTGATTCTTGTCTTATTCCCCATTTTTTATATTATCATGAAAGACAATGGTGTGAATTGTCGTTCATTCACTCGCTCTAAGCTTTAGATCTAAGATCTAAGATCTATTGCTCACCTCCTCTACCCAAATACACCTACACAAGTCACATTATAGAAAGGATATACGTATATATGAATCTCATTTCCCAAAAGCAACATCATCTGGCTCAGTATAAATTGGGATCTCTGTGGCAACATGATATCAGAAAACTTTCACATCCTGCTATAATTAGTAGAGTGCATCACCAGCCGTCTCTCATCTCCTTACTGTTGATGAGAGTGTTTTCTTGTTTTGTTTTTCTTACGTTTTTCTCTTTGGAAGGTGAGAGCTTCTCGCTTCATAAAAGCTCACTCACACCAGACTGATTTCGCGCCCTGCAACTCGTTCGAGGCTCGAACCCTGGTACAGTGTGCCTCCCTCGCCTCTCTGTCTGCCCCATTCTGGCCTCCCTCGTGGCACTCGTCCGTTACCTGAGTGATTAATGTTCATGTGAAGTTAACATTTCGCGGGCTCTTGTACCCAGTCACTCCACAAGTCGCCGTCGTCAGTGTACCAGTGGTACACCTCATGTACCAGTGGTACACATCATGTACCAACGGTACACCTCATGTACCAGTGGTACACCTCATGTACCTGTGGTACACATCATGTACCAACGGTACACCTAATGTACCAATGGTACACCTAATGTACCAACGGTACACATCATGTACCAACGGTACACCTCATGTACCAACGGTACACCTCATGTACCAATGGTGCACCTCATGTACCAACGGTACACCTCATGTACCAACGGTACACCTCATGTACCAACGGTACACCTCATGTACCAACGGTACACCTCATGTACCAACGGTACACCTCATGTACCAGTGGTACACCTCATATGGAGCCACTCCTAAGGTTGAACAACTGACCCTTAAGATACAACCCTCACAAGACGCTGATCAACTCTCAGGTTAACTATGTACTGCTAGGTGAACAGAGGCATTAGGGAACGTGGCCAACCACTTCTGTCCCGCCCGGGATTCGAACATGGGATTTCCGATTGTGAGTCGAGAACGAAGCCAACTGTGCTACCGAGACACTGGTGTTCGGACGCCTGTAATGGCGTCGTTCGGTCTCCTTCCAACCACCTCTGTTTGTGTCTCATTCCTCCGTGGTTCTCTGTTCACTTTGTCCACTCATGCGCACTCTTTGTCTGCCGTTTTTATTTTATTTCTTTTTCATTTTAGTAAAAACTGGGAATTGATCTCGGTCTTGCAAGCTTTCTCTTCTTTCGTAAGGTGTTCCTTCTATATTTATGGTTTAAATAATATAAGATTAAAAATTGTATCTTTAATGTCTTTAATGTGCAGTATAGAATAACATCTTTTAACTGAATTCATCTCACAAATTTAGGAAGCTTGTAGATAAAGGCTTAGAAGATCGAGACACTTTTCTTTACCTAAAAAGTTTTAAGTTGATAAGTTTAAAAGCCGGAATCACATGAGAGCATCTCAAAGCAATATACTCCCGCGCTGCTCTTTACCTCACACCTCGCAAAAAACTTATACCTTACAATACTTGGTAACTTGAACCTTATCCTTCTTAACAAAGAGTCTCGCTCCTGCTACTAAAGAAAGCCTTGTGTCCACAGAGGAATCTTTACAGATCAATCTTAAATGGTGACGCAGATGTTACTATGCTGCCTAGTAACTTGGGTACAATCATGCTCCGTAACTTCAAAGATCATTGATTTGATGAATTAGAGAGACATCTTCGCGCGCGAGAGCGGAAAGAGACGAGTGTCTCGGAGGAGAAAACTACACCCAGAATACAAGTGTTATTAATTTTTTTTATTAACCAGTGATGTTAAAAAAAATTATTAACCAGTGTTGTTAACAAATTTCCGTTTATATTCCATGGAACGAGCTAAATAATTGCAGGGTATTTATCAAACCATTCCACATATACTGTACTTGAACTATTGCTTCACATTTTTTTCATAATTTAAAATGCAATATATATGAGCGTCTTCACCCCTTATCTCCCCATAAATTACCTCCCCTCGTATATCTTCCCTTCACTGTAATTTAAGCACAGATTAGTTTTTTTAACAATGAAATATTCGCCTACTTGTAACTGTAGGCATATATTTTGCCTACAGTTACCTATTTGACAGTTACCTTGCATATTTTGCCATATATATATATATATATATATATATATATATATATATATATATATATATATATATATATATATATATATATGCGAACAAGCCTGAATGGTCCCCAGGACTATATGCGAATGAAAACTCACACCCCAGAAGTGACTCGAACCCATACTCCCAGAAGCAACGCAACTGGTAACTACAGGGCGCCTTAATCCGCTTGACCATCACGGCCGTCAAAAGGAAGTGATAGCCGAGGCTATTTGAGCCACTTCCCCGACGGCAACTCGGATGGTAATCTTGGGCATAGCATTTCACCAAATCACCTCATTCTTTGGGGCACACGTGAGGAACACAAATGCGAACAAGCCTGAATGGTCCCCAGGACTATATGCGAATGAAAACTCACACCCCAGAAGTGACTCGAACCCATACTCCCAGAAGCAACGCAACTGGTAACTACAGGGCGCCTTAATCCGCTTGACCATCACGGCCGTCAAAAGGAAGTGATAGCCGAGGCTATTTGAGCCACTTCCCCGACGGCAACTCGGATGGTAATCTTGGGCATAGCATTTCACCAAATCACCTCATTCTTTGGGGCACACGTGAGGAACACAAATGCGAACAAGCCTGAATGGTCCCCAGGACTATATGCGAATGAAAACTCACACCCCAGAAGTGACTCGAACCCATACTCCCAGAAGCAACGCAACTGGTAACTACAGGGCGCCTTAATCCGCTTGACCATCACGGCCGTCAAAAGGAAGTGATAGCCGAGGCTATTTGAGCCACTTCCCCGACGGCAACTCGGATGGTAATCTTGGGCATAGCATTTCACCAAATCACCTCATTCTTTGGGGCACACGTGAGGAACACAAATGCGAACAAGCCTGAATGGTCCCCAGGACTATATGCGAATGAAAACTCACACCCCAGAAGTGACTCGAACCCATACTCCCAGAAGCAACGCAACTGGTAACTACAGGGCGCCTTAATCCGCTTGACCATCACGGCCGTCAAAAGGAAGTGATAGCCGAGGCTATTTGAGCCACTTCCCCGACGGCAACTCGGATGGTAATCTTGGGCATAGCATTACACCAAATCACCTCATTCTTTGGGGCACACGTGAGGAACACAAATGCGAACAAGCCTGAATGGTCCCCAGGACTATATGCGAATGAAAACTCACACCCCAGAAGTGACTCGAACCCATACTCCCAGAAGCAACGCAACTGGTAACTACAGGGCGCCTTAATCCGCTTGACCATCACGGCCGTCAAAAGGAAGTGATAGCCGAGGCTATTTGAGCCACTTCCCCGACGGCAACTCGGATGGTAATCTTGGGCATAGCATTTCACCAAATCACCTCATTCTTTGGGGCACACGTGAGGAACACAAATGCGAACAAGCCTGAATGGTCCCCAGGACTATATGCGAATGAAAACTCACACCCCAGAAGTGACTCGAACCCATACTCCCAGAAGCAACGCAACTGGTAACTACAGGGCGCCTTAATCCGCTTGACCATCACGGCCGTCAAAAGGAAGTGATAGCCGAGGCTATTTGAGCCACTTCCCCGACGGCAACTCGGATGGTAATCTTGGGCATAGCATTTCACCAAATCACCTCATTCTTTGGGGCACACGTGAGGAACACAAATGCGAACAAGCCTGAATGGTCCCCAGGACTATATGTGAATGAAAACTCACACCCCAGAAGTGACTCGAACCCATACTCCCAGAAGCAACACAACTGGTAACTACAGGGCGCCTTAATCCGCTTGACCATCACGGCCGTCAAAAGGAAGTGATAGCCGAGGCTATTTGAGCCACTTCCCCGACGGCAACTCAGGACCGGTTGCGTTGCTTCTGGGAGTATGGGTTCGAGTCACTTCTGGGGTGTGAGTTTTCATTCGCATATAGTCCTGGGGACCATTCAGGCTTGTTCGCATTTGTGTTCCTCACGTGTGCCCCAAAGAATGAGGTGATTTGGTGAAATGCTATGCCCAAGATTACCATCCGAGTTGCCGTCGGGGAAGTGGCTCAAATAGCCTCGGCTATCACTTCCTTTTGACGGCCGTGATGGTCAAGCGGATTAAGGCGTCCTGTAGTTACCAGTTCCGTTGCTTCTGGGAGTATGGGTTCGAGTCACTTCTGGGGTGTGAGTTTTCATTCGCATATAGTCCTGGGGACCATTCAGGCTTGTTCGCATTTGTGTTCCTCACGTGTGCCCCAAAGAATGAGGTGATTTGGTGAAATGCTATGCCCAAGATTACCATCCGAGTTGCCGTCGGGGAAGTGGCTCAAATAGCCTCGGCTATCACTTCCTTTTGACGGCCGTGATGGTCAAGCGGATTAAGGCGCCCTGTAGTTACCAGTTGCGTTGCTTCTGGGAGTATGGGTTCGAGTCACTTCTGGGGTGTGAGTTTTCATTCGCATATAGTCCTGGGGACCATTCAGGCTTGTTCGCATTTGTGTTCCTCACGTGTGCCCCAAAGAATGAGGTGATTTGGTGAAATGCTATGCCCAAGATTACCATCCGAGTTGCCGTCGGGGAAGTGGCTCAAATAGCCTCGGCTATCACTTCCTTTTGACGGCCGTGATGGTCAAGCGGATTAAGGCGCCCTGTAGTTACCAGTTGCGTTGCTTCTGGGAGTATGGGTTCGAGTCACTTCTGGGGTGTGAGTTTTCATTCGCATATAGTCCTGGGGACCATTCAGGCTTGTTCGCATTTGTGTTCCTCACGTGTGCCCCAAAGAATGAGGTGATTTGGTGAAATGCTATGCCCAAGATTACCATCCGAGTTGCCGTCGGGGAAGTGGCTCAAATAGCCTCGGCTATCACTTCCTTTTGACGGCCGTGATGGTCAAGCGGATTAAGGCGCCCTGTAGTTACCAGTTGCGTTGCTTCTGGGAGTATGGGTTCGAGTCACTTCTGGGGTGTGAGTTTTCATTCGCATATAGTCCTGGGGACCATTCAGGCTTGTTCGCATTTGTGTTCCTCACGTGTGCCCCAAAGAATGAGGTGATTTGGTGAAATGCTATGCCCAAGATTACCATCCGAGTTGCCGTCGGGGAAGTGGCTCAAATAGCCTCGGCTATCACTTCCTTTTGACGGCCGTGATGGTCAAGCGGATTAAGGCGCCCTGTAGTTACCAGTTGCGTTGCTTCTGGGAGTATGGGTTCGAGTCACTTCTGGGGTGTGAGTTTTCATTCGCATATAGTCCTGGGGACCATTCAGGCTTGTTCGCATTTGTGTTCCTCACGTGTGCCCCAAAGAATGAGGTGATTTGGTGAAATGCTATGCCCAAGATTACCATCCGAGTTGCCGTCGGGGAAGTGGCTCAAATAGCCTCGGCTATCACTTCCTTTTGACGGCCGTGATGGTCAAGCGGATTAAGGCGCCCTGTAGTTACCAGTTGCGTTGCTTCTGGGAGTATGGGTTCGAGTCACTTCTGGGGTGTGAGTTTTCATTCATATTCATAAATATATATATATTTATATTTATATTTATGGTAGTTTATGAGCCTTTTTTCTTGTGCGTCCCAGTAATATAATAGTTGTATAGTCCAGGTCGGTGGCCCTCGTGCTGGAATTTGTAAACAGGGGATGACAGTGTTTGTGCGTCACTGTCCGCCGCCTCCTGGAATATTTATGAAGGGAAGCGATTGTTTTCGTGACATCAGACGACCGGAACCACTGTGTTAGAGTCGAGGCTGAGAGGCGGGACCTAACAGATGGAACTCAACTTGTGCTAACACGGACGGTTAATTACATTCCATACACAAGCACACACATGCAGGTAATTAGATAAACAAACACACACACACAGGTTCGCAACTGCTGGCACAAGTAGAAAACACATAAAGATACACACACACACACACACACACACACACACACACACACACACACACACACACACACACGCACACACACACACACACCTGTTTTTATCTATCACTGACCGTGAAGAGTATTAGGCTGCATGACCTTAGCTGCAGGTTGCAAGGTGCGAGTTATCAACATCCCACAGATAATTAAAGAGCTGGGCGTTACAATAACATTATAACGGTGTGTTGGTTGTGTACACGATCACTCTCTCCCCAGCACGGGCCGTGACCCACCAGTGACGGTGTGTTGGTTGTGTACACGATCACTCTCTCCCCAGCACAGGCCGTGACGCACCAGTGACGGTGTGTTGGTTGTGTACACGATCACTCTCTCCCCAGCACGGGCCGTGACGCACCAGTGACGGTGTGTTGGTTGTGTACACGATCACTCTCTCCCCAGCACGGGCCGTGACGCACCAGTGACGGTGTGATGGTTGTGTACACGATCACTCTCTCCCCAGCACGGGCCGTGACGCACCAGTGACGGTGTGATGGTTGTGTACACGATCACTCTCTCCCCAGCACGGGCCGTGACGCACCAGTGACGGTGTGTTGGTTGTGTACACGATCACTCTCTCCCCAGCACGGGCCGTGACGCACCAGTGACGGTGTGATGGTTGTGTACACGATCACTCTCTCCCCAGCACGGGCCGTGACGCACCAGTGACGGTGTGTTGGTTGTGTACACGATCACTCTCTCCCCAGCACGGGCCGTGACGCACCAGTGACGGTGTGTTGGTTGTGTACACGATCACTCTCTCCCCAGCACGGACCGTGACGCACCAGTGCCCAGAGTTACCACATTAATCCCGGGATTAACATGCAATTCACTTAAGAAATAGAGAATTATTCTAAATTACCTTACACAGGTGTGCTTTTAATTAGATACGAGAAGTGTTTGAAATTATAAGAGGCTTATAAAAAAAGCAAATATGAGATATTTTTGCATGAGGATTTGTTCAGCTCTCCACACAAAAGCAGAGAATAAAAAATTGTCATGTTATATTTGTCATTGTACACGAGAAGAGATTTTTCTTATTTTTACGGATAGATTTTAACGAAATTTCCACTGGTTTTATTAAATAAAAAAATACTCTATACTTCATTCTTTAAATAATATAGAAATAAACGGTTAAAATACAGTAAATTGGGATGAGGTTTGTAAAAATTTAATTGTGCACTCAACAAGGTAAGTATGGGCAATGAAATTATAATTGTTTGATGTATCAATGAAAATCATTTTGAGGCAATGTGGTGACTAGAACCCGCGTCCTGGTGGTTCCCAGACACCTGAAGCCACTCAGCCACACTGGTGCAAAAGTCAAGCAACTCGGAGCTCCACTGAATTCACTGGGAGGTTCTCACCCCCCACTGAATTCAGTGGTATAAAAATCACTAAACTGAGTGGACCACCAGGACTGGTGGTACAAGAACCACCGGTACTGGGCCTTGTCCCACACCCGACCGGTGCTGAACAAGGTGTGTGATATTGCACCACAGCGGCTGGTGCAGTATTCCTACTTCCTCTTACTGCTACCAACACCACAGCGGCTGGTGCAGTATTCCTACTTCCTCTTACTGCTACCAACACCACAGCGGCTGGTGCAGTATTCCTACTTCCTCTTACTGCTACCAACACCACAGCGGCTGGTGCAGTATTCCTACTTCCTCTTACTGCTACCAACACCACAGCGGCTGGTGCAGTATTCCTACTTCCTCTTACTGCTACCAACACCACAGCGGCTGGTGCAGTGTTCCTACTTCCTCTTACTGCTACCAACACCACAGCGGCTGGTGCAGTATTCCTACTTCCTCTTACTGCTACCAACACCACAAAAGCTGGAATATTGACAAAATTGATGTCCTTGTTCACAACGTTTCGTTTTCTGTTTACAACTTCAAAGTCTATTTTGTCCCTTACTGAGATTTGCTTTATTAGTTAACCTGTCGTGATTATCTGTGTTCGAGAATTTGTTTATAGTTATTTCCGAAATAGAACATTGCTCCCAGGATATCCACACCACCTTAGAACACATGTTATGTATTTCCTTATTACAACGTCTACATGGCACAGGCGGGTGAGCCTCGCTGTAGTGGTCACCTCCAGTCTCTGTGGTGCATGTCCACGGTGGAGAGCAGCCATCACCTTAATGTGTGGGGGTGCCAGCTGGGGTGTGGGGGTGCCAGCTGGGGAGTGGGTGTGCTAGCTGGGGTGTGGGGGTACCAGCTGGGGTGTGGGCGTGCCAGCTGGGGTGTGGGGTGCTAGCTGGGGTGTGGGGGTGCCAGCTGGGGTGTGGGGGTGCCAGCTGGGGTGATGGGGGTACCAGCTGGGGTGAGGGTTTACTAGCTGGGGTGAGGGGGTACCGGCTGGGGTGTGGGGGTGCCAATTGGGGTGAGGAGGTGCCAGCTGGGGTGTGGGGGTACCAGCTGGGGTGTGGGAGTGCCAGCTGGGGTGTGAGTGTGCTAGCTGGGGTGAGGGGGGCCAGCTGGGGTGTGGGGGTGCCAGCTGGGGTGTGCGGGTGTCAGCTGGGGTGAGGGGGTGCTAGCTGGGGTGTGGGGGTGCTAAGTGGGGTGTGGGGGTGCTAGCTGGGGTGTGGGGGTGCTAGCTGAGGTGTGGGGGTGCCAACTGGGGTGAGAGGGTACCAGCTGGGGTGTGGGGGTGCCAGTTGGGGTGAGGGGGTACCAGCTGGGGTGTGGGGGTGCCAACTGGGGTGAGGGGGTACCAGCTGGGGTGTGGGGGTGCCAATTGGGGTGAGGGGGGGGCCAGCTGGGTTGAGGGGGTGCCAGCTGGGGTGTGGGGGTGCCAGCTGGGGTGAGGGGGTACCAGCTGGGGTGAGGGGGTGCCAGCTGGGGTGTGGGGGGTACCAGCTGGGGTGAGGGGGTGCCAGCTGGGGTGGGGAGTACCAGCTGGGGTGTGGGGGTGCTAGCTGGGGTGTGGGGGTGCCAGCTGGGGTGTACGGGTGCCAGCTGAGGTGTGGGGGTGCTAGCTGGGGTGTGGGGGTACCAGCTGGGGTGTGAGGGGGCCAGCTGGGGTGTGGGGGTGCCAGCTGGGGTGTGGGGGTGCTAGCTGGGGAGTGGGGGTGCCAGCTGGGGAGTTGGGTGTGCTAGCTGGGGTGTGAGGGTGCCAGCTGGGGAGTGGGGGTGCTAGCTGGGGTGTGGGGTACCAGCTGGGGTGTGGGGGTGCCAGCTGGGGTGTGAGGGTGCTAGCTGGGGTGTGGGCGTGCCAGCTGGGGTGTGGGGGGGCCAGCTGGGGTGTGGGGGTGCCAGCTGGGGTGTTGGGGTGCCAGCTGGGGTGAGGGGGGTACCAGCTGGGGTGAGGGTTTACTAGCTGGGGTGAGGGGGTACCAGCTGGGGTGTGGGGGTGCCAATTGGGGTGAGGGGGTGCCAGCTGGGGTGTGGGGGTACCAGCTGGGGTGTGGGAGTGCCAGCTGGGGTGTGAGGGTGCTAGCTGGGTTGAGGGGGTACCAGCTGGGGTGTGGGGGTGCCAGTTGGGGTGAGGGGGGCCAGCTGGGGTGTGGGGGTGCCAGCTGGGGGTGGGGGTGTCAGCTGGGGTGAGGGGGTGCTAGCTGGGGTGTTGGGGTGCTAACTGGGGGAAGTCGGGGTGCCAGCTGGGGTGTGGGGGTGCCAGCTGGGGTGTGGGGGTGCCAACTGGGATGAGGGGGTGCCAACTGGGGTGATAGTGTACCAGCTGGGGTGTGGGGGTGCCAGTTGGGGTGAGGGGGTACCAGCTGGGGTGTGGGGGTGCCAATTGGGGTGAGGGGGGCCAGCTGGGTTGAGGGGGTGCCAGCTGGGGTGTGGTGGTGCCAGCTGGGGTGAGGGGGGTACCAGCTGGGGTGAGGGGGTGCCAGCTGGGGTGTGGGGGTGCCAACTGGGATGAGGGGGGGCCAACTGGGGTGATAGTGTACCAGCTGGGGTGTGGGGGTGCCAGTTGGGGTGAGGGGGTACCAGCTGGGGTGTAGGGGTGCCAACTGTGGTGAGGGGGTACCAGCTGGGGTGAGGGGGTACCAGCTAGGGTGAGGGGGTACCAGCTGGGGTGTGGGGGTGCCAGTTGGGGTGAGGGGGGCCAGCTGGGGTGTGGGGGTGCCAGCTGGGGTGAGGGGGGTACCAGCTGGGGTGAGGGGGTGCCAGCTGGGGTGTGGGGGTACCAGCTGGGGTGAGGGGGTACCAGCTGAGGTGAGGGGGTACCAGCTGGGGTGAGGGGGTACCAGCTGGGGTTAGGGGGTACAAGCTGGGGTGAGGGGGTACCAGCTGGGGTGTGGGGGTACCAGCTGGGGTGAGGGGGTACCAGCTAGGGTGAGGGGGTACCAGCAGGGGTGACGGGGGTACCAGCTGGGGTGTGGGGGTACCAGCTGGGGTGAGGGGGTACCAGCTGGGGTGAGGGAGTACCAGCTGGGGTGTTGGGGTACCAGCTGGGGTGAAGGGGTACCAGCTGGGGTGTGGGTGTACCAGCTGGGGTGAGGAGGTACCAGCTGGGGTGAGGGGGTACCAGCTGGGGTGAGGGAGTACCAGCTGGGGTGAGGAGGTACCAGCTGGGGCGTGGGGGTACCAGCTGGGGTGAGGGGGTACCAGCTGGGGTGTGGGGGTACCAGCTGGGGTGAAGGGGTACCAGCTGGGGTGTGGGTGTACCAGCTGGGGTGAGGAGGTACCAGCTGGGGTGAGGGGGTACCAGCTGGGGTGAGGGAGTACCAGCTGGGGTGAGGAGGTACCAGCTGGGGCGTGGGGGTACCAGCTGGGGTGTGGGGGTACCAGCTGGGGTGAGGGGGTACCAGCTGGGATGATGGGTACCAGCTGGGGTGAGGGGGTACCAGCTGGGGTGAAGGGGTACCAGCTGGGGTGAGGGGTACCAGTTATAAGTGTGGGTGACAGAGATGAGGTGCTCGTTGAAGACAACATTTAATAACAAAGGACTAAGCACAATTTCCTGGACAACTCTGCCACCTCCTGATTGACCTTCCCTACAGACCAATCTTGGCCACAATCACTAAGTTGATCTAAAGCAGAGAATCCAATCAACCTGGTTCGCAAAGTTGCACTACAACATTTCTTAATTACCGACGGTGATGAATGCGTCCAAATGAGGTGATTTAAGTGTTATTTACAAACACAAGCACAGGCCAGGACAACATAAACATATCTTGCGTTTATTCACCGTCTTTCCTTTCCTCGCCGAATGACTATAAATGTTAAAAATAACAATTCTTTGATTTTCTGTTTTTGTGTGGTCCAGGAGAGCACTTGGTACTCAAGATGGGAGAAAGCTTGTTTCATATAAAGTTTTGCAACCTCTGCTGTCGAGAAAGCATGAGATGCGCCTTAGGCCTATTGGGCGCCTTGCTTGGTAGGCTCAGCACATAACTCTTCGTTATCACTGATGAGTCAGACTTCATCCCCCAAGATATCAACTTCGTCCTCTCCCAAGATATCGACTTCGTCCTCTCCCAAGATATCGACTTCATCATAAACATCTTCGGCTGTGTCACTCATTCACATCTCCCAAGTTTACACCCGAGTAAATGTTAGGTAATGAAACTAGGCAGAGGAAACAGGAGGCCAGGCACAGGATACAGAATAGGAGATGAAGTACTTCATGAAACTGACAGAGAGAAAGATCTAGGAGTTGATATCACACCAAACCTGTCCCCTGAAGCCCACATCAAAGGAATAACATCTGCGGCATATGCGAGGCTGGCTAACATCAGAACTGCCTTCAGGAACCTGTGTAAGGAATCATTCACAACCTTGTATACCACATATGTAAGACCAATCCTGGAGTATGTGGCCCCAGCATGGAGCCCGTACCTTGTCAAGCACAGGACGAAGCTGGAAAAAGTTCAGAGATATGCCATCAGGCTAGTCCCAGAACTAAGAGGCATGAGTTACGAAGAAAGGCTGCGAGAAATGCACCTCACAACACTAGAAGACAGACGAGTAAGGGGAGACATGATCACTTCCTACTAAATACTCAGAGAAATTGACAAGGTAGATAAAGATAAACTGTTTAACACGAGTGGTGCGCGAACAAGGAGACACAGGTGGAAACTGAGAACCCAAATGAGCCACAGGGCGTTAGAAAGAACTTTTTCAATATCAGAATAGTTATTAACAGGTGGAATGCATTAGGCAGTGATGTGGTGGAGGCTGACTCCATACACAGTTTCAAATATAGATATGATAGAGCCCAATAGGCTCAGGAATCTGTACACCAGTTGATTGACAATTGAGAGCCGGGACCAAAGAGCCAGAGCTCAACCCCCGCAAGCACAATTAGGTGAGTACACAGTCAGTGAGGTCAGGTGCCACCGTCACCAGCTTGTGTTGTCTCAGCTGACAACTAAGCGTGATGTGGTCTTCCCTAGAGACAAGTTGCTTCAAGTGGCGAGTGAAGCAAAGGTTAGAGTGTAGCCAGCAGCTTAAGCTGAAGCTTTTTGGTTGAGGGGAATTATAGATGATTGAAGTAGGTGTTCCACACCATGGGGCTGAGTCCACTGTTGTATAGTAGGTGTTCCACACCATGGGGCTGAGTCCACTGTTGTACAGTAGGTGTTCCACACAATGGGGCTGAGTCCACTGTTGTATGGTAGATGTTCCACACCATGGGGCTGAGTCCACTGTTGTATAGTAGATGTTCCACACCATGGGGCTGAGTCCACTGTTGTATGGTAGATGTTCCACACCATGGGGCTGAGTCCACTGTTGTATGGTAGATGTTCCACACCATGGGGCTGAGTCCACTGTTGTATAGTAGATGTTCCACACCATGGGGGCTGAGTCCACTGTTGTATAGTAGATGTTCCACACCATGGGGGCTGAGTCCACTGTTGTATAGTAGATGTTCCGCACCATGGGGGCTGAGTCCACTGTTGTATAGTAGATGTTCCGCACCATGGGGGCTGAGTCCACTGTTGTATAGTAGATGTTCCACACCATGGGGGCTGAGTCCACTGTTGTATAGTAGATGTTCCACACCATGGGGCTGAGTCCACTGTTGTATAGTAGATGTTCCGCACCATGGGGGCTGAGTCCACTGTTGTATAGTAGATGTTCCGCACCATGGGGGCTGAGTCCACTGTTGTATAGTAGATGTTCCGCACCATGGAGGCTGAGTCCACTGTTGCATAGTAGATGTTCCACACCATGGGGGCTGAGTCCACTGTTGTATAGTAGGTGTTCCGCACCATGGGGGCTGAGTCCACTGTTGTATAGTAGATGTTCCGCACCATGGAGGCTGAGTCCACTGTTGCATAGTAGATGTTCCACACCATGGGGGCTGAGTCCACTGTTGCATAGTAGATGTTCCACACCATGGGGGCTGAGTCCAATAGTGTATACATGTAAAGTGGCCCCGGTTTATGACCACTTCCAATAAAAGAAGCGTCTTCCATTATCCTCTCTCTTGCACTCTTCATTATAGTCTCTGACTTCTTTATCGCTCTCATTCTCGGTACGTCTTTAATTCTCTCTTTTTTGTTACTTTATCGTTCTCTGTCTCGCTACTTCTTTATCTGTCTTCCCCCTGGCTGCGTCTGTGTCTCGCCCTCTTGCTCACTCCCGCCAACAACAATATATATCGGGTCTGCTCTTCATTGTCCATACAAACGACTGCCGCTGTACACGACTTACACTGCACTCCACTTATTGTGCCTCTGAAGGGCATTGATTTGTGTGTGTGTGTGTGTGTGTGTGTGTGTGTGTGTGTGTGTGTGTGTGTGTGTGTGTGTGTGTGTGTGTGTGTGTGTGTGTGTGTGTGTGTGTGTGTGTGTGTGTGTGTTTACTAGTTGTGTTTACTAGTTGTGTTTTTGCGGGGGTTGAGCTTTGCTCTTTCGGCCCGCCTCTCAACTGTCAATCAACTGTTTACTAACTACTTTTTTTTTTTTTTTTTTTTTTTTTTCTTTCCACACCACACACACACACACACACACCCCAGGAAGCAGCCCGTGACAGCTGACTAACTCCCAGGTACCTATTTACTGCTAGGTAACAGGGGCATTCAGGGTGAAAGAAACTTTGCCCATTTGTTTCTGCCTCGTGCGGGAATCGAACCCGCGACACAGAATTACGAGTCCTGCGCGCTATCCACCAGGCTACGAGGCCCCTGTGTGTGTGTGTGTGTGTGTGTGTGTGTGTGTGTGTGTGTGTGTGTGTGTGTACTCACATAGTTGTGCTTGCGGGGGTTGCGCTCTGGCTCTTTGGTCCCGCCTCTCAACTGTCAATCAACAGGTGTACAGGTTCCTGAGCCTACTGGGCTCTATCATATCTACACTTGAAACTGTGTATGGAGTCAGCCTCCACCACATCACTTCCTAATGCATTCCATTTGTCAACTACTCTGACACTAAAAAAATTATTTCTAATATCTCCGTGGCTCATTTGGGCACTCAGTTTCCACATGTGTCCCCTAGTGCGTGTGCCCCTTGTGTTAAACAGCCTGTCTTTATCATCCCTGTGTAACCCGGGTTCGGGTCCTCTCTCTCTTTACTTCCTTCTACTCCCTCTACCCGTATTCTTACCTTTTTATTCTCTACCAAGGGACTCCAAAACTTTTACCAAAGCCAACTCCACGCCACGTGGTCCTAAGACGATTGACCGACTTAGGATTCTACACCCAGTATGACGTGACCTAAGCTCTGAACAAAACCCTAGAGTCACCTCTGCTGCCACCACCAGACCAGCTCTACAGAGCAATGATCGAGGTCTGGATCGATCACGCTAATTAATCAACCTTGGGGCTTGATCCCCACTATATACGATGACCTTGAGTGTGGAATAAATTACGCGGTAATGATAATTCCGATTCGATGTTAGAATCGGCGCCCAATACAAATCTGCCTCGTGTGGACCACGTGACCAGGACAAGTATACACATAACCAAATGGAAACAATAAAAATGCAAAATATTAACAAATTTAATTTATTAAAAGAAAACTAAAACAAAATCTAAATGTGTTCACTCCCTATCACTTTAACACTCCCTACTTGACCTGAATGGCAAATGAGACTATTTCTATACATAACCATAGCAACTAAACCTCTATGTTTCCCAGCTAAGATGTTTAGGCTAGTCTTGAGGAGAGGTAAGATGTTTGACCTCTCCCAGCTGCTCGGCAGATCACACTGATTTTTTCCTTGTCTGGACTACCCCAGACAGAGTATTGTATCCTTCCGCCTAGTTAAAGTCCTACCCAGTTACTAGCAAGGTTTAAGTTATAACAATTAACCTCTGTTGTACTTAATTGATCCAGACTGGTTGAATTATTTTACTGAATTAAATTACAAACATCTAACGGCAGAGCTGTTCCCGATCACAAAAATGGTTATTAAAACTTTGAGAAATATTAGACATGTCAACCCTGCTGACCTATGACCGCCAGTCACTCCGCCTTAAAAGTTAGATCTGATTCGTGACGTCACTGATGGTGACTTAAACTCAATAATTAGAATACTCTTGATATTGTATCCAGTACTATTATACAATACAATTTTAATGCAAAATGAATAAAGGCTAATTTTCTCTAAATTACTGAATACTATAGGATGATTCATTATACGCAGCTATGAACAAAGCGTTGGTTATTTCCACCGCGAATTCCCCTGGGGGTCAGGTCACCATGCGGCTCAGCTTCCCATTCTCTTTTGTCGATAAACCACTCTGGATAATTCTTACAACAGCCTAGTTTGTTACAACCCCCCCGCACAAGCACTTAGTAAACCTTGTTAATTTGTTAAAATTCACGAGGTTTAGTATCCAAACCCACAATGCCACAAACAAAAGCTACCCTAACTAATGAAATTTGACAAATATTTGAGTGTCCAACATCAACATGTTCATATTTCATAAATTTCACAGCTGTCAACTGACAGCAATCCTCCAATATCAGGAAACATACATCCTATCCTTACTGACATAGCTAAATAACATGTCCCTACTCTACCATCAAAAACTAGCTATTAAACTCTCTTGGCTCTTCACTAGCCAAGTCCATGTGTCCTCTAGAGCCGGCCACACCGTGCTCAAACAAACATTAAAGTTATATCATCAGACTGAACTTTCAGTCATCCGGGAGCGTACTACGGAACTATCAGGTACACATCCGTGTACTAACCACTCCCCATCAATGTCAGCCTTGACATGCTAAGGAACACACCTAACGTTTATTTCATGTATCTAAAAATATAAAACAAAATTCCTATACTATATCACAGGTTTCAGCTGACTGTACAGCCAAGTGTTCTCACTCACTAGAAGTGTCAATGTTTATATTGGTCCGCCTCTCCTGTGTTCAAACATTCTGAAAAAAATAGCACAACATAATTTTCCATGACCGTTTGTTCTGGGCTGAGACAATTACACAGGGGCTTCGATTTTGATTACTGACCAATTTATAGAGTAAAATTCATATATTATACCAGAATTATTATTTTAAATCTGTTTTTCAACATTTATAAAGAATTGATTCTAACTCTGTTTTTCAACATTTAAACAAAAGTGTCCAGATGTTCTTTACACAGATGTTCAGAGCCAACTTTGTTGTTTGTATCAATTGTTCATATTGAGTAATCGAAAAAAAAAATCGATGCTGCTGGATGCTGAATGTAGTCGCTGACGATGACGGTGTCGATCTTGCTTCTTCTCATGTGTAGACATCAATACCTGGTCCTCTTGTACTCCCATCCGGTACTCCTGAATGACGACAGAGTGTAGTAGAGCGGAGTGCCAAGTGACAGCTGTAGAATACTGTTACTTCGGCCATTAATCTTGCTCTCGACAGTCCACACGCCTTCGTATCAATCACAGTTCACACGGTAGTCTTGATGTTAAACTTGTCGCAGATGACCACAGCAGAGCAGGACTGGATGTACCAACAGTGTCTCTTAGCAGGAGTGGTGTCAGAGGGTCGTAGAGGCGGGTTGCTTGTTTGCAGAACAGGTGAATCTCGTCTTCCATCATTGCTCACGTCATCTCAGGCGTTTCTTGATGTCACCAGGTTACTAGCCCGTAAACACCAACTGTGTATACCCTCGTACCGCCGACTTTAGGCCAAAGGAGACAATTTTGCGACCTTCTATTGGCGAGTCCCGGTACTCTGTAGGGAAACCGTGCCTTCCACCTGTGACCGCCTTACTTCTGCTTTCTTGTTACTTCAGATGACGTAATCATTAATCTTCCGGCGAAATTCTTGAGTACTGCTACGTGCTTTCCATTTCTTGACCTCTCCTCCAACACTGCTGGAAAGGCTGCAGTCTTGATGACGCAGCAGGTGGGTAGTGGTGATCTCGAGACAGCTACCCCGGCGTTGTATGGCACCTCCGGTGACTGCTATAATGTGGACAGCTCGCTGGCCCTGACAACCTCGTTAGTGACGTGAGGCGTCGGCCGGGTGACTCTTGGACAGTCACTCATCCCCAAAGTAACTGATGTATGGGTTACTGGGTCTGGTGGGGGGGAGGGCTTTGTGTAACGTGCCTCCCCCCTCGGTCTTTACAGACAAGGGTTCACGTGTGGCTGGAACAACTGGGTCGGTGTACCAATCAGACCTGGGAACAGACAGACACAACACAGCGGAAGCATAGATATACTCTGGGTTTGGTGGAGGTGGAACCCCAGAGCACGGTAAAAGTTGCTACCTGAGTCAAGTATCGACATAGTACATCTCATTGCCTTTACAGGAAAATCTAATGAACACTAAATTATACTAACCAAGGAAGTTACTTTACTGTATAGCGCGAGATCTCGTCACCATAGGGTGGCGAGACTGCACCTGACTACTGATGAGCGATGACAGAGGGTCATCCTCATCTTCTGACTCGTCGGTGAAGCCATGAGTCAGCACTGCTGAGTCAGGAACTAGACCCGCTGAAGGCAGTTCTAATTCCTCTCTAGCATGATATTGTTTCAATTTATTTACATGAATTGTCCTTTCCACCTGGTCCTCGAACACTCCTTTTATAACAAGATTAACCGGCCCCGCCCTTTTAATTACTCTATAGGGTCCTCGCCACCTCGGAGCTAGTTTCCTGCTCTGATTGGCGGGCGCAGCCTCATTCACTCTCAATACGAGGCTTCCTTCCGTCAACTCAAGAGGGCGCACTTTCTTGTCATAAAAATGAGCATACCGAGTCCGTGCCTTCTTGGACGCTTCAGCTGCAATATTCCATGCATTTCTCATTTTACCAAGGACCTCTGAAGGATAGTCCTCCCCGTATGCAACATTATGTCTGTTAAGCAGACCTGAGGGGAAATTGCATGAATTACCAGTAAACAAATGAAGTGGTTGGGTGTTAATTGATTGGTGGATGGCAGTATTCAAGGCGAACTGAACATAGGGTAGGTGTTCATCCCAGGTGTTTGCATCATGTTCAGCAAGGATTGCAAGCATATCCTTGACTGAACGATTAGTCCGTTCCGTCATTCCGTTTGCTTGTGGGTGGTAGGCTGTTGTAAAAGCCGAAGTTGTCTCTAAAATCTTACAAACTTCTCTAAATATATTCCCATTGAATTCTTGACCCCGGTCAGAGACTAAAACTTTAGGAGGTCCGAATACAATAACGAACCTACGCAAGAACGCATCTGCAACCGTACGAGAATCCTTCTGAGGTAATGCAACTAGTGTAGTGTATCTAGACAGATGGTCAACTAGCACCAACACGTATCTGTTACCCGCATGACTGTGGTGTAAATCAATCAGATCGGCCCCCCACACGATCTAACGGTTCACGAATTTCAGGGAATTCCTGAAGTGGGGCTTGTACCTTAAGGGTACCTTTCCTCCTCTGGCAACGAGGGCACGACTTCACGAAATTGATTACCTCAGAAAGTAATCCTGGAAAATAAAATAGAGACTTTGCTTTTAAGTGCGTTTTAAAGATCCCCGGATGCCCTGCAATTTTTGAAGCATGTGCAAGCTTTAACGCTGATGACCGCAACGCGTCCGGAATAACTAGCTGAAATACTGCCCTATCATTCTGGCTATTAACATAATACAGGACGCCCTGTTTCATCTCAAAATCATGAATAGGTAAATTCTTTTTCTTTTTCGGGTATTTTCCTCCTTCTAAATACTCAATAATCTCTTTCCATCTCGGCTCGTTCATCTGGTATTCTCTCATTTTATCCGATGGAATGGTTTCAATATTTTCATTAATCTGTACTGCCGCTATATTTCTACTTAGCGTATCTGGCACAACATGTGCTGGACCAGGCTTGTACAAGATCTGGAATGAGTGGGCCGAAAGTTCGTGAGACCAGCGTGACATTCGTGGGCATTTTGTTCGCTTCTTAAATATGTGTGTTAACGCTCGATGGTCTGTGTAGATTACAAAATGCCGCTGAAATAGGTAAGGCTCGAAATACCTAACTGATTCTACTACTGCCAGTGCCTCCCGATCCGTAGCTGAATAGCGAACTTCAGGTCCTTTGACCTTCCTACTGAAATAGGCTACTGGATGGGGTAAATTATCTGCGTCTTGCTGAATTAAGCACCCGCCAATAGCAATACCGCTGGCGTCAGTGTGCACTTCCCACTCTTTATCAAAATCAGGAATAGCCAATACCGGTGTCGTGATTAGTTGGTCTTTCAGTTTGCGATAGGCCTCGTCATGTTCAGATTTCCACACAAACTTCGCATTTTTCTTTGTCAGATCAGTCAGGGGTGCTGAAATGCCAGCGAAACCTTCAATATGACGCCGAAAATATCCGGCCGCCCCCAAAAATCTACGCACGTCCTTTGCTGTCCTTGGAGTAGGCATGTCAGCAATGGCGCGGCAAGAATCTGGGTCAGGTCGGATACCGTCTGGGCACACCTGGAACCCCAGAAATTTTAATTTCTGAGCCGCCAGGGTGCACTTCTGAACATTCAGCCTGAAACCTGCCTGATCTAACAACTTCAAAGTCTCAGTCAAGTCCTGTAGGTGTTCCTCAAACGTCCTGGAATATATCACAACATCATCCAGGTACGCTAAAGAATGCCTACCCAGTACCGGACTAAGGATAAAGTTGATGGCCCTCTGAAACGACGAGGGCGCTGTCTTCAAACCAAACGGCATCCTACGGAATTGATAAGTGTGCCTACCATCCGAGAATGCTGTTTTTTCCCTATCCTGTTCTGCCACCGGAATCGCCCAATACGCCGATTTTGCGTCAAGAGTTGAGAAATATTTAGCAGCACCAAATTGATCTATTATCTCCTGTATTCGGGGCAACGGATACACATCACCCTTAGTTAATTCGTTCACCTTCCGGTAGTCAACACAGAAACGATAACTACCGTCCGGTTTCCGAACTAGCACAACAGGAGAGAGCCATGGTGACGTACTAGGCTCTATCACGCCCTGTCTCAACATTTTCTGGCACTCCTCCCTGATAATGTTCTTTGCCTGTTCCGGCAACCTCCACTGTCTTGTGTACACAGGCAAATGGTCACCAGTTGGAATGGTGTGCTCGATCTTATCAAGGAGACCAATCTGGTCATCCTCTGTCGCAAACAATTTCGGGAATTTTCGTAAAACTCCTCTCAGTGCCTTCCTATCCGCCTGTGCAACATGTTGCAAATCAAGTGCTGAAATTAATTTTTCCACTTCCTCTACATTCTGTGCAACATTTCTCGTTTCGTATTGTACTTTGGCTGGTGTTTTAGTGTTCAACATATTCAGTGCACTACATTGTGCAGTGACGGCTGGCGTCTCAGCTGACTCATGGTGAAAGATTTCTGTGTCCTCCACCATGGTTCCCTGAGATACCCTATCACCTGCCCTGAAGCGAAAAGTCTTATGTGAAAGATTGACAACTGGAATGAGTGCACCTTTATCGAGCACTACAACTAAGTGATGAGGAATTAATAAACTATCACATCTCCCAGCCACCTGAAGGGTGGTACCTGGTTGTATGTGACGTCCCACGGCTACTTTAATAAATTTAACAGAATGTGGTGGGCAACTCTGTTTGGTCAATGCATGCAATGCGCATGACCTCTTAACTGTGTCTGGAAGAGTCTTAAAAATCAATTTTGGAAAGTGCGCATTATATTTCAGCTTCCTCTTAATTGAAGCTACAACCGGGGGATGGTCGATCATCTCCACTGGGTAGGAAGTCTGTCCCAACTGCAACCTGCAGTTCCTAGCCCCTTTTTGAGCAGACAAGGAATAATTAAATCGCGACAGAAAATCAGTTCCCATTAAGATGTGACCAGGAAAATCAAGGTTCTCTACGATCGTACATGTGTGAGGCTGCAATGCCCCATCAATCTCAAAATTAACTGTACCTTGACCTACGATCTCAATCTTTTCCCCATTGACTGCTGTTAATGTCTTTGCGCAACGTTGAAGACGTGCATACTTAAAATTGCTGAAGGCTGACTTTTTAATTACCGTTGCCTGGCTTCCTGTATCAACAAAAGCTGTCAATCTCACACCTTCCACTTTCACCTCAAAAGTAGGCCTACCATCACTAGGAGACTGCTTTCATGCTCTCGTAATAGTGACTTTACAGTCCCTCTGTATGTGCCCCCGCGTCCCGCAGGAGTAACACCTACGCGGATCCCTGTTGTTACCCCGCGCAGGGTGGCTCGAACCTGCCGCTGAGGGCTGCCTCCTGCCTGATGGACCCGCGCCACAGTGACTCGGCTTGGCTCCCTCGCCTTTACTTACCGCCTCTACGTATGGCGACAACTGAGTGTCCGATGTCCCTGCGCGCGTCTGCCTGTCTAGGGCTGTGGCGGCCTGTTGGACTAGGTCATTATAACTTACACCCGCTCTCCCCGCAAGGAACAATGGCCCCATACCGGAAGGTAACGTTTTGCAGAACAACTCTTTAGCGAATTGCTCTGCCTGACTCGAATCGAACCCCAGTTCCTTAGTGAGGTCGTCAACCCTTCTCTTTAATATTGACCCGAAATCCTTGACAGTGCTTCGGTCATCCCTCTTAAGTGACTCGAGATAAAAGTAAGCCTCATCCTCCGAAACCCTGTCTTTGAATCTGTCCCTAATCGCTTGGACAAACTGAGACCAATATGTCAGGTGCTGAAACTCTGTAAATCCCGCCAGTGGACCGGCTACGTGCACGCAAGCCCCCATAGCGAGAGCAATTTTCGATCTATCCCCCTGGACAGCTTCCAGCATCGAACCAATTTCACAAAGCCAGTCTTCCACCTGGCGGTTGCGTTCCACCTTAATGAGCGACAACTC
This sequence comes from Procambarus clarkii, assembly GCF_040958095.1. Taxonomy (NCBI): domain Eukaryota; kingdom Metazoa; phylum Arthropoda; class Malacostraca; order Decapoda; family Cambaridae; genus Procambarus; species Procambarus clarkii. The sequence continues at coordinate 54,237,656 of NC_091152.1, read as the reverse complement.
CCTACCTCTGAGTGTCGGCAGAGTCAACTTGGGAATCAGACTCACAAGTCCCTCTGTATGTGACGCGGAGCTACTGGCAGTGGGTGGGTCCCGGGGTTGGGGACTGGGTTGAGGTTGGGGTTTGGCCTGAGGTATGGTGTGGGTGGCCTCGGGTTGGGGTGTGGATTGAGGTTGGGGTTGAGGCTGAGGTATGGTGTGGGTGGCCTCGGGTTGGGGTGTGGATTGAGGTTGGGGTTGAGGCTGGTGTATGGTGTGGGTGGCCTCGGGTTGGGGTGTGGATTGAGGTTGGGGTTGAGGCTGAGGTATGGTGTGGGTGGCCTCGGGTTGGGGTGTGGATTGAGGTTGGGGTTGAGGCTGAGGTATGGTGTGGGTGGCCTCGGGTTGGGGTGTGGATTGAGGTTGGGGTTGAGGCTGAGGTATGGTGTGGGTGGCCTCGGGTTGGGGTGTGGATTGAGGTTGGGGTGGGTATGGGGTGGCCTGGGGTTGGAATGGGTATGGGGTGGCCTGGGGTTGGAATGGGTATGGGTATGGGTATGGGGTGGCCTGGGGTTGGAATGGGTATGGGGTGGCCTGGGGTTGGAATGGGTATGGGTATGGGTATGGGGTGGCCTGGGGTTGGAATGGGTATGGAGTGGCCTGGGGTTGGGGGAAGGGTTGGTATGGGAACTGAGGATGGGGTTGGTATGGGAATTGAGGATGGGGTAGGTATGGGAGGTGGGGTTGGGGTTGTTGTTGTGACGGATGAGGTGTACCTAGGTGTTGTGGGTGCTGTGGTATTGGTGTTATGTTGGGTAGTTCCTGCTGTTGGTGTGGTTGTTCATGTTCCCGTTGAACGGGTTGCTGTTCTCTACCGAGCGAAGTGGGACGTCCTGCCATACTAACTGAGGCCCCCTGTCTGCCCTGCTGGCATGGCGTCGATGTTCTTTGTGGGGGAACCCAAGACGGCTCTCCCCACTCATGGGACGACTCCTCGCAAGACTCCCCACTCATGTCAATAATAGTATCGCTACTGGGATGGAAAGATACCCTCGACTGCCCAGTCCCATGCAGAACCCGTGAACTCGTCGCTTCAGTCCCACTGACCCCACCTGTGGTGCCAGTTGAGCTACCTGAGCGATCCCCAGTGGTGTCGGAAGAGGTTCTATCCTCTACACTCCCATTCCCACTGGTCCCTACTGACTGGTCATTATCTGGGTTAAACATTTTCTGTGATTCCTGGTGTGCCACGTCTCTTCTAAACTACCCTTTAGTACACCCTCGACCCGGACTCACTACAACCGTGATCTTACACAAAAAAAAAATCACAACTCTATTCTAAGAGAAAACTACTAGATTCCCAAAATAGGAAATACAACGATTTATCGAGAGAATCGCTGAAGTGAATCCAATGAATGAGTGTCTGCCCCGCACTCGTGTCTGCCCGTGAAATATCCCGCAGTTCTATTGCTGAAACCTAAGTCCTTTACGTTAAAAAAAATTAAAGAATCTAATTTATATAAAACAATTTAAATGATAACGCAACTAACGCACAGCACTCGTGATGGATTAATAAAGAATATTTACTGTACTTGAATACTAAACGCACTTGAAGTGAGCAGCGTGGCCACTGATGACTGATGGAGCGGGACCAGCTGCGCTGAAAAAAAACTAAGTCCCGCGCTTTTTCGCTTAAACGCTGAAAAATCAAAATTTTTGTTCTGAAGGAAAATAACTAGTTTTACGTTAATAAACCGCTCTAGCGATTAATATAGACACCCAGGACCTATAAATGCTTACTAAAAATTGAATTTTTATCAAAAACTGCGTTTTTACTCAATTGCTGGACTCTGCCAATTTTCCTGACTCCGAGGGAAAAATATTCTATCACCCCAAATATCACAAAACTCCTTTAATTCACAAAAATTTGGGTTTCTCGTTCCCAGATATAAATACGTTATTATTTACTACTGACGTTGTATACAGAACAATACTGACACATCGGGCGGTTTCAACACTCATTAATTCGAATTTTCGTCAAAAACAGAGATTTTCACCTCAAATGGACTCTGACAAAATTACGACACGATTTTCTCGAAAAATAACTAAATTCGGCAAAAATGTAATTAACACTGTTTAATGCCTACGGACAGAATTACGTCCCTTGCGCGCACTAGAGAGAAATACTGACCCCAGAATATACACAAAACATGAAAATTAGAATTTCCGCCAAAAAGTCAGATTCTAGCCCAAGCTGGACTTAGAAAATTTTCCACCTACGTGTCTACTGAAAACAGAATTCTAAGTCTATAAACACAATTTTACCGTCTTACTGGTAAAAACTAGAGAATATCATCCGCATCGACTGGGGAATCCTAATGATACCCAGATCATACACGTGACCCACGAATACAAATTAATTATAGTTAACGACTTTCCGACATTGACTTAGCCGAAAACTTATCCCAAAATACTTAGAAATATTCCACGGACAAATAACATTTACCCGCAACTTACTATCCCTTAAACTCCTTCACTTATCTATCGTGACCGACACATAGCCCTAAGTCCAGAGGATTAACAACGCCTCTGACTTAGACTAACAGAACAGGGAATAACAAAACTTAACGTACGCACTTAGCCTAATATGCAAGAAAACGCTAAACACTTGGGAAAAATTTTAACCGGGGATTGAATGTAAGGGAAAAAATTAATCTAGAACAACGCAAATAAACGGAAATTACTTTATAAATTTAAGTATACTTAATTCAAAAATGCACTCGACTTAATCTTATAATTGCTCCTACCGGCTCGCCGTACCACACCTAGCCTAGGGGCCACACCCTCTAGGTTCCAACAGAGCGACACGCAGCTTTCAGCAACAATTATGACTAGGGACGACTCAACCTCCACTAAGTGTGCGATCACTTAGTTGTTGAATCGCTGCTAGGTAGGTTACTAGTCCGTCCCTCGGAGGCCGCAACGCCCTTCACGGATTACGTTTTTCCTAGCGTTTTGGGTCGTCTAATAACGCCCTCGGACTATCTACTGGCGTCCCACAGATATATCCGCCCCCGACAGCCCTCAAGGAACTGCTGTTGAGAGTATGGCGGCTCCCAACACCTCTGAATTAATTGCAATGGGTCGAGTATGGTACCCAGTCCAATCAACTCGGAGCGGTCTCCTTTTCAATAAATCTAATTTTAACAACCTAATCTTACTAACTAAACCTTAATCATATCAGCCCGCATGACCCAAGATCCGCCAATCCCCACTCAAACGCACTTGTGGGGCGCACTGCTAATCCTGGCCCGCGGCTGTCTCCTTAGCATCCGCGCACGTGTTCGAACGGCTAGACGCGTGAGCCTTTCAACAATTTCAAACAAAATTGTTGAAACCACCGCTGTGCACCATTGTAACCCGGGTTCGGGTCCTCTCTCTCTTTACTTCCTTCTACTCCCTCTACCCGTATTCTTACCTTTTTATTCTCTACCAAGGGACTCCAAAACTTTTACCAAAGCCAACTCCACGCCACGTGGTCCTAAGACGATTGACCGACTTAGGATTCTACATTGATCCAGACTGGTTGAATTATTTTACTGAATTAAATTACAAACATCTAACGGCAGAGCTGTTCCCGATCACAAAAATGGTTATTAAAACTTTGAGAAATATTAGACATGTCAACCCTGCTGACCTATGACCGCCGGTCACTCCGCCTTAAAAGTTAGATCTGATTCGTGACGTCACTGATGGTGACTTAAACTCAATAATTAGAATACTCTTGATATTGTATCCAGTACTATTATACAATACAATTTTAATGCAAAATGAATAAAGGCTAATTTTCTCTAAATTACTGAATACTATAGGATGATTCATTATACGCAGCTATGAACAAAGCGTTGGTTATTTCCACCGCGAATTCCCCTGGGGGTCAGGTCACCATGCGGCTCAGCTTCCCATTCTCTTTTGTCGATAAACCACTCTGGATAATTCTTACAACAGCCTAGTTTGTTACACCTGTCAATTCCCTAGAGGATCTTGAATGTGGTGATCATGTCCCCCCTAACTCCTCTGTCTTCCAACGAAATGAGGTTCAATTCCCGTAGTCTCTCCTCGTAGCTCTTACCTCTCAGCTCGGGTACTAGTCTGGTGGCAAACCTTTGAACCTTTTCCATTTTAGTCTTATGCTTGACTAGATATGGACTCCATGCTGGTGCCGCATACTCCAGGATTGGTCTGATATATGTGGTATATAATGTTCTGAAAGATTCCTTACACAAGTTTCTAAAGGCCGTTCTTATGTTAGCCAACCTGGCATATGCTGCTGCTGTTATCCTCTTGATATGAGCTTCAGGGGACAGGTCTGGCGTGATATCAACCCCCAGGTCTTTCTCTCTCTCTGACTCTTGAAGTATTTCATCTCCCAAATGATACCTTGTAACTGGCCTCCTGCTCCATTCACCTATCTTCATTACATTACATTTTCTTGGGCTAAACTCTAACAACCATTTGTTCGACCATTCCTTTAGTTTGTCTAGATCTTCTTGAAGCCTCAAGCAGTCCTCCTCTGTCTTAATCCTTCTCATAATTTTGGAATCGTCAGCAAACATTGAGAGGAATGAGTCTATACCCTCCGGGAGATCGTTCACGTATATCAGAAACAGGATAGAACCGTGTACAGAGCCCTGTGGGACTCCACTGGTGACTTCACGCCAATCTGAGGTCTCACCCCTCACTGTAACTCTTTGCTTCCTATTGCTTAGGTATTACCTTATCCACTGGAGCACTTTACCAGTTACTCCTGCCTGTCTCTCCAGCTTATGTACCAGCCCCTTATGGGGGACTGTATCAAAGGCTTTCCGACAGTCCAAAAAAATGCAGTTTGCCCAGCCGTCTCTTTCTTGCTTAATCTTTGTCACCTGATGTTACGGCCCTACTGGGACGCAACCGGGTTCTTTTCTGGTGTTATTAGAATTTGGGAATCCGGCCCCAAGTTAGTAGAGGCTTTCAAGGGATGTGTTCTGTAACGCAAGTTAAATTAAAGGGGGAGGGATACAAATGCTCTGATTTATATATATATTTTCACCACCACCAAAAATAAATAAATACCAGTTGCACACGGGGTTTATCATACACGATTATGTACAATGACTTGTCTTCCTCCGAAGACACAGGATGCTCCACGGTGCATACTTTGGGTAGCCCTGGTTCCTTCCTCCGTGGCCCACGATGAATCCTCTATGATTCTCTCGGCGAATCTACCCTGGCCACAGGCCAGCCAAATCACAGTCCCACTGGGTGCTCCGTCGTGGAGGCCTTCAACCATAATCCAGCCTGTAGCTGGCAGGTTCCGATCAGCTCCACTGTGTAGGCCACTCCACGACCGATACTAGGATTGCGAGCCCTAGGCAGGAGCCTCGTGTGGTCCCGATGATCACTCTCCTCTCTAAGCACCACAGTGGCTAGTCTCTTCCACCAGCCAGGCCCGGATAAGGCGATTCCTGATACTGCCACGTCACAGGCAGGCTAACACTCTCAGCAGAGTTCGTCCGGGGGTGACTCACAGCTTCTTCAGAGCAAACTCGCGAAGAGACCTTGGCTGCCTTGGGTAGACTGATCCATCGTCCAATACAGCAGTCCCAGGTCGACTCTGTAATCAGACACGTCATTAGTACTGGGGACGCTCTAGGGAACCTCACTTACAGGCTTAGACACAAACGTCCACCTCTCTGCTTCATAGATGGCGTTGCTGTCTAAGCGCTACCTCACCAGAGGTCAGCAGCGGCTATGTTATGAGCTGATTAAGACAGAATCCAGCACCTGTGGCCGGTATATCTCGTCCTCACTAGATGGCGTTGTGCATTTGGAGTGGGTTTCGGGAGCGGACTCACAGATGGCATTGTCGTCACTGCTCTGTGCTCCGACGCTGGACTCGGGTCCGTAACACCTGATCGTAGAATTCTATTAAGCCAGTAAGGCAAGATTTACCCTCCCTGAACCCATGTTGGCGATTTGTCACGAAGTGCCTTCTCTCCAGATGTGTTACTAGATTTTTTTCTCACAATCTTCTCCATCACTTTCCATGGTATACAAGTTAAGGACACTGGCTACAGTGCCTCTTGTCTGTCACCCTTTTTGTATATGGGGACCACATTAGCCGCCTTCCATATTTCTGGTAGGTCTCCCGTCTCCAGTGACCTACTATACACTATGGAGAGTGGCAAACAGAGTACCTCTGCACACTCTTTCAATACCCATGGTGAGATCCTGTCTGGACCAAAAGCCTTTCTCACATCCAGATCCAACAGGTGTCTTTTGACCTCCTCTCTCGTAATTTCGAACCCTTCCAAGGCCGCCTGGTTTACTGCCCCCTCTCCTAGCGCAGTGACCTCACCATGCTCTATTGTGATGACCTCCTGAACCCTCTTGTTGAGTTCCTCACACACCTCTTTGTCATTCTCTGTATACCTGTCCTCGCTTGTTCTAAGTTTCATTACCTGTTCTTTCACTGTTGTTTTCTTCCTGATGTGACTGTGGAGTAGCTTTGGATCGGTCTTGGCTTTGCTAGCTATATCATTTTCATAATTTTTCTCTGCTTCCCTTCTCGCACTAACATTCATTCCTGGTTCTCTGGTATCTCTCTCTCTGCTTTCAGGTGTTCTGTTATTCCGGAAGTTCCTCCACGCCCTTTTGTTCAGTACCTTTGCTTCCATACATGCCCTGTTAAACCATTGATTCTTCTTTGGCTTCTTGGATTTTTCCCTTTGTGTGAGTGTGTGTGTGTGTGTGTGGGTGTGTGTGTGTGTGTGTGTGTGGGTGTGTGTGTGTGTGTGTGTGTGTGTGTGTGTGTGTGTGTCTGTCTGTCTGTCTGTCTTTGGCCTCACTAATTTATAATAACTTACTTTTGTCTTCAGGATCGAGATTTAGCTCCTGGACCCCGCCTTTATACCCGCTTGATTAATACAGAGCCTCGTGACAAATTTCCCTATCATACCTCCTTTAAAAATTAGTGGAGTTGACAACTATAATTATTTTAAATTCATAATAGTTTTTTAATTCAAAATAAAACAATGTTTCTGTAAGTTCTTACAATGCAGGTGTGTAGGACTACAGAGTGCTACAGGTGTGTAAGACAACAGAGTGTTGCAGGTGTGTAGGACTACAGAGTGCTACAGGTGTGTAAGACAACAGAGTATTGCAGGTGTGTAGGACTACAGAGTGTTGCAGGTGTGTAAACGATGCAACAAACTTCTCATATATAAACTTCATAATGCTTCTCGAGGTGGAATATGTCCTCCAGCGTGGAGTAGTTGCGTTTTGCCGTCTTTGATCTCATTCTCTGTCTTGAGTATCTGATGTCGACTCAAATCTTGGCGATATTTTATCGTGGAGTCTAGGTTTCTTGCTGCTGGGTCGCGCGTTTTAATATTAGTATATTTTGGTCATATTCAACAACATATGTTTACAAGAAAGACTGCTACCAAAATATACTAATATTTTGGTAGAAGCAAAAGAAGGTTACCACTAAAGACACCTTACAAGCAGAACTTATTGCAGAAGGAGGAAAGAGTCGAGGTAACTACAGAAGCACCATACTGTCCCCCGAACGCAAAGCGGCAGTTAAGAGCCTTCGTGAGAACAAGGAGATAGACGTCCGGAGAGATGACAAGTCGCCAATATACGTTATTCTTAGAAAAAATGAATATCTGGCAAAAATGAACCTCATACTCTCCGACCAAACCAAATTCCAAAGGGTAACGAAGGAAACTACAGCCGAACTGAAAACGATGGTAAACAGATTGATCGAAACTGTGAATGCCAAGAAATCCGGACTCCACCTGCCAAAAGTTGTTGGGGAATACAAACCTGGGTATGCCTATGGAAATGTCAAGTCCCACAAGCCTGGAAACCCACTTCGGCCAATCATCAGCCAGATAACTACACCTACATACAGACTGGCTAAACGACTCAACGGGTTGCTGACTCCTTACGTACCTTGTGCTTTCAGCCTGAAGTCTCCCAAGGAATTTGCTGACCTACTGCGGGGAGCACAGGCCACGGGGATAAGAGCCTCGTTGGATGTAGAGTCACTATTTACCAAGGTGCCGGTGGACGAAACAATCGGGATGACAGCAGACAGAGTGAATCGTGACCCAGCTTGAACTCATCTTGACATGCCAGAAAACATACTAAGGAAACTACTCCAAGCCTATACTAGAGGCACCCTTCTTGAACCCACATGGGCACATGTATAAGCAAGTAGATGGGGTCGCCATGGGTTCTCCCCTAGGTGTCCTGTTTGCGGACTTCTACATGGGCACCATCGAGCAGAGGGTCTTAGCTGACATGAGCTTGAAACCCGCCATATACTGCAGGTATGTTGACGATATTTTTACGCAGGTACCTGATGCCAGCTGTCTGTAGCAGCTGAAGGAGGCATTCGAGCAGAATTCTGTGTTGAACTTCACTTACGAGATGGAGAATAATGGGAAGCTGCCCTTTCTAGATGTAACAGTCACGGAAAAGAGCGGAGGTTTCCACACTGCAGTCTACACTAGGGAAACCAACATAGGAATGTGCCTCAATGCCAAGAGTGACTGCCCAGACAGGTACAAGAGGAGTGTTGTCAACGCTTACGTCGACTGTTCTCACAGCCACAGCTCAGATTGGAAGCAAGTCGATGAAGAACTCTGTAGGGTAAGGCAGGTCCTAGTCAACAACGGGTTTTCTAATGGTTTCGTTGAAGACATCATAAATAGAAAGGTGAAACGCAGTGCAACCTCTGAAATGTCAACCAACACTACACTTGTACCCCCTATTAGACTATTTTACAAGAACTTCTTTCGACGACTCATAAAACAGAGGAAAGAGTCGTGAAGGATATTGTTGATAGGAACGTTATCCCTACAGACAAAAATCAGAAAATACAGTTGACAATTTATTATAAAACCAAAAAAAACGGCCAATCTACTCATGAAAAACTCTCTAGATACCAAGCAGAATGCCTTAAAGGACACCAACGTCGTCTATGCCTTTAAATGCCCAACTTGGGGACAGTAAGCCCCAAAGAACTCGGTACATAGGCAAGACAACAACGTCTCTTTCCAGGCGATTAACAATGCCTAAGCAACAGGGCTCCATCAAGGAACATATAATCTCCTCTCACAACCAGACCATCACCAGAAAAATCTTAACAAACAACACGAAATCATCGATAGGTACAGTGATAGCAGGCTGCTCGACATCAGTGAGGCATTACACATCAAAAAGTCAACACCATCAATCAACAGCCAATTAATGCATAACTATATTCTACCTACTTCAAGACCCCGAACCAATATAGAAGCCTCAAGAGGCAGTATGGGCCAATAGACCTTCTGCAGTTCTCTTATCCAATTTATACCCATTGTTCCGTGTTCTGTCTTGTGCTTGTCATAAGTTTGTTCTCCTCACCCAAAACTTTGTACCATATCACCTCACCCGAAATGAGTATAAGTTTGATGAATATGTGTAAATTAAGTCTTTGAAAATGTAAAAAGCATTACGAAACGCGTTCAGGCGTCAGACAATTAAAAAATGAATTTTGGAGAACTCATATTTTTATTACCACCGACAGTGAAGGAAAACATAAGAAATATTAAGAAAATTCGTGTTAGAGTTATTAATCTTACCTTTTCGGTCATATTCAACAACATATGTTTACAAGAAATATACTAATATATATATATATATATATATATATATATATATATATATATATATATATATATATATATATATATATATATATATATATATATATATATATATATATTAGTATATTTTGGTAGCAGTCTTTCCTGTAGACATATATTATTAAATATGACCGAAAAAGTAAGATTAACAATTCTAACACGAATTTTCTCAATCTTTTTTTGAGAATTTTTTTGAACAATTTTTCTCAACACCTGTACCCCCTATTAGACTATTTTACAGGAACTTCTTTTCCACAGCTCATAAAACGGAGGAAAGGGTCCTGAAAGATTTTGTTAATAGAAACGTTATCCCTACAGACAAAAATCAGAGGATACAACTGACGATTTACTATAAAACCAGAAAAACGGCCAGCCTACTCATGAGAAACTCTCCAGACACAAAACAGAACGCTTTAAAAGAGACTAACGTCGTCTATGCCTTCAAATGCCCACTTGGGGACTGTAAGCTCCAAAAAACCCAGTATATAGGCAAGACAACAACATCTCTTTCTAGGCGTTTAACGATGCATAAGCAACAGGGCTCCATTAAGGAACATATAATCTCTTCCCACAACCAAACCATCGCCAGAGAAATCCTAGTAAACAACACAGAAATCATCGATAGATACAGCGATAGCAGACGGCTTGACGTTTGCGAGGCACTGCACATTAAGAAGTCAACACCAGCAATCAACAGCCAATTAATGCACAACTATATTCTACCCACCTCAAGACTCCGCTCCAATATAGAAGCATCAAGAAATATGGACCAATAGGCTTTCTACAAACACTTCTATTCAATACCCATTGTTTGTGTTCTGTCTTGTGTTGATACTTTTAATACCCTATTAATATCCCCTCTTGTTCTGTCTTGTGTTAATGCCACATCACCCCTCCCACCTCACTCAAATGTAGATATAAAATCGGAGATACGTAAGTTCTAATCAGTTGTGTATTTGTGAACTAAAGTCTTTGAAAATGTAATAAGTTTTACGAAACGCGCCAGTGTCGCGTCAGACTAGAAATAAAAATGAATTTTGGAGAATTGATTTTTTATTTACCTCCAACAGTGAAGCGTAATGTACAAAAGATTGAGAAAATTCGTGTTAGAATTATTAATCTTACTTTTTCGGTCATATTTAATAATATATATATATATGTATATATATATATATATATATATATATATATATATATATATATATATATATATATATATATATATATATATATATGTCGTACCTAGTAGCCAGAACTCACTTCTCAGCCAACTATGCAAGGCCCGATTTGCCTAATAAGCCAAGTTTTCCTGAATTAATATATTTTCTCTAATTTTTTTCTTATGAAATGATAAAACTACCCATATATATATATATATATATATATATATATATATATATATATATATATATATATATATATATATATATATATATACATATATTATATATATATTATATATATATATATATATATATATATAGATATATATATATATATATATATATATATATATATATATATATATATATATATATATATATATATATATAATATATATATATATATATATATATATATATATATATATATATATATATATATATATATATTTTATTAAATATGACCGAAAAAGTAAGATTAATAATTCTAACACGAATTTTCTCAATCTTTCGTACATTATGCTTCACTGTTGGAGGTAAATCAAAAATCACTTCTCCAAAATTCATTTTTATTTCTAGTCTGACGCGACACGGGCGCGTTTCGTAAAACTTATTACATTTTCAAAGACTTCACAAATACACAACTGCCACAACTGTAATGCCACATCACCCTTCCCACCTCACTCAAATGTAGATATAAAATCAGGGAAACGCAAGTTCTAATCAGTTGTGTATTTGTGAAGTCTTTGAAAATGTAATAAGTTTTACGAAACGCGCCCGTGTCGCGTCAGACTAGAAATAAAAATGAATTTTGGAGAAGTGATTTTTGATTTACCTCCAACAGTGAAGCATAATGTACGAAAGATTGAGAAAATTCGTGTTAGAATTATTAATCTTACTTTTTCGGTCATATTTAATAAAATATGTCTACAGGAAAGACTGCTACCAAAATATACTAATATATATATATATATATATATATATATATATATATATATATATATATATATATATATTCTTTTACCTAGAAAGGGTACCACCTCTGGTGCATGTGTAGGGACCCATAGCCTCGGAGAAGAAAATAAAGAGTACTCAGAGAAGACTTTGTGGATCCTCACTGAACACTTTGATATTTTCTTCTCCTACCACCCCTATTCTTTTGTTAAGTGTGTATATTTATCTAACTTTATTTGAAAATGTCATTACACAAAAAAAGTTACAATATTGATTACATGCAGGGTACAAGGCTGCTTGTCACAAGTTGAACAGCTCCTCCAGCTTCTCAGATGGCGGGCAGGAACCATGGATGCAGTGAGCATTTCCTCTCTGGATTGCCACACTAAGGCGCTGAAAAATAAAACTGGCAGCTCTAGGGTCTCTAGTTGTTTCGATTAGCTTAGACCCCAACTCCTTCAAAAAGCTAGCAGCACTTTTACCCCTGGCACCAAGTGTCTCTGAGGCAATGGGGACAAAATTGTAGTGGTGCTCAAGGTCTCTGTATTTACGTGACTTGGCCGCTTCCCGGTGATTGGCAGCTCCTCCTGCTTGTGTAGCACTGAAGTCAACATAGGAATTGGCTAAAGTTAAAACGCAAGTGTAGTCCCACATCAACTGTCTACCATTCTTCCAGGGGTTCACCGTGATTCCGTCTGGGCGACCGACAGGCTCATCAGAGTTGTGGGACATTAGGTAATGGGGCTCTTTCTCTGCTGGACAACCGGTTGTGGTAAGGCTTCTCTTAATAATGTCATTGACCTCGCCGTGTCTTGCATGCCATCCTCGTGTCCTTTGGCAGAGAAGGCCATGCCGTTCGTACCTGTCGGCCTCTGTCTCGCCGCAAATACACCTGTATTTGGTGTGGATAGGGGCAGCGAGGCGGAGAGCCACGGCAATTCGGAGGGCCTGCGGTGAGAGATGGGTTCCGGTTGCTGACATTGGGGTTGCTAATAGGAAATCACCAGCATGGGGAGCTGCTACAGCTCCAAGTCGGACAGTGTCATGTGGTGTTGTCGCAGCTTCTAGCAAAGTCGCAGCTTCTTGGTCGGCAATGGGGCGATCCCAGCTGGATTGCTTATGGGCTTCAGAAGGCGGTGGTTGGGGTGCTGGTCCTGCGAGAGAGACCCATTTGGTTGTGCAGTCTGTGAAGCTATATTATATATATATATATATATATATATATATATATATATATATATATATATATATATATATATATATATATACTCCTATGCGTAATGAAATGTAAAGAAACATTCAAATTCAAAATATTTAAATAATATTAATTTGTTTCAATAAAACGTATTAATATACATTGATAACTAATAAATATCCCAAAATAAAGCAGCTTATATATGCCAGAGAGCAGAATAGCCAGCTATATTTACCGCACAATTTGAGTGAGGAATGTTATATCATTAACCCAAACTGGGGACAGTTTCACTCTCCCTCTAATAGTAAAGTGATGTATGAAGCATAATGAAGATCTATTAGAGGTAAAAGTAATTCTCCGTCTGCTTTCCTGGTTTGGTGAGCTGCTGGTCGTATTTCTCTCTCTGCTGTGTATATCACGCAGACTGCAGCAGCCACACAGCTAATTTTAAAGCTGTTGTTGTTTAAGATTCGCTACTTGGAACAAAAGTTCCAAGTAGCACGGGCTATGGTGAACCCGCAGAAGGTGATTTTAAAGCGCTGGCTGGCTAAATCACGCGGCCTTGGCTTCTATACCTTGTGCTGTTCTTCGTCTCTCAACCAATTTACCTATTTTGTTAGGTTTGTAAGTGTTATTGGTACTGTGTGTTTCCCAGGCTGGGGCCTTGAGTGCATGTCGGAAATGGGGAGGGAGGGAGGGAGGGAGGGAGGGAGGGAGGGAGAGGGATTATTGCATATATTGCAATACGTGATATAATTCATCTCAGAAATCGATATATTATATATAAATATATGTTTGTGATCAAATTTAACATGCATGTGTGGACGTGTTATATATTCTTTGTATGTGTTTCTCTTTACACAGTTTTCTAATTAACGAGTAAACAGTATTTACTAAACGAACAAGAGGAACACTAACAAACAAGTGGTGAAAATGTTAACTAACGAGTTGTAAGAACTCATTTTAACGAGTAGATATGATAAATTTGCTAACAAATAGACAAACAAAATCAATTCCTACATCTATCGTTCCTGTTCGTTAAGCATCGTGTTCTTTTTCTGAAAGAACATGTAGATTTAAATGCTGCTTTGAACACAACAAAGACTCTCTTGTTTATTATGGACAAAAACAAAAAAAGCCAACAACAACAGACCCTTAAATCACACATAAGATATTCGTTAATTGAAGGTTAACGACATCGTAACAACGAAAGAACTACAAAAGAAGAAAACAGTCAAGAGGTATATATTTAAACGTACTTAATACATTGTAATTTTATATCGTTAGGTAAGTTGGTCTTTGCTTGTTTTACAATAAATATATATATATATTTTTTGCTTATTGGTCTGATAAAATTCATAATTTACAATAAAAGTTTCACATTAATTTCAGTTCTTCCAAAAGCGGCTCACGCACTTGGGCTGGACGGTAGAGCGACGGTCTCGCTTCATGCAGGTCGGCGTTCAATCCCCGACCGTCCATGTGGTTGAGCACCATTCCTTCCCTCCGTCCCATCCCAAATCCTTATCCTGATCCCTTCCAAATGCTATATAGTCATAATGGTTTAAATTTTCTAGACACCCTAAATTTTCCATCCTTTTTCATTAATGATGGAGAGGAAAACTGCGCAATATTCAGACACAGGCGCAGCCAGGATTGTACACAATGACCAAGTTGCATTTGGTTCACAATATTTTCCCAGTGAAAGTAAACAATTTATCTTAACAATATTGTTTTCCGTCTTGAGAACATTGACCACGAATGACCATTTACTGAGGGAACACAATAAACTGTGCCGACATAAAGCACCGCGGCACATGTGTAAAGACTAACCATTCTGAAGTATACAGTAAAATCCTCTGTGAACAGACGACCAAATATCCAAGCGTTTCACAACACTTCCGTCTTGATCACGTCTGATGACTTGATGATTCCAGTCACGGTCTAAATACCACGAAAGAAACAACAATACAATCACTAGAACAACACAACTGAGGAGAGATCAGAGGAACGTCTCAAGATTGACTCCAAAACTGAGAACATTTTAGAACTTGTAAAGACTTTAAAAACACCCACCAGCAGATAGCATTAAAAGCAACATGAACAACCACGCCGCCTCTGAAGAAACAGCCAACACTGCGATATCTCTGCAATAATACTGCAATACTTCTCCCATTAAAGTATTCTACAGGAACATTTTTCCAACGGCTCACAAAGTTGTTGAAAGATCCTGAAGACAGATCCTGATTGACGGAGACGTCAGTCATGGTCTTCAACATGACTCCCGCCTGGAGCTCTCTTTCTTAACACTACGTACGTCAAGAGTGGCTCTCTCACAGATGGTGTACAGAGTGCCCATGAAGCATCCTCAAGTGTTCAGGGAGAAGCCACATTAAGGTTTCTCTGAATACCCTCTATTCTCTTCTCCGAGGCCACGGGTCCCTACAATTTATATCGAGGGTATCCCAAACACCTCTGGTTGTTTGTAGAAACCTCGAAAAAGAGGATATGCTGCACCTGGGGCAGCCTGGTCAGCTGGCATACATTGTCTTCTATCTATCTATCTGCGTGATACCACGTGAGCTGGGATTTAATATCTATCTCTCTATCCATCTATCCAACCTAACCAAACCTAACCTAACCAAATCAAATCTCTGACCAAACCTTCCGTCATGGCCTTGTGTATCCTCAACAAACAGAAGAGAGTTGAGGGGGGGGGTGGAGGGCCAGTATTGGGGCGGGCTGGGGGGTGGTGGTGGCACTGGGTACTGGCACTCTACAGCTCGGGTTGGCACCCGTCTCTAACAGCCTCGTGTGGTGGTGGGGGAAGGGGGGGGGGGACACACACGGACACCACCCTCAGCTTTACCGCCTCGTTTATCGTGAAGCAGCTCGCTGCTGTGGCCGCAGCTGACACAAACACTCCTGGACAAGGATCACAGAGACCAAATATTTCCACGACTCACTATCACGTTTGTCTCGTTTTTTGAGAGATATGGGGTAGGGGGGGGGTGATTCGATAATGCATTGTGTTTTATACCTGAATGTATTAAAAAATGATACATATATGAATCTGAGCATTATATATATGAACTAGCAAGGGTACCCGGCTTCGCCCGAGTCTCTCTTCACCTTCCTCCTCCTCCTCTCATCCATCTTCCTGCTCTTCCCACTCTCCTTCCATCATCATAGTGTGTTCGTTTATCTCCCAGTCTGCTCCTGTCTTGGCCTCTCCTCCCCCTTTCTCCTCCTCCTCCTCTCCTACTGTCTCCGCCTTTCTCTCTCCCTCTTTCCTCTTCTCTCTGTTTCCTCCGCTTCCAAATCTATCTCCTCTACCCCTTTCTCTTCCTCTTTTACCCCATTTTCCTTCCGTTTCCAACGTCTGCCGCTCTTTGTGTGTGTGTGTGTGTGTGTGTGTGTGTGTGTGTGTGTGTACTCACCTATATGTACTCACCTATATGTGCTTGCAGGATCGAGCATTGACTCTTGGATCCCGCCTTTCTAGCTATCGGTTGTTTACAACAATGACTCCTGTCCCATTTCCCTATCATACCTAGTTTTAAAAGTATGAATAGTATTTGCTTCCACAACCTGTTCCCCAAGTGCATTCCATTTTTCTACTACTCTCACGCTAAAAGAAAACTTCCTAACATCTCTGTGACTCATCTGAGTTTCCAGTTTCCACCCATGTCCCCTCGTTCTGTTATTATTACGTGTGAACATTTCATCTATTTCCACTTTGTCAATTCCCCTGAGTATTTTATATGTCCCTATCATATCTCCTCTCTCCCTTCTTTTCTCTAGTGTCGTAAGGTTCAGTTCCTTCAGCCGCTCTTCATATCCCATCCCTCGTAGCTCTGGGACAAGCCTCGTCGCAAACCTCTGAACCTTCTCCAGTTTCTTTATGTGTTTCTTCAGGTGGGGGCTCCATGATGGCGCGGCATACTCTAAGACGGGTCTCACGTAGGCAGTGTAAAGCGCCCTAAAAGCTTCCTCATTTAGGTTTCTGAATGAAGTTCTAATTTTCGCCAGTGTAGAGTACGCTGCTGTCGTTATCCTATTTATATGTGCCTCAGGAGTTAGATTAGGTGTCACATCCACTCCCAGGTCTCTTTCTCGAATCGTTACAGGTAGGCTGTTCCCCTTCATTGTGTACTGTCCCTTTGGTCTCCTGTCACCTGATCCCATTTCCATAACTTTACATTTACTGGTGTTAAACTCCAGTAGCCATTTCCCTGACCATCTCTGCAGCCTGTTTAAGTCCTCCTGGAGGATCCTACAATCCTCGTCTGTCACAACTCTTCTCATTAATTTTGCGTCATCTGCAAACATTGACATGTATGATTCCACTCCTGTAAACATATCATTTACGTAAATTAGAAAGAGGATTGGTCCCAGCACCGATCCTTGAGGTACTCCACTTGTTACTGTTCGCCAGTCCGACTTTTCGCCCCTTACCATTACCCTCTGGCTCCTTCCTGTTAGGTAGTTCTTCACCCATACTAGGGCCTTTCCGCTTACTCCTGCCTACCTCTCAAGTTTGTATAGCAGTCTCATGTGCGGTACCGTATCAAAGGCCTTTTGGCAGTCAAGAAATATGCAGTCTGGCCAGCCTTCTCTGTCCTGCCTTATCCTTGTTACTTTATCATAGAATTCTAAAAGGTTTGTTAGGCATGATTTCCCTGTCCAGAACCCATGTTGGTGCTTGTTTACAAACCCAATGCTCTCCAGGTGCTCAACAAGTCTTAGCCTAATTATTCTTTCAAGTATTTTGCAGGGGATGCTTGTCAGTGATACGGGTCTGTAGTTAAGTGCCTCCTCCCTATCACCCTTTTTGAAAATCGGTACGACATTTGCCTCCTTCCAGCAACTGGGCAATTCTCCCGACATAAGTGACTCATTAAAGATCATTGCCAGAGGCACGCTGAGAGCCTGCGCTGCCTCTTTAAGTATCCACGGTGATACTTTGTCTGGTCCAACAGCTTTATTTGCATCCAGTGTTGTCAACTGTTTCATTACATCCTCTGCTGTCACCTCTATATCCGATAGTCTTTCATCTTGGGTAATCTCTTCTAACAATGGGAGCTGCTCAGGCTCGGTTGTGAACACTCCATGGAATTTTGCATTCAGTACCTCGCAGATTTCCTTGTCGCTTTCTGTATATGCCCCTTCTGTTTTCCTCAGTCTTGTCACTTGGTCATTTACCGACATCTTCCTTCTTATATGGCTATGTAGTAATTTTGGTTGCTTTTTCGCTTTGACTGCAATATCGTTCTCATAATTTCTTTCCGACACTCGTCTTATGTTAATGTAATCATTCCTAGCTCTGTTACATCTAATCCTGTTGTCCTCTGTCCTTTGTCTTCTGTACTTCCTCCACTCCCTCCTGCTTCTCACCTTTGCTTCCTGACACTGTCTATTAAACCATGGGTTATTATATTCCCTCCTGCTTTTTTCCTTTATTGTTGGAATAAATCTATCTTCAGCCTCCTTGCATTTCAATATGACTTGGTTCATCATACCTTGCACTGTTTTTCCTCTAAGTTCTTCCTCCCACTGCACTTCTCCCAGGTAGTCCCTTATCCTTCTGTAGTCCCCGTTTCTGTAATCAAGTCTCCTTTCCCGGACCTCTTGTCCTTTGGTCACAATTTTAAGCTCCATCATGTAGTCAAAGACTAGGACACAATGGTCACTAGCTCCTAGTGGTATTTCATGTTCCAACTGCTCGATGTCTTCTACATTCTGAGTGATAATGAGATCTAATAGGCTGGGCGTATCCCCTCCTCTTTCCCTAGTATCTTCTTTCACATGCTGTGTTAGGAAATTCCTGTCAATAACGTCTACCAGCTTCGCTCCCCAGGTCTCCTCCCCGCCATGGGGATTCCTCGTTTCCCAATCTATCTCTCCGTGATTTAGGTCCCCTCATGACCAGCAGCTTCGCTCTCATTCTATGCGCTAAAGTTGCTGCCCTCTGCAGTTCATCCATACATGTCTTGTTGCTGTCCTCGTACTCCTGCCTGGGCCTTCTACTGTTTGGTGGGGGATTGTAGAGTATCAAGATTACAATCTTCTTCCCATCCACTGTCAGAGTTCCATGTATGAAGCTTGTGCTTTCATTGGTACCCGGATTTTCCAGCTCATCAAACTTCCATTTCCGCTTTATTAGTAGTGCCACTCCTCCTCCCTGTTTCTGTGTCCTTTCTTTTCTTATCACCTGGTACCCCTCTGGAAAGATTGCATCCGAGATCATGCCATTTATTTTAGTTTCCACTATTGCCACTATGTCTGGGTCTGCCTCACTAACTCTTTCTTTTATCTCTTCTGCTTTATTGGCTACCCCATCTGCATTGGTGTACCAAACCTTGAGACTCTTCTTGGAAACTCGGGTGTCAGAGTTCCCCCTTTCACCAGGGGTCTGGGGGGAACTGGGGGGTGTCTGGGGGGCAAGTGGGGGCTGTGGGGGTGAGTGGGGGGGTGCTAGGGGGGTACCTGGAAGTGCCTGGTAGGCGAATGGGGTCTGGGCATCTAGGGGGGTAGGAAGGGCATAATGGGTCTGAAAGTTAGGGGTCTGAATAGCATAGGGGGGTTGAGAAATAGAGAGAGACTGAGAGTCAGATAGAGGTTGAGAGGTTGGGGGGAAGAGGGATACTGAGGGCGGAGAGCTGAGATGAGAATGGAGCATGGGTGCTGGGAGTGGAAGAGAGGGTATATTAGTTAGGGGGGAATCGGGGGTAGGTGGGGGTTTTGGGGTAGAAGAGGGGAAGAGGGAGATGGGGGAAGGTGTTAGGGGGTCACAAGGTGAGGGGGTTAAATGTGGGCTGGAGGTGCATAGGAGGGGTGAGGGTTGGGTGGGGTTTGGGGGTGAGTGGAAGAGGGGTGCAGTGGAAGCTGGGATGGAGTAGATGGAATTGAAGTCAATGGGGTAGAAGGGGCAGGGGAGTGGGAAGGGGTATTTGGGGAGGGGGGATGGGAAGGTGGGTTTGGGGAGGGCATGGCTTGACCCACTGGGGTCGCTGACAAGTGTGATGTAGCAGGGGCAGGGGAATCGTTGTGGAGGTGGAAATGTGGAAGGGACAGGGGGGTTGTGGGAGGCTTAGGCAGGGGGGATGTATAGGAGGGCTGAGTTGGGGAGGATGCGACCTGGGAGGTGACCTGGGAGGTGCCCTGGGAGGTGACCTGGGATGTGACCTGGGAGGTGAGACTACCTGAGAGACTATTTCGGTGTCGTTGTTGCCATCTATTTTTGTGCGCTGTTTGCTCATCTTTCGTCATAAACCTCTCTATAAACACATTGTAATGGGTTTCACTTCCTCTGAGTAAATGCTTGCTCCGCATTATGTACTCCACTGCCTCCTCATTGGAGAATTGCACCAGAACAGGTCTATTCTTGGTACAATTGTAAGGTCCAACCCGTCGATTGATATCCACCTCGCGTTCTGCCATCTCTGCTCCAATACACCTCAATATCTCGTGCAATTCGTATTTTTCTGTTTCTATTCTCTCTTGTCTTGTTGGTGCCCTAGATTCGAATAATCCATGTATTATAATAGACCGTCTCCTCAGTAATTCATTGTCATGCTGGTAGCCTGTCCCCTGGGGATTCCCCATCCCAACCGCAGTCACTAACCCATCCCCCACTAATCCTCTATCCTTAGCCATGCTGCTAATCCTTCCTAATTCGTTTGTGATACGAGCACATTCCCTCTCCCAGTCCTCTCTTCCCTTCCTAATCTCTTCATGAACATAGAGCATAAGTTCTTGTTTCTGCCTCTCTACCGCATCCTGTATTTGCTGAAATACCTCACTTTTAATCCCCTGGATTAGATCCTCCAACCAATCACTCCTTCTCTCTACAAATTTCCCTATTAATTTGTCTATAAATCTGTCCTCCTCCTCATCCCTGCTGGTGATTAACCTTGAACCCCTTCTAGTCATTGCAGTAACAATCTAGCCAAAAAGGCGCTCCTCAATACCTTGCACAATCTGCCAACACAATAGGTGAGTGAATCTCCAATCGTCGTCCCACGTGGTGGTAGAAGGGTTGCTGCGAGGTGAGGTCACGCGGTCAGAGGTCGGTGATGTCTGCTTCCACACTGCACAGTATTTCCTCAACTATTTTGAATTACGCTAATTAAACTGTTTTTCTTCACTACCTTATGGCTCTGGTCAAAACCCAAGGTTTTTTCATTCACTTGTACATTCACTTATAGTCTTTTTCACTTCGAAGTTGCCTGATTACCCCTCCCACTCCACTAGTGAACCAGGAGCTCCCAACCCACGTCCACCCAACACGATGGTCACAAGACAAGTTTGTGTGTGTGTGTGTGTGTGTGTGTGTGTGTGTGTGTGTGTGTGTGTGTGTGTGTGTGTGTGTGTGTGTGTGTGTGTGTGTGTGAGAAAGAGGAAGGGGGGGGAGATGGAGTGGGTGCTACCTTCATATGGAATGGGGCTCCACAGACATAGAAAAATTACAGAAAAAGAATTAGAGAAGACTTTGTAAGTCACCACCAATGCAGCTGTATGTTCATTTCTTCTATATCCCCATTATTCCTTTCCTTTATTGTTTCTCTATTCTGCCATTTTTGTAATTTGCTAGTTTGTGAAAACAATGAATTGTTGAAGGTAGTGAGTTCCGTGTACCTTCGAGGGTACAGTGGGGGTATCCTCTTCTGAACGCCTCACCGAGGCTCCAGACAAGGAAACTGAATAGAATTTCTAAGATGTTTGACAATGTTAATGAACCTTTAGCCCAATTCTTTGTTCCCAGTTGCCTGTACTTGCTGGATTTGGTTCCTTCTCTATGAGTTGGCTGCCCCACATGCCTGACCAACACAAAATGAGACATAAATGTCATACAGAGTGGATGCTGATGTTTACTTATACACCAGCTGCCTACCATTCTTCCAGTGACGTCTTGTGATACCATACTGACAAAAAACAGGATTGTCTATATTTTGGTCCTGAAGAAATCTGTGCTCCCTCTCGGTTGGGCACTGTGTTCTCTCTCACTGCTGGGCACTGGGTGTTCTCTCTCTGCTGGGCACTGGGAGTTCTCTCTCTGCTAGGCACGTTGGCAGGGGGGCACGTTGGCAGGGGTCACGTTGGCAGGGGTCACGTTGGCAGGGGGCACGTTGGCATATGTCACGTTGGCAGGGGGCACGTTGGCATATGTCACGTTGGCAGGGGTCACGTTGGCAGGGGGGCACGTTGGCAGGGGTCACGTTAGCAGGGGTCACGTTGGCAGGGGTCACGTTGGCAGGGGGCACGTTGGCAGGGGTCACGTTGGCAGGGGTCACGTTGGCAGGAGTCACGTTGGCAGGGGTCACGTTGGCAGGGGTCATGTTGGCAGGGGTCACGTTGGCAGGGGTCATGTTGGTAGGGGTCACGTTAACAGGGGTCACGTTGGCAGGGGTCACGTTGGCAGTTGTCACGTTGGCAGGGGTCACGTTGGCAGGGGTCATGTTGGCAGGGGTCACGTTGGCAGGGGTCACGTTGGCAGGGGTCACTTTGGCAGGGGTCACGTTGGCAGGGGTCACGTTGGCAGGGGTCACGTTGGCAGGGGCCACGTTGGCAGGGGGCACGTTGGCAGGGGTCACGTTAGCAGGGGTCACGTTGGCAGGTGTCACGTTGGCAGGGGGGCACGTTGGCAGGGGTCACGTTGGCAGGAGTCACGTTGGCAGGGGTCATGTTGGCAGGGGTCACGTTGGCAGGGGTCACGTTGGCAGGGGTCATGTTGGCAGGGGTCACGTTGGCTGGGGTCATGTTGGTAGGGGTCACGTTGGCAGGGGTCACGTTGGCAGGGGTCACGTTGGCAGGGGTCACGTTGGCAGGGGTCACGTTGGCAGGGGTCACGTTGGCAGTGGTCACGTTGGCAGGGGTCATGTTGGCAGGGGTCACGTTGGCAGGGGTCATGTTGGCAGGGGTCATGTTGATAGGGGTCACGTTGGCAGGGGTCACGTTGGCAGGCGTCACGTTGGCAGGGGTCACGTTGGCAGGGGTCACGTTGGCAGGGGTCATGTTGGCAGTGGTCACGTTGGCAGGGGTCACGTTGGCAGGGGTCACGTTGGCAGGGGTCACGTTGGCGGGGGTCATGTTGGTAGGGGTCACGTTGGCAGGGGTCACGTTGGTAGTGGTCACGTTGGCAGGGGTCACGTTGGCAGGGGTCACGTTAGCAGGGGTCACGTTGGCAGGGGTCACGTTGGCAGGGGTCACGTTGGCAGGGGGCACGTTGGCCGGGGTCACGTTGGCAGCGGTCACGTTGGTAGTGGTCACGTTGGCAGGGGTCACGTTGGTAGGGGGTCACGTTGGCAGGGGGTCACGTTGGCAGTGGTCACGTTGGCAGTGGTCACGTTGGCAGGGGGTCACGTTGGAGGGGGTCACGTTGGCAGGGGGTCACGTTGGCAGGGGTCACGTTGGCAGGGGTCACGTTGGCAGGGGTCACGTTGGCAGGGGGTCACGTTGGCAGGGGTCACGTTGGCAGGGGGTCACGTTGGCATGGGTCACGTTGGCATGGATCACGTTGGCAGAGGTCACGTTGGCAGGGGTCATGTTGGCAGGGGGTCACGTTTCTTTCAAGTATATATGTAAGGATTTTCTCCTCTGTCTTGCGAGCTGCTGTAAAAAATGTCCTTAAAGAAGAGATTATTGTTGTAAGACGCCCAGTAGCCTGGACGGTCCCGGCGTACACACCTTGGCTGCTGATCTTCTGATTAACGACATGTCCAGAAAAGCCTCCGCGGTCTACTGGGAGTTCAGCCTCATTCTTGTGAGTGCCTCGTCAACCATCTTGCAAGCGTGTGTGAAGGTACACGGGGATGCAACAGCAGTCTACAAAATAGTTAGGGCACTGGGTGTTCTCTCTCTGCTGGGTACTGGGTGTTCTCTCTCTGCTGGGCACTGGGTGTTCTCTCTCTTATGAGCACTGGGTGTTCTCTCTCTGCTGGGTACTGGGTGTTCTCTCTCTGCTGGGCACTGGGTGTTCTCTCTCTTATGAGCACTGGGTGTTCTCTCTCTGCTGGGTACTGGGTGTTCTCTCTCTGCTGGGCACTGGGTGTTTTCTCTCTTATGAGCACTGGGTGTTCTCTCTCTGCTGGGCACTGGGCGTTCTCTCTCTCTTATAACCACTGGGTGTTCTCTCTCTGCTTGGTACTGGGTGTTCTCTCTCTGCTGGGTACTGGGTGTTCTCTATCTGCTGGGTACTGGGTGTTCTCTCTCTCATGAGCACTGAGTTTTCTCTCTCTGCTGGGCACTGGGTGTTCTCTCTCTGCTTGGCTCTGGGTGTTCTCTCTCTGCTGGGCATTGGATGTTCTCTTTTTGCTGGGTCTTGGACAAAGTTAAGGAAAATATAAATCTCAAAAAGTGAGCTTTTTTTATTGTTCACAAATTTGTATTGAGGTTATATAAAATAACACCGGCGGGTTATGAACAAAGATGGCTTTAACCAGCTTAGTCTGCCCAAGTCGAGAGTCAGGACAGCACACATTGCCTCTACCCGCAGCATTTATAATTTCTAACACAGCCGAAAGTTATTATGAGTCTCGTGAGCTGTGTTTAGGGTAAATCAATACTAAATCACTCACAGGTAAATCATAGGTAAATAAAGGTATGGTAAATCACCCACAGCTGTTCGCTGAGCTTGTTACACCTACTGGTTTTCTTGGCACCGACTAGTATCCTTGACACCGACTAGTATCCTTGACACACCGACTAGTATCCTTGACACCGACTAGTATCCTTGACACCGACTAGTATCCTTGACACCGACTAGTATTCTTGACACCGACTAGTATCCTTAACACCGACTAGTATCCTTGACACACCGACTAGTATCCTTGACACCGACTAGTATCCTTGACACCGACTAGTATCCTTGACACCGACTAGTATCCTTGACACCGACTAGTATCCTTGACACCGACTAGTATCCTTGACACCGACTAGTATCCTTGACACCGACTAGTATCCTTGACACCGACTAGTATCCTTGACACCGACTACTATCCTTGACACCGACTACTATCCTTGACACCAACTAGTATCCTTCATATTCATTCACTTACAAATAACGACCGACATAAACCAGTAAAATGACCTCACTTGTTATGAATGACATTGTTCCATATAAAATATTTCTATACATTAGTGGTATAAATAATTAGTTGTCCTCCCCACGCCACTGGGACCTGCAGAGCTAACTCTCTCAGCTGGAGGAAAACACCAACATTTTGCGAATCAATCCTCCTGTGGATTGTTGAAGTGGATCCCCAAAACGGATTGAATGCTATGACACAACCTTCCATGGCATAGGCTATTCACCCATGCGGAAATATCGATTTAATCCAAAAATTAGGATAATCCCATGCAAAAGTTGCTATATATTATTCTGGTAACGACTACGGTCGAGATAGTTAAATGCGGCTCTACTAATCCGTAGAATTTATTTGTGATGACTATTTTGGTAAGAGTGGTTGCAAGGATCAGGTTGGGTTACCGTTACCTGTGGCACGTGGCTGCAGGTGACGGGTCTCCCAATCCTGAGCACTCCAGTTGCAAACTCTGTGAGCAGGAACTACGGCATGATCTCCCGCATTACATCACTGAATGCCCAGTTATTAGACCTTTCAGACCAGTTGGCATGAGGTACCTGGAGCTTTGCAATTACTTTATTCACTCTCGTATTCTTGAAGATATCCTCACAGTATATCCAAAATTTGCCAGTGCAGGCTATTAAACACATGGCTCTGTATGACTAACCATCCTGCGAGATGGGGACTTGTATTACCACTGCTACCTTATTCAATCTTGTGTTGTTGATATCCTCAAAATGCATCCGGAGTCTGCCAGTGTAGACCGTTTATCCCATGCCTCTGTATGACTAACCATCCTGTGTGATGGGGATTTTTTAGCATCACCCAGTTAGCTTTTTTTTTGACACACTGTACTCCACTTCATATAGTGTAGGGTAGCTGCACTAATGCAGATGTACCTAATATGTTAATAAAAAAAAAAAAAAAAAAAAGGTAAGATGGACCCCAAGAACCTCATACTAGCAATTACAGATGACGTGGTCGCTGCACATAGTAAACGGTTCAACATCTTCTCCATGTACATCATCTCACATACATATAACCAATCATAATGACACAGACAATGCAAGCAAATTAGCGTGTAAAAAAGTCGAAGATGAATTAGACCGAGGAGTCCTTAGCTCTGTTGACCAGACTATATCGCTCCAAACACTCAGGTCCAGTAGGAGAGAAATACACACTCTCAAAGGCCTGAAAGCACCAGTATGAAAAAGTTTATGGGCAGCACAAAACGTGGACCAGACTGTGCGACACAGTGGTTGCCAGGATCAGGTTGGGTTACCGTTACCTGTGGCACGTGGCTACCGTTACCTGTGGCACGTGGCTACCGTTACCTGTGACAGGTGGCTACCATTACTTGTGGCAGGTGGCTACCGTTACCTGTGACAGGTGGCTACAGGTGACGGATCTCCCAATCCTGAGCACTCCAGGTGCAAACTCTGTGAGCAGGAACTGCGGCATGATCTCCCACACTACATCACCGAATGTCCAGTTATCAGACCTTTCAGACCCGTTGGCATGAGGTACCTGGAGCTTTGCAATTACTTTACTAATTCTGGTGTTCATGATGATATCCTCACAATGCACCCAGTGTTTGCCAGTGAAGACTACAGTCTACATGGTCCTGTATGACTAACCATCCTGTGTCATGGGGAGTTTTAGCATCACGTCGCTTTTTCTTGACACACTCTGTACTTTCCTTCATATAGTCTAGGGCAGCTATTTCTTGACACACACTGTACTTTCCTTCATATAGTCTAGGGCAGCTATTTCTTGACACACACTGTACTCCCCTTCATATAGTCTAGGGCAGCTAGTTCTTGACACACACTGTACTCCCCTTCATATTGTCTAAGGCAGCTAGTTCTTGACCCACACTGTACCCCCCTTCACACAGTCTAGGGCAGCTAGTTCTTGACACACACTGTACCCCCCTTCACACCGTCTAGGGCAGCTAGTTCTTGACACACACTGTACTGCCCTTCACACAGTCTGGGGCAGCTAGTTCTTGACACACACTGTACTGCCCTTCACACAGTCTGGGGCAGCTAGTTCTTGACACACTGTACTCCCCTTCACACAGTCTGGGGCAGCTAGTTCTTGACACACACTGTACTCCCCTTCACACAGTCTGGGGCAGCTAGTTCTTGACACACACTGTACTCCCCTTCACACAGTCTGGGGCAGCTAGTTCTTGACACACACTGTACTCCCCTTCACACAGTCTGGGGCAGCTAGTTCTTGACACACACTGTACCCCCCGTCACACAGTCTGGGGCAGCTAGTTCTTGACACACACTGTACTCCCCTTCACACAGTCTGGGGCAGCTAGTTCTTGACACACACTGTACTCCCCTTCACACAGTCTGGGGCAGCTAGTTCTTGACACACACTGTACCCCCCTTCACTCAGTCTGGGGCAGCTAGTTCTTGACACACACTGTACTCCCCTTCACACAGTCTGGGGCAGCTAGTTCTTGACACACACTGTACTCCCCTTCACACAGTCTGGGGCAGCTAGTTCTTGACACACACTGTACTCCCCTTCACACAGTCTGGGGCAGCTAGTTCTTGACACACACTGTACCCCCCTTCACACAGTCTGGGGCAGCTAGTTCTTGACACACACTGTACCCTCCTTCACACAGTCTGGGGCAGCTAGTTCTTGACACACACTGTACCCTCCTTCACACAGTCTGGGACAGCTAGTTCTTGACACACACTGTACCCTCCTTCACACAGTCTGGTGCAGCTAGTTCTTGACACACACTGTACCCTCCTTCACACAGTCTGGGACAGCTAGTTCTTGACACACACTGTACTCCCCTTCACACAGTCTGGGGCAGCTAGTTCTTGACACACACTGTACTCCCCTTCACACAGTCTGGGGCAGCTAGTTCTTGACACACACTGTACTCCCCTTCACACAGTCTGGGGCAGCTAGTTCTTGACACACACTGTACTCCCCTTCACACAGTCTGGGGCAGCTAGTTCTTGACACACACTGTACCCCCCTTCACACAGTCTGGGGCAGCTAGTTCTTGACACACACTGTACCCTCCTTCACACAGTCTGGGGCAGCTAGTTCTTGACACACACTGTACCCTCCTTCACACAGTCTGGGACAGCTAGTTCTTGACACACACTGTACCCTCCTTCACACAGTCTGGGGCAGCTAGTTCTTGACACACACTGTACCCTCCTTCACACAGTCTGGGACAGCTAGTTCTTGACACACACTGTACTCCCCTTCACACAGTCTGGGGCAGCTAGTTCTTGACACACACTGTACTCCCCTTCACACAGTCTGGGGCAGCTAGTTCTTGACACACACTGTACTCCCCTTCACACAGTCTGGGGCAGCTAGTTCTTGACACACACTGTACTCCCCTTCACACAGTCTGGGGCAGCTAGTTCTTGACACACACTGTACCCCCCTTCACACAGTCTGGGGCAGCTAGTTCTTGACACACACTGTACCCTCCTTCACACAGTCTGGGGCAGCTAGTTCTTGACACACACTGTACCCTCCTTCACACAGTCTGGGACAGCTAGTTCTTGACACACACTGTACCCTCCTTCACACAGTCTGGGGCAGCTAGTTCTTGACACACACTGTACCCTCCTTCACACAGTCTGGGACAGCTAGTTCTTGACACACACTGTACTCCCCTTCACACAGTCTGGGGCAGCTAGTTCTTGACACACACTGTACTCCCCTTCACACAGTCTGGGGCAGCTAGTTCTTGACACACACTGTACTCCCCTTCACACAGTCTGGGGCAGCTAGTTCTTGACACACACTGTTCTCCCCTTCACACAGTCTGGGGCAGCTAGTTCTTGACACACACTGTACTCCCCTTCACACAGTCTGGGGCAGCTAGTTCTTGACACACACTGTACTGCCCTTCACACAGTCTGGGACAGCTGCACACATGCTGATGTACCTAAATGTGATAATAAAAACAAGTGTCAACCTTCAACACGTGTTCTCAACTAATACGTCTCATTGTCTACACTATCGTCCCTAACGTACACAATAAGGTGCACTATCAACAAGAACTGATCACAAATATCCACGTTTTCTATGAGCTGTTTGCATGGTTAGGTTAGGTGAATAGTTCGGGTGCGTGCGTCTGAAGTACACCGTCAATTTGTACGTTGTGGCCAATGGCTGCAACATTGCCATGAACAATGTTGTTTGTATTGTACTCTGAGGCTTAAACACAATAATTCCTCACTAAATTATTACCACTAAATTGTTGTGCTCAATGTTATTTTTTATCTGGGAAATAATAGGGTTCATCGTGCCTCATAAACTTCTACTATTGACAGTCTTGAAATAGTACTGTGTACTGTGCCTCATGTAGCAATGCTGCTCCAGGGAGAGTAAGTCACTTAGGTAATTGGACTCCATAGCTGCTGATCCCCTCTTAGTTGAGTCCTTCATATCCAGTACTGGCAGGAGATCCTCGCCCATGAGATTACATTATAAGTTAGAGCTGCTCTTAAGTACATCATTACCTGAATATTAATCCCCCGTTGTTTAATTTACGGTTTATAATTAGTTCCCTTTAGTTCACAGAGAACTTTTCACCTCTATTCTAGTAGTTCACTATTTATATTGATTCCAATGTGCCCAATAACATCAATAAATCGTTTCGTGATGTTGCGTAATTAATCGAAAGTTACAACATTCATCCATTACAGTTTACTGATTATTGATTACACTTACTGATTAGGTGAGTAATGTGCCACTAGCATCATGGGTACAGATGAATCAACCATCAGTCATTCACCAGGCGGCTACCCTGCCTGGCTTCCCCTGCTCCCTGGACCTCCAACTCCCTACTGAGGCTCCTCGCTACGGGCTGCTCCCCAGGACGGCGTTACAGAGGGGGATGAATCCTTCCACCGGAACACTGTCACAAATACAGACAGCTTCCCACACTCTTGGTGGAGCCCACACGCTCATTGCTCCTGTGAAAAGTGCACAAATGCTGTGCACCTGTCACCATAAGGGGAAGTGACTACATACTGAAACTTGGGTTTGTTAGTCTACGTAAACTCGGTGGCCGTGTAGTCATTATCTCAGAGATGTTACTTCTGCTCGTACTGTGATTTGTCTATAGCTCTCCAGGCTTAGGTGAATGGGAGAAGGGAACTACCAGGAGAATACACCAAGCCAGTACAACTATATGCACTTGGAATATATCAGGATAAGGATTTGGGATGAGACGGGAGGGAAGGAATGGTGCCCAACCACCTGGACGGTCGGGGATTGAACGCCGACCTGCAAGAAGCGAGACCGTCGCTCTACCGTCCAGCCCAAGTGGTTGGACAAGTGATTTGCCAAACCCAATTTCACAAATTGCAGTTAAAACATTGTAAATTCCCACCGTTTTACCTGCAGCTGTTGAAGGGTAGTTGTGAACACAAAGCTGGATATGACTACTGGACTGTCAACACCAATTATCTAAACGACTCTTCATGTGTCGACTCAAGACGAACTACTGACTCTCAGCCGCAGGTCTCTGAAGGAATTGGCCGCCATTTTGTAAGGTCACAGACAGTGGATATGAGATCTTTTTTGTGTCGTGTTGATGTTCACCAACATGCACGTGCAGGAGACGACTACAATGGTGAAGGTCAAGGTTATTGCAACCAGTTGGCCATCATAGAAAGTATTTTTTGGGGGAAACTACTGGTTAAAGTTCATGATCTCATGTTCAGGAAGGTTGAGGGTGGGGCCGCGGGTTCACCCACTCGCTGTTCCATTTTCAACCTTGTATATGTGGACCATTGAAAAGAAAGTTTTTGTTGACGTTGTTCTTGAGTCTGTCGTCTACTGTAGGCCAGTTGAGGACATCATCTCCCGGGTTCTTAATACTGAGCGCTTGATGCTACTTAAGGAAGCTTTGGAGCGACGGTCAGTGCTAATGTTTACTTGAGAGTGAGGGCGAAGGTCTGCCATCCCTGGGTGAAGTTTGTAGTCTATGTAGTAAACTAACATTGTAATGCAGGCGATGTAATCATTATAGCAACACATACGACATGATAATGGTCCAGGACGGACTGTAACGAGGTCGTTACTCCAGCGTGTGATGTGTGGTGTTGGTCATCATAACATTGTATTGTCCCTCAATACTTATATGTGGTCTCCAGACATGTAGGAATAGAGTTTACTAGGCCTCGGTCAACGGTGATCTTCCTCAGAGCTGCAGGAGGAAGCAGGTCTTGGTCTACAACGGATCCTAATGTTTATGTGGACGAGGTCACTAAAGGGAAGGAGAACCTTAACTGATAAAGAGATAACCCAACCGCTTCCACCGCTGAACCTCTCCTACACCACCATACTATCCCTGCCTCAGATGACTGGGGGAAGATATCCTGAATGATATCATTGACAAAAGTTACCCTTACCAGCCAACGTGACCCCTACCAGCCAACGTGACCCCTACCAGCCAACGTGACCCCTACCAGCCAACGTGACCCCTACCAGCCAACGTGACCCCTACCAGCCAACGTGACCCCTACCAGCCAACGTGACCCCTACCAACCAACGTGACCCCTACCACCCAACGTGACCCCTACCAGCCAACGTGACCCCTAACAGCCAACGTGACCCCTACCAGCCAACGTGACCCCTACCAGCCAACGTGACCCCTACCAGCCAACGTGACCCCTACCAGCCAACGTGACCCCTACCAGCCAAAGTGACCCCTACCAGCCAACGTGACCCCTACCAGCCAACGTGACCACTACCAGCCAACGTGACCCCTACCAGCCAACGTGACCACTACCAGCCAACGTGACCCCTACCAGCCAACGTGACCCCTACCAGCCAACGTGACCACTACCAGCCAACGTGACCCCTACCAGCCAACGTGACCCCTACCAGCCAACGTGACCCCTACCAGCCAACGTGACCCCTACCAGCCAACGTGACCCCTACCAGCCAACGTGACCCCTACTAGCCAATGTGACCCCTACCAGCCAACGTGACCCCTACCAGCCAATGTGACTCCTACCAGCCATCGTGAACCCTACCAGCCAATGTGACCCCTACCAGCCAGCATGACCCTTACCAGCCAACAACGTGACCCCTACCAGCCAACAACGTGACCCCTACCAGCCAACGTGACCCCTACCAGCCAACAACGTGACCACTAGAAGCCAACGTGACGCCTACAAGCCAACAACGTGACCCCCTACCAGCCAACAACGTGACCCCTAACAGCCAACAAAGAGACCCCTACCAGCCAACAACGTGACCCCTACCAGCCAACGTGACCCCTACCAGCCAACAACGTGACCAATACCAGCCAGCGTGACCCCTACCAGCCAACAACGTGACCCCTACCAGCCAACAACGTGACCACTACCAGCCAACGTGACCACTACCAGCCAACAACGTGACCACTACCAGCCAAAGTGACCACTACCTGCCAACAACGTGACCACTACCAGCCAACGTGACCCCTACCAGCCAACGTAACCCCTACCAGACAACGTGACCCCTACCAGCCAACGTGACCCCTACCAGCCAACAACGTGACCCCTACCAGCCAACAACGTGACCCCTACCAGCCAACAACGTGACCACTACCAGCCAACGTGACTCCTACCAGCCAACAACGTGACCCCTACCAGCCAACAACGTGACCCCTAAAAGCCAACGTAACCCCTACCAGCCAATGTGACCACTATCATCACACGTAACCTCTACCAGCCAACGTGACCCCTACCAGCCAATGTAACCCCTACCAACCAACGTGACCAATACCAGCCAACAACGTGACCCCTACCAGCCAACAACGTGACCCCTACCAGCCAACAACGTGACCCCTACCAGCCAACGTGACCCTTACCAGCCGACGTGACCCCAACCAGCCAACAACGTGACCACTACCAGCCAACGTGACCCCTACCAGCCAACAACGTGACCCCTACCAGCCAACAACGTGACCACTACCAGCCATCGTGACCCCTATCAGCCAACAACGTGACCCCTACCAGCCAACGTGACCCCTACCAGCCAACAACGTGACCCCTACCAGTCAACGTGACCCCTACCAGCCAACAACGTGACCCCTACAAGCCAACGAGACCCCTACCAGCCAACGTGACCCCTACCAGCCAACTTGACCCTTACCAGCCAACGTGACCCCTACCAGCCAACAACGTGACCCCTACCAGCCAACGTGACCCCTACCAGCCAACGTGACCCCTACCAGCCAACAACGTGACCCCTACCAGCCAACGTGACCCCTTCCCAGCCAACAACGTGACCCCTACCAGCCAACAACGTGACCCCTACCAGCTAACAACGTGACCCCTACCAGCCAACAACGTGACCCCTACCAGCCAACAACGTGACCATTATCAGCCAACAACGTGACCAATAATAACCAACGTGACCCCTACCAGCCAACAACGTGATCCCTACCAGCCAACAACGTGACCCCTACCAGCCAACAACGTGACCCCTACCAGCCAACGTGACCCCTACCAGCCAACAACGTGACCCCTACCAGCCAACGTGACCCCTACCAGCCAACAACGTGACCACTAGAAGCCAACGTGACGCCTACAAGCCAACAACGTGACCCCCTACCAGCCAACAACGTGACCCCTACCGGCCAACAAAGTGACCCCTACCAGCCAACAACGTGACCCCTACCAGCCAACGTGACCCCTACCAGCCAACAACGTGACCCCTACCAGCCAACGTGACCCTTACAAGCCATCAACGTGACCCTTACCAGCCAACAACGTGACCACTACCAGCCAACGTGACCACTACCAGCCAACAACGTGACCACTACCAGCCAACAACGTGACCACTACCAGACAACGTGACCACTACCAGCCAACAATGTGACCACTACCAGCCAACGTGACCCCTACCAGCCAACGTGACCCCTACCAGCCAACGTGACCCCTACCAGCCAACGTGACCCCTACCAGCCAACAACGTGACCCCTACCAGCCAACAACGTGACCCCTACCTGCCAACAACGTGACCACTACCAGCCAACGTGACTCCTACCAGCAAACAACGTGACCCCTACCAGCCAACAACGTGACCCCTACAAGCCAACAACGTGACCCCTACCAGCCAACGTAACCCCTACCAGCCAATGTGACCACTATCAGCACACGTAACCTCTACCAGCCAACGTGACCCGTACCAGCCAATGTAACCCCTACCAGCCAACGTGACCACTACCAGCCAACAACGTGACCCCTACCAGCCAACGTGACCCCAACCAGCCAACAACGTAACCCCTACCAGCCAATGTAACCCCTACCAGCCAACGTGACCACTACCAGCCAACAACGTGACCCCTACCAGCCAACGTGACCCCAACCAGCCAACAACGTGACCACTACCAGCCAACGTGACCCCTACCAGCCAACAACGTGACCCCTACCAGCCAACGTGACCCCTACCAGCCAACGTGACCCCTTCCAGCCAACAACGTGACCCCTACCAGCCAACGTGACCCCTACCAGCCAACGTGACCCCTACCAGCCAACAACGTAACCCCTACCAGCCAACGTGACTACTACCAGCCAACGTGACCACTACCAGCCAACAACGTGACCACTACCAGCCAACAACGTGACCACTACCAGCCAACGTGACCACTACCAGCCAACAACGTGACCACTACCAGCCAACGTGAACCCTACCAGCCAACAACGTGACCCCTACCAGCCAACGTGACCCCTACCAGCCAACGTGACACCTACCAGTCAACAACGTGACCACTACCAGCCAACAACGTGACCACTACCAGTCAACAACATTGTGACCACTACCAGCCAACAACGTGACCACTACCAGCCAACAACGTGACCACTACCAGCCAACAACGTGACCACTACCAGCCAACAACGTGACCACTACCAGCCAACAACGTGACCACTACCAGCCAACAACGTGACCCCTACCAGCCAAACCCGTGACCACTATCAGCCAACAACGTGACCACTACCAGCCAACAACGTGACCACTACCAGCCATCGTGACCACTACCAGCCAACAACGTGACCACTAATAACCAACGTGACCCCTACCAGCCAACAACGTGACCACTACCAGCCAACAACGTGACCCCTACCAGCCAACGTGACCTCTACCAGCCAACGTGACCCCTACCAGCCAACAACGTAACCACTACCAGCCAACAACGTGACCACTAATAGCCAACGTGACCACTACCTGCCAACAACGTGACCCCTACCAGCCAACGTGACCCCTACCAGCAAACAACGTGACCCCTACCAACCAACGTGACCCCTACCAGCCAACGTGACCTCTACCAGCCAATGTGACCTCTACCAGCCAACGTGACCCCTACCAGATAACGTGACCACTACCAGCACACAACGTGACCACTACCAGCCAACGTGACCACTACCAGCCAACAACGTGACCCCGACCAGCCAACGTAACCCCTACCAGCCAACGTGACCCCTACCAGCCAAGAACGTGACCCCTACCAGCCATCGTGACCCCTACCAGCCAACGTGACCCTTACCAGGCAACGTGACCCCTACCAGCCAACAACGTGACCCCTACCAGCCAACGTGACCCCTACCAGCCAACGTGACCCCTACCAGCCAACGTGACCACTACCAGCCAACGTGACCCCTACCAGCCAACGTGACCCCTACCAGCCAACGTGACCACTACCAGCCAACGTGACCACTACCAGCTAACGTGACCCCTACCAGCCAACAACGTGACCACTACCAGCCAACGTGACCCCTACCAGCCAACAACGTGACCACTACCAGCCAACAACGTGACCACTACCAGCCAACGTGACCCCTACCAGCGAACAACGTGACCACTACCAGCCAACAACGTGACCACTACCAGCCATAGTGACCACTACCAGCCAACAACGTGACCACTACCAGCCAACAACGTGACCCCTACCAGCCAACAACGTGACCCCAACCAGCCAACGTGACCACTACCAGCCAACAATGTGACCCCTACCAGCCAACAATGTGACCCCTACCAGCCAACAACGTGACCCCTACCAGCCAACAACGTAACCACTACCAGCCAACAACGTGACCCCTACCAGCCAACAACGTGACCACTACCAGCCAACAACGTGACCACTACCAGCCAACGTGACCTGTACCAGCCATCGTGACGCCTACAAGCCAACAACGTGACCCCTACCAGCCAAAGACGTGTCCCTATCAGCCAACCACGTGACCCCTACCAGCCAACATGACCCCTACCAGCCAACAACGTGACCACTACCAGCCACCAACGTAACCCCTACCAGCCAACAACGTGACCCCTGCCAGCCAACAACGTGACCCCTACCAGCCAACGTGACCCCTACCAGCCAACAACGTGCCCACTACCAGCCAACGTGACCTCTACCAGCCAACAACGTGACCACTACCAGCCAACGTGACCACTACCAGCCAACAACGTGACCACTACCAGCCAACGTGACGCCTACAAGCCAACCACGTGACCCCTAACAGCCAACGTGACCACTACCAGCCAACGTGACCCCTACCAGCCAACGTGACCACTACCAGCCAACGTGACCCCCACCAGCCAACAACGTGACCACTACCAGCCAACGTGACGCCTACAAGCCAACAACGTGACCCCTACCAGCCAACGTGACCACTACCAGCCAACAACGTGACCACTACCAGCCAACGTGACTACAACCAGCTAACAACGTGACCACTACCAGCCAACGTGACCACTACCAGCCAACGTGACCCCTACAAGCCAACAACGTGACCACTACCAGCCAACGTGAACACTACCAGCCAACAACGTGACCCTTAGCAGCCAACAACGTGACCCCTAACAGCCAACAACGTGACCCCTAACAGCCAACAACGTGACCCCTACCAGCCAACAACGTGACCCCTACCAGCTAACGTGACCCCTACCAGCCAATGTGACCCCTACCAGCCAACGAGACCACTACCAGCCAACGTGACCCCTACCAGCCAACAACGTGACCCCTACCAGCAAACAACGTGACCCCTACCAGCCAACAACGTGACCCCTACCAGCCAACGTGATCCCTACCAGCCAACAACGTGACCCCTACCAGCCAACGTGACCACTACCAGCCAACAACGTGACCCCTAAAAGCCAACGTGATCCCTACCAGCCAACAACGTGACGCCTACCAGCCAACGTGACGCCTACCAGCCAACGTGACCACTACCAGCCAACAACGTGACCCCTAAAAGCCAACGTGACCCCTACCAGCCAACATCATGACCCCTACAAGCCAACGTGACCCCAACGAGCCAACGTGACCTCTACCAGCCAACAACGTGACCCCTACCAGCCAACAACGTTACCCCTACCAGCCAACGTGACCCTTACCAGCCAACAACGTGTCCCCAACTAGCCAACGTGACCCCTACCTGCCAACATGACCCCTACCAGCCAACGTGACCCCTACCAGCCAACAACGTGACCCCTACCAGCCAACAACATGACCCTAACCAGCCAACAACGTGACCCCTACCAGCCAACGTGACCCCTACCAGCCAACAACGTGTCCCCTACCAGCCAACGTGACCCCTACCAGCCAACAACGTGACCACTACCAGCCAACAACGTGACCACTATCAGCCAACAACGTGACCACTACCAGCCAACAACGTGACCACTACCAGCCAACGTGACCGCTACCAGCCAACAACGTGACCACTAATAACCAACGTGACCCCTACCAGCCAACAACGTGACCACTACCAGCCAACAAGGTGACCCCTACCAGCCAACGTGACCTCTACCGGCCAACGTGACCCCTACCAGCCAACAACGTGACCACTAATAGCCAACGTGACCACTACCAGCCAACAACGTGACCACTACCAGCCAACAACGTGACCACTACCAGCCAACAACGTGACCACTACCAGCCAACGTGACCACAACCAGCCAACAACGTGACCCTTAGCAGCCAACAACGTGACCCCTACCAGCCAACAACGTGACCCCTACCAGCCAACAACGTGACCCCTACCAACAAACAAAGTGACCCCTACCAGCCAACAACGTGACCCCTACCAGCCAACGTGACCCCTACCAGCCAACAACGTGACCCCTACCAACAAACAAAGTGACCCCTACCAGCCAACAACGTGACCCCTACCAGCCAACAACGTGACCCCTACCAGCCAACAACGTGACCCCTACCAACAAACAAAATGACCCCTACCAGCCAACAACGTGACCCCTAACAGCCAACAACGTGACCCCTACCAGCCAACAACGTGACCCCTACCAGCCAACGTGACCCCTACCAGCCAACAACGTGACCCCTACCAACAAACAAAGTGACCCCTACCAGCCAACAACGTGACCCCTACCAGCCAACAACGTGACCACTACCAACAAACAAAGTGACCCCTACCAGCCAACAACGTGACCCCTACCAGCCAACAACGTGACCCCTACCAGCCAACAACGTGACCCCTACGAGCCAACAACGTGACCCCTACCAGCCAACAACGTGACCCCTACCAGCTAACGTGACCCCTACCAGCCAACGTGACCCCTACCAGCCAACGAGACCACTACCAGCCAACGTGACCCCTACCAGCCAACAACGTGACCCCTACCAGCAAACAACGTGACCCCTACCAGCCAACAACGTGACCCCTACCAGCCAACGTGATCCCTACCAGACAACAACGTGACCCCTACCAGCCAACGTGGCCACTACCAGCCAACAACGTGACCTCTAAAAGCCAACGTGATCCCTACCAGCCAACAACGTGACGCCTACCAGCCAACGTGACGCCTACCAGCCAACGTGACCACTACCAGCCAACAACGTGACCCCTAAAAGCCAACGTGACCCCTACCAGCCAACATCATGACCCCTACAAGCCAACGTGACCCCTACCAGCCAACATCATGACCCCTACAAGCCAACGTGACCCCTACGAGCCAACGTGACCTCTACCAGCCAACAACGTGACCCCTACCAGCCAACAACGTTACCCCTACCAGCCAACGTGACCCTTACCAGCCAACAACGTGACCCCAACCAGCCAACAACGTGACCCCTACCAGCCACTAACGTGACCCCTACCAGCCAACAACGTGACCCCAACCAGCCAACAACGTGACCCCTACCAGCCAACGTGACCCCTACCAGCCAACAACGTGTCCCCTACCAGCCAACGTGACCCCTACCAGCCAACAACGTGACCACTACCAGCCAACAACGTGACCACTATCAGCCAACAACGTGACCACTACCAGCCAACAACGTGACCACTACCAGCCAACGTGACCGCTACCAGCCAACAACGTGACCACTAATAACCAACGTGACCCCTACCAGCCAACAACGTGACCACTACCAGCCAACAACGTGACCCCTACCAGCCAACGTGACCTCTACCGGCCAACGTGACCCCTACCAGCCAACAACGTGACCACTAATAGCCAACGTGACCACTACCAGCCAACAACGTGACCACTACCAGCCAACAACGTGACCACTACCAGCCAACAACGTGACCACTACCAGCCAACGTGACCGCTACCAGCCAACAACGTGACCACTAATAACCAACGTGACCCCTACCAGCCAACAACGTGACCACTACCAGCCAACAACGTGACCCCTACCAGCCAGCGTGACCTCTACCGGCCAACGTGACCCCTACCAGCCAACAACGTGACCACTAATAGCCAACGTGACCACTACCAGGCAACAACGTGACCCCTACCAGCCAACGTGACCCCTACCAGCCAACAACGTGACCCGTACCAGCCAACGTGACCCCTACCAGCCAACGTGACCTCTACCAGCCAACGTGACCCCTACCAGCCAACGTGACCCCTACCAGCCAACGTGACCACTACCAGCCAACGTCACCCCTACCAGCCAACAACGTGACCACTACCAGCCAACGTGACCCCTACCAGCGAACAACGTGACCACTACCAGCCAACAACGTGACCACTACCAGCCAACAACGTGACCACTACCAGCCAACAACGTGACCCCTACCAGCCAACAACGTTACCAAAACCAGCCAACGTGACCACTACCAGCCAACAATGTGAGCCCTACCAGCCAACAACGTGACCCCTACCAGCCAACAACGTGACCCCTACCAGCCAACGTGACCCCTACCAGCCAACAACGTGGCCACTACCAGCCAACGTGACCTCTACCAGCCATCGTGACGCCTACAAGCCAACAACGTGACCCCTACCAGCCAACAACGTGACCACTACCAGCCAACAAAGTGACCCTACCAGCCAACAACGTGACCACTACCAGCCAACAATGTGACCCTACCAGCCAACAACGTGACCCCTACCAGCCAACAACGTGACCACTACCAGCCAACAACGTGACCACTACCAGCCAACGTGACCTCTACCAGCCATCGTGACGCCTACAAGCCAACAACGTGACCCCTACCAGCCAACAACGTGACCACTACCAGCCAACGTGACCCCTACCAGCCAACAACGTGTCCCTATCAGCCAACCACGTGACCCCTACCAGCCAACATGACCCCTACCAGCCAACAACGTGACCACTACCAGCCACCAACGTGACCCCTACCAGCCAACAACGTGACCCCTACCAGCCAACAACGTGACCACTACCAGCCAACGTGACGCCTACAAGCCAACAACGTGACCCCTACCAGCCAACGTGACCCCTACTAGCCAACAACGTGACCACTACCAGCCAACGTGACCACTACCAGCCAACAACGTGACCACTACCAGCCAACGTGACCACTACCAGCCAACGTGACCACTACCAGCCAACAACGTGACCACTACCAGCCAACGTGACGCCTAAAAGCCAACCACGTGACCCCTAACAGCCAACGTGACCACTACCAGCCAACGTGACCCCTACCAGCCAACGTGACCACTACCAGCCAACGTGACCCCTACCAGCCAACAACGTGACCACTACCAGCCAACGTGACCACAACCAGCTAACAACGTGACCACTACCAGCCAACGTGACCACTACCAGCCAACGTGACCCCTACAAGCCAACAACGTAACCACTACCAGCCAACGTGACCAATACCAGCCAACAACGTGACCCTTAGCAGCCAACAACGTGACCCCTACCAGCCAACAACGTGACCCCTAACAGCCAACAACGTGACCCCTAACAGCCAACAACGTGACCCCTACCAACAAACAAAGTGACCCCTACCAGCTAACGTGACCCCTACCAGCCAACAACGTGACCCCTACCAGCCAACGTGACCCCTACCAGCCAACAACGCGACCCCTACCAGCCAACGTGACCCCTACCAGCCAACAACGTGACCCCTACCAACAAACAAAGTGACCCCTACCAGCCAACAACGCGACCCCTACCAACAAACAACGTGACCCCTACCAGCCAACAACGTGACCCCTAACAGCCAACAACGTGACCCCTACCAGCCAACAACGTGACCCCTACCAGCTAACGTGACCCCTAGCAGCCAACGTGACCCCTACCAGCCAACGTGACCACTACCAGCCAACGTGACCCCTACCAACCAACAACGTGACCCCTACCAGCAAACAACGTGACCCCTACCAGCCAACAACGTGACCCCTACCAGCCAACGTGATCCCTACCAGCCAACAACGTGACCCCTACCAGCCAACGTGACCACTACCAGCCAACAACGTGACCCCTAAAAGCCAACGTGATCCCTACCAGCCAACAACGTGACGCCTACCAGCCAACGTGACCCCTACCAGCCAATGTGACCCCTACCAGCCAACATCATGACCCCTACAAGCCAACGTGACCCCTACTAGCCAACGTGACCTCTACCAACCAACGTGTCCACTACCAGCCAACAACGTGACCCCTACCAGCCAACAACGTGACCCCTACCAGCCAACGTGACCACTACCAGCCAACAAC
The DNA here is from genome assembly GCF_040958095.1 of Procambarus clarkii. Classification (NCBI taxonomy): domain Eukaryota; kingdom Metazoa; phylum Arthropoda; class Malacostraca; order Decapoda; family Cambaridae; genus Procambarus; species Procambarus clarkii. The sequence goes on along the minus strand of NC_091152.1, from coordinate 54,195,594 downwards.
GTGACCCCTAAAAGCCAACGTGATCCCTACCAGCCAACAACGTGTCGCCTACCAGCCAACGTGACCCCTACCAGCCAACGTGACCACTACCAGCCAACAACGTGACCCCTAAAAGCCAACGTGACCCCTACCAGCCAACAACGTGACCACTACCAGCCAACAACGTGACCACTATCAGCCAACAACGTGACCACTACCAGCCAACAACGTGACCACTACCACCCAACGTGACCACTACCAGCCAACAACGTGACCACTAATAACCAACGTGACCCCTACCAGCCAACAACGTGACCACTACCAGCCAACAACGTGACCCCTACCAGCCAACGTGACCTCTACCGGCCAACGTGACCCCTACCAGCTAACAACGTGACCACTAATAACCAACGTGACCACTACCAGCCAACAACGTGACCCCTACCAGCCAACGTGACCCCGACCAGCCAACAACGTGACCCGTACCAGCCAACGTGACCCCAACCAGCCAACGTGACCTCTACCAGCCAACGTGACCCCTACCAGCCAACGTGACCCCTACCAGTAAACGTGACCACTACCAGAAACCGTGACCCCTACCAGCCAACAACGTGACCCCTAACAGCCAACGTGACCCCTACCAGCGAACAACGTGACCACTACCAGCCAACAACGTGACCACTACCACCCAACAACGTGACCACTACCAGCCAACAACGTGACCCCTACCAGCCAACAACGTGACCCCAACCAGCCAACGTGACCACTACCAGACAACAATGTGACCTCTACCAGCCAACAAC